>NW_020897694.1:18576017-18714532 GCF_003984885.1 Neopelma chrysocephalum | reverse complement strand
TTTCCTTTCCTTTCCTTTCCTTTCCTTTCCTTTCCTTTCCTTTCCTTCCTTTCCTTCCCTTCCCTTTCCCTTTCCCTTTCCCTTTCCCTTTCCCTTTCCCTTTCCCTTTCCCTTTCCCTTTCCCTTTCCGGCTTTTCAGGAGTATTTTTTTATAAATTAGTCAAAGGAAAGTTGTAAATGTTTGGAGGGGTTTGTATGGTTTGTCTTTCTAAATGAAATATATAGTATACATCAAGACATCATCGTATATATCAAGACATCATCATACTGATCTTTTGTGTTTCTCTTGTATTTTTTAGACACAGACAATATTAAACTTATTATGTTCTACTACAAGAAAAAAAAAGATGCACTGCCTTCTAGCATTAAAAAAATCCTAAAATAAGTATCTATATTTTCTACTTGTCTTTTCCAAGATTCTCTGTGCAGGAAATGTATCTATCAACTGATATGTAAAATAATAAGTGAGGTTTAGGGTAATCTTCCCTGTTCAAAGCCAAGTTATATATGTAGCATTTTTTCTCCATAACCTCCAATACAACCTTTTTTGGCCCTTAAAAATTTGGCTATTCCTGTTGCAAGGATTCAAAATCTTGCATCGATATGGTGCAGCTGTGTAATCTTGGCTCAGACCCTCAATAAAATTGCTAAGGTGTGAGAATGAGCTGTAAAAATGTCTGCACAGGTATAAGAAACATAAAAGTTCAGATGAATGTACAGCTTGGGAGGAAATGTGCATCAAATACGACATCACCAGCCAGTTAAAAGAAGTGATTATCCTATTGTACTCAGCACTGGTGCAGCCTCACGTGGAGAACTATATGCAGTTCTGGGCCTCAAAACATGAGAATGATGTGAAGGTCCTTTTGTGCATCCAGAGGATGGGAACAAAGCTGGTGAAAGGGCTGGAAGGCATGTCCTGTAGGGACTGGCTGACAACTCTGGGTTTCTCTAGTTCAGAGAAAAGGAGGCTGAGGGGTGACCTCATTGCCCTCTAGATCTTCCTGAGGAGGGGAAGTGGGGAAGGAGGTCCTAATCTCTTCTCCCTGAAATCCAGCCACAGGATGCACAGGAATGGTTCACAGCTATTCCAGGGAGGTTCAGACTGGATATTAGGGAACATTAGTTAATGTAGAAGGAGGTCAAACACTGAAACAGGCTTCCTAGACAGGTGACCAATGCCCAAAGCCAGTGTTTAAGAGGCCTTTGGATAATGTCCTTAACAACATACTCTAACTTTTGGTCAGCCCTGAATTTATGAAGTGGTTGGACTACAGGATCACTGTAGGTGCCTTACAACTAAAATAGTCTATTCTGTTTTTTTTGCTCCTAAGCAGAAACGTAAAGATTCAAGAGGAAAAATATCAGTCTGAAAAGGTATGAAATCCAGAAAGGAAAAACATGGAGTTATCATTCCATTGTTAACAAAGTCATTGGTTAGTCCATCATCAGTTATTGTTTCTGGTGTCACAAGTGCCACTGTATTTGGTTGGTAATGGTGATTTAGCAACCACAAGGCTGTTTCCAGGGAGAAGCAGATGCTGACTCTTCTTTCCTGATTGGTATCTGCCTTGCCAGTAATAATCCTCCCAGTAATGCCTTTTAGGTGCTTGGAGCATGAATGCTTATCCTAGCATCTCACAAAATTCTAGTTATTTTTCATGTATGTTGGAAAATAAATATTTTTTTTATGTCAAAGATACCTGAACAAAGTTACTTGAACAGGAGCAATATCATGTAGGATAAGAGACATGGTCATGTCTTAAAAATATGCATGTTCCAAGAGGATCCAAGTGGAGGGGGGTGGTGGTTCTGTTTAGTTTTGTTTTGTTTGGGGTTTTTTGTGGGCAAGGGATCCATTTCAGTCAAAACAGTGATCATAATATGTCAGTGACCAATGCTCTAATTTCATAAGTTTTAATGACTTTAAGCATTGCAAACAGGTTTCTGACCCTCCTCATTCACTAAATCGCTCCCACTGCTGCGTGTTTCTGTCCTCACACTTTTCCAGTCATTATCTCATTATAATTCTTTCCGGGTATGTAGTATAGATTTGATTTCTGAAGGGCCAGACTAAAAATAACCTTTTGTTTGAAGGGTTAGCTTCAGCTTATCTCATTTTATGATGCACTTATACATTACAATTAGACTTGTAATAGATGTTACAAGAAGGGTCTGCATAAGGTTTACTCCAATGTTATTTCTTCATTTGCAGGTGACCATCGGAACTTGTGACTGGGGATTCGCAGAGGCAAACAGTGGATTTGGAGTGGTCTCAGTGTGAAAGTGTTAGGACTGGCAGGGAATAAGATGGAGGGGTCAAGCAAGGAAGGGAGACAAAAGTGATCCAGCGACCACTAGACACTGAATAAGTATAGCTTCCAAGAGAGACCTTAAGGATCAACATTTAAAGCATTGCTTTGCAAGAACTTAATTGAGATTATAGAGAACAGGGACACAAAAGGAGAACAACAGAACCAAACTGTAGGCAGAGGAAGAATCTTAAGTCCAAACCAAACCAGCATCATACAAACCTATGCCCACAGGAAACAGACTTCAAAGCTTAAAGGTGAACATTCATTTAGGACTCCTATTGGTTTCAGCTGGACTACACAGATATCTCTGTATTTGATGCATATATTAATATACATTTGTATATGTATATACATCTGCTGTATATAAAGCCATTTGAGATTAACCCTGGTCAAAAGTCTCTAACTATAGATTTACTACGTAATTTTTCATGTTTTCTGTCTATAATTAAGATTCTTGACTGAAAAAATGCACATAATAATGAGGTATTTTAGAGCAGGCAAATTGAATTGGCATTATCCCAACCTAGCACTTCATTGCATTATGCCTTTGAGTTCTATTTACTGTACTTTAAATAAGATTAGCTTGCTAGTGGTATGATAGATACTGCATATAAAAATCATTTGTGGGAGGGTAAATAACAAGCATTACTTTTTGATGCATAAAGTAGGGCAATTTATAAGAGCTAAAGTCAGATAAAAACTGCAGTGATTTAAGTCTGGTTTCATGGGCTTACTGTGACTGTGCCATTTCAATCTCTTCCTTATATGCCACATTTTGAATTTTGAATTCCAGTTTCAAAGATAGCTAACAGTGGATGTGAGATCATAAGGACAAATAAGTTTGTATATGTTTTGTATAATATTGGTGACAATGTGGTATATGTGTAAGTATAGGTAGTGGTGGAAGCTTATAAAATTCAGATTATATTAATTCTGATTTATTAAGCCATATATTGGTAATAGATATATTTGAAATTAGCACTGATAATTTCTAGAAGTCAGAGAGATTATTATGGAAATTGTGGAACTGTGAAAACAAAAGAAGAAGAAAAGTCTGTTAAGAGAAAGCTTTCCTTTCCTAATTAACTTAAAATTTTGGGAGTTTTCACATGCTACTAAATGTCCTTTCTATTAACTTTATTTTTAAAAGGTTTGTTTGGAATGTTTTGGTGTTTTGACCTTTAAGGGATTTTAAAATCTCTATGGAGCCCCACATGGACATTCTCAAAGTAATTTATAGATGATTTTTTGTGTGTATTGTGGCTAAGATGAGCCTTTATCAATTTAAAATTTTTTTCAGAAATGGAAAGTCATATTTCTTTTAGGAACATTCATATAACAGAATATATTGTGCATGTGTCACAAAAGAGTGCCCAATTACTCCTCGTAGTTGGAAAGATGCATCTCTTTAGAAAAAGGAGTCTAAATTCCTTCTATAGCACCTGTTGTCTAGTTTTGCAGAGAATCTTTGTTTTAAAATGGAGCAAACAGTGTTTTAGAGACTCATTGTCCTGTGGCAAATTACTCAGATAGATATCAAACAAGTTTTTCTGAATTTTCAATTTCACTTTTGTGACTTCTCTTTTTAAAATATTGGTAGGTTTTTTCCACCACATGAAAAAGAATATGTCTGAAGTCTGCCTTCAGTTTCCAGAAGGTAATTTGGCAAACAATTTTTATCTTTTCGGACAAACATTGAGAACAATCAAAAGCTTTTGTTCCTGAGAACAAAAACTACCCAAGTGAGAGACTGTCAGATATTTTTGGAGAGTTTTCAATTTTTACTTGAAATGCTTCAGCATAAATGACTGAGCCCAGTGAGCCTCTGTCTTTTCTTTATAAAGATATTGACCTTAATAGACTCCATCTAGACTCACACTTTTGTAACCATAAAAAGTAAATAATTAAGAAGAAGGGAAATTGAAATGCCTGTATTAGCTGGCTATGTGCAGAAATTCTTCAAAGAAAATTACTACTCCAATTAAACTAAAGAGATACAGAAAAGTTAAGAAGATGAAATAAAGACAGCTCTTGAATCTAAGCTTCAGGTGAAGCTCTTAAGAAGCTTCACCTGAAAATCTGGAAACATCTAATGAAAAATAGTAATAATTAAAAAAAAGGTCATCTTCACCCACTGAAGAATAATTTTCTCAGTACTTTTGCTTGGAAAAATACACATTCCCATTTCTTCTTAACATTCCTGCCTTAACCACAGAGCATTAGAGAGGAAACAAGTATCAGAGCAAAATGTTTTTGAAATAACTTCAGAGCAGCTATAGAGTAATATTCAAAACCTATTTGTCACTTTTGTATGTACTTTATTGACCTTGCTGTAATGTTTCTTCTGTACAACTGCCTGAAGTCCAGACAGTGTGCCTGATATTTTACAGCAAGAGTTCTTTCACCTTTCCCAAAGACATCCAGAGCATGGTTTAATATTTCATACCAAAAAAATCGAAAACATCTACAAAGGAAAACAATTGAAAATAAAGAAAATAAAGAAAAATAATAATTCGGATTGTTTCTGGAATGTGGTAAATGTCATCTGGATTTTTTGTGCATGATTCCATGAAAGTGAATCCAAACTGCTATCAGACTGCTAACCCTAACCCTAACTCTCGGGCCAGAGTGTCCTGGGAAGATGTCCCAAGGTGTTTCCATTGGTCCCTTGTTAACCCCTCCCTTATTGGCTGTGAACCCCTCACCTTGATTGTGACCCCTCACCTGTGATTGGTCCCCAAGGGCTATATAAGCCCCCTCCCACAATTAAACCCTCTCTTTCGTCCTCTCTCCCCTGGTGGTCTGGTGAGTGCTCCGTCTTGGGGTCCCAGGGCCACGTGGCGGGGGGAGGGTGGAAGGGCATACTCCTTCCAGGTTATGGACTAAAACGAGGCCTGAAGGATCTCCCCTTCCCAAATATCCACCGTTAAATGGTGCTCCAGGTGAGGCAACGGCTGTTTTAGCTCTTCTATGAAGATTTAATCAGCTTCAAAGCACAGGAAGGGGCGATTCCTGTGTCCGGCGGTGGACCGGCGTCTAAGCGTAAAAGTATTGGCAGGCTACATCACCGCAAGAGAGCAGCCTGTTTCGAATACTTCAACCTTCCTGAGGCCATCAGGTAAGGAGCAGACCCGGAATATTCCCTTATATATAAAAAAAAAATATAAAAAAAAAAAAATAAAAACATGGGTATATGCCTTACTAAGACCGAAAGAGAGAACTATAAGTATTTGAAGAATTTATTGACTTATAACGGCAAATCTACTAACAGAAAAGCCTTAAAATGCCTTTCAAAAGTTATGGCAAAAAATGCTTTCAAACTTCCGTTTTGCCTCACTACCAAAGATTGGGACTTGTTAGGTAGACAGATTTGGATGGCTGCAAATTCCAACGATGAAGCAGCAGTACATGCAAACATTGCATGGACCCATATCGTAGCAATTCTGGAAATGCAACGAAAAGATTCGGAGCCCCTGCAAGGAAACAACGCAGCTTCCCTCATGGGTGCGGGAGAAGCGGGGAGAATACATTTGCCGAGGGAGGCGGGGGAAGAAGGACTCTTTCCAAACATCCATTGCTACATTCCAGTAGCTGAATAGCTAAGTGGGAGCTTTTAAAAAAAAAAACTGTTCTCCTATTCAAGATCACACCCATTTCCCCAGAGAAAAAGAAAAAAATCTTTTTTAAAAGTGAGATTTAGAGTATGGAAATTAAACTTTCCTTCTCCTTAACCTCTCTATCACTCTTGCAAAGATCCCTTGGGAGTTTTTAAGTTTTGTTATGGTAATGGATGGAGTTATAAAAAAGAATAAATCAAATGTTCTAGTAAGTTTTTGTCTGTATTCTGCTGTAGCCTTACAAGTATAATGCAGGAGATCCCTTTTCTGTCCTTCGAAAATGAGCCCCAAAGGCAACATGCTGGATCTATTTCTCTGAACAGTTTCATGCACAGTTTTCCAAGTAATTCTAAACCTTCCTTTAAACTACTCTGTGCTCTTCAAGATATTTTTGCTTCATACGGGTGAAATAGGACATGACATAAATAAAAATTTTATGTTGCTCCATTTCTTGTCATTAAGGTGTCATATCCATAAAAAAGAACCCTTAAGAGGAACTCATTTTTGTCCTGGAAGGGATTGTTGCATATCATCTTCCTCTGCTGTATGTAACCCTAGCACAGAAAGTTTTCAACACATAAGAAATCTAGTCCCTTAACAACCTTATCCTTAAAAAAAAATACAAAAACAAGACTAAACTGAATTTCCAATATTTTTCCTGAATTTAAAAGAAAGCTGGAGCAGAGGAAAATCAGATATTTAGCCTATAAAATTACTGCCTTTTAAATATAAAATAAATATCCTGCTTCAGGAAGGACTTGTCTTTATGATCCCACTCATTTGTGAGACTCCATTCTTTATTTGTACTGACTATGTGAATACCTTCTGTTAATGTTTTAGGCTTTATTCCATCACACTAGCCAAACTAGTGCAATACGAGGGCACATTTTCAGACTAGGAAGTGTCTCCAAAACAAAATTATCTGTCTAATCCTTCTATGATTTATAAATACAGAATCTCGAAATAGTTTATATTTATCTGCATAGAACACCCTACTCCAAAAAGCTTAATACATTAACTATTGTATATTTCTCAGTGGCTATACCCATATAGCCAACTGGCTCATACCACTAGAACACACTTCTTCATTTTGAGTTCATCATTGTAGGATCATATCCCAAATTCCTCAACTAGTTTTTTGGCCTTTAGTAATCTTGAGATTGTAACAGAATGCCAGCTGGAAATGGGACCTAGGATTAAACCCTCAGAAATTCCTACCTGGCACCACATTCAAGCCACTATAGCAGCAAATAACAGTGCTCTCTGGTAGGATGCTGTTGTTGCAAATAAGCAGCAGCTTGCTGTCAGTCAGTTCCAGTTGGCTGAATAGCTTGTGCAGCTGTTTTAACAACAGCATCAGCAGTTATCCCACCCCAGCTGCACCCAGGAGGAAATGATAGCAACTTAAATCAGCTGCTGCTGAAGGGTCTTGAATGTGCTTTACTTATTGAAGGACCATTGATAGGTTCATAAAATAATTATCAACATGTCTTCTGGAATCTTCCCAAGCTGTTATAGCCTAGGAAATAGGGCAAAAAATAAATAGTTAGGAATATAAGGAGGAAAATTGTGTCTACTAAATGTAGTAATTTGATCCTGTAAATTGGGAGTAACTTAACCTGTTTGAAAGATTTGTAGTCATATCAGCACAGGTGGCTAGCTGTAGTATTTTTGGCTGGGATACCTTTAAGTTTTTTCATAGTTGCATTTATAGTTTTATGCTTTGAATTGGTGATGAAAACAGCATTGATAATATGGAGATGTTTGCTATTGTTGTTCGGTGTTTACGCAGAGTCAAGGCCTTTTCTGCTTCTCACTGTCCCTTGTCAGCAAGTAAGCTGGGGGTGCACAAGAAGCTTGGAGGTAACACAGAAGGAACAGCTGATCCCAACTGACCAAAGGGGTATTCAATATCATCTGACACCATGCCCAGCAATAAAAGCTGGTAAATAAGAAGGAAGGAAGGACATTTGGAGTGATGGAGTTTGTCTTTCCAAGTCACCGTTACAGGTGATGGAGCCCAGTTTTCTGGAAATGCCTGTCCATGGGAAGAAGTGAATGAATTCCTTATTTTGCTTTGCTTGCATGCGTGGCTTTTCCTTTGCCTATTAAAATGTCTTTATTTCAACACAAGATTTTTCTCACTTTTATGCTTCTGATTCTCTCCCCTGTCCCATTGTGGCAGGGAGTGAGTGAGAGGTTGTGTGGGGTTGAGCTGATGGCGACTTGTTAAACCATGACATCAGACTTTTAGCCAGATACTTTTAGGAGTATTTAGATACTATTGCAGTAGCTTGTTAATCAAAGAAGAAACGAGATCAGTCTTATCTTTTTTTTCTTTTCCTTCTTTTTGCTTACGTATTATTTACTGGATTTTTTTTTTGAAAATAAATGAAGCTGAAGTAATAACAAAGTAATGGCAACAGGGGACCCCTGGTGGCCTAGTGGTTAGCATGCAGGACTCTCACCTCTGCGACCCAGGTTCGAATCCAGCCAGTTCCCCGGGCAGATGGAGCCCGTTAGCCCTGTGAGGCCATCCATCTAAGAGAAGGTCACTCTAAACAAACCTACGTCCTGAGGACCTCACTGCCATTGTCCAAGCTTGCTTGGCCCCGGCAGATGAACCTTAGGATTAAAGGGTGGGCTCAGTTCAGCGCAGGCTGTGTCTCACCTAAAAAAAAAAAATCCATTGCGCAGGCTGGAAAGGTAAAAGACCTTTCCCCAAATCTTCGTTCGCGAAGACTGGCCATTATAATGGCAACAAGACAGGATGTTCCAGTGGAGGTTTAAGGGAACTTGTAAAAACATATTATTTTATCTTAATCATATCAGTTAGAGACACAGGGATACAGAATACAAATATCGTGGAAAATTAGATTCTGAAAAAAATGTATAATGATATTTGTGGACCTCGTTCTTAAAAGCTTTCTTTCACAGACTTCTGGCTTTGCTATTCCTAAAGGCAGTGCTCAAAAATTGTTAAGAATCCTGAACTAGTTATGTCCTGTTGCATTGTTTTGTTTCATGATGGAAGAAAATTTTTATGTGTTAAATAATAAAAGACTAATTCTCCTCTCATTTAACTTCTATATCTACAAAATATTTATGATTTAGGTCGATATTTTTACTGCCAGAGGCATTGTCTAGAAAGACAATAAATCAATTTCACCTACAGAAACATCAACCTCTTGCTATCATCTTTTTCTAGGAAGCGCATGTTCTACTCTTTGGCATTTTTAGAAGTGACTCCTGTGTCATCTGTCCTGGAGAGCAGTACTGAATTCATCACTGCAGGGCCAATGAAAGCACATTTATTTTTTAAATTACTGTCTTCCTATAATCTGTGGGAATATCTCAGAAAGTATTTATCAGTATGTAATTAACATTCCTCCTTAATTCTGGAAGAGTCTTCACCCCACCACTCCCTGTTTTTAATTAAAACCTGTTCAGGAAAGCTTTATAGTTTTAGTTGTTTTTCCATAATCTGAAACAAAATCATTTTGCAAAATATGCACATAAACCTAGGAAATTTAAGTGTCTGAGACTTCAGGACATTGGTAAAGCTTCAATACTTTATTCTGACCTTTTGTATTTATATATATATATGTATATATATATAAAAGATCATTCTGATCACAAATGAACCAATCTTGCATTGTCTGCTTACAGCACATTGACAAATAGCATGGGATATATTAAGCATTGGAAAAATGATAAATAAAACTGCATTTTTGAAGAATAAGCATTAAACTTTTAATTGTATTCCAGTTCAATTTAATTTTTGCATATGTCTAGAATCTCAATTTTGCGATATTTAAGTTTACTGGCATTTGTAATTTTCTTCTTGCTGTGACAACTATGTAGTTGAATTCTTAGGTTATGTGAAAACTTATACAAGACCAGGACATGGAGTTAAATTAAACATTTGTCTACTATCATGCAACTCTTTAAAAATAGCACCTGTTAACCTGATTTTCACCCATGCCAGTTAATTCAAAGATGAAACCTGAGTACTGCCCAGAGAACATGGTCTGGAGTAAGAAGGCAGCCAGCCTGGTCTTCAGGAAAACCTCTGTGTACTATATAGATGCCAGCTGTGTCAGGAATTTTGACCTCATGTCTGAAGAACACTTATATCTGCTTATATCTGCATAGTACAGCAGATGTAGGTTCTAGTCTTAGATAACGCATAGCCCAACACGCGTTTTTCTTTTCCTGAATAAGTACTCTACCACCAATTGCCTGTGCAATATAATCTTCTGCTTCATAAGACTCCCAGTTCAGCAAGAATTCTTGGTAGTGAGAATTCAAAACAAGTGAAAGTATTTAGCTTTTCCTAAAATTTTAGGGTTGGACTTGATATCTCAGAGGTCCCTTCCAACCTGGCTGATTCTATGATTCAATGATTTAATGTACTAAAGAAATAATTCTAAAATCATGTGTTCTGTCTTCCAGTATACCCTTGAAATGCTCCGATTATGGTTTTTGAGTTGTTATTTTATGTAGCAGGTAATTTTATTTGGCATACCCTATTTCTCCAGGAGTATGAGGATACTGAATATTTTTTGTACAAACTTGAGGTAATCTCCAACAAATATGAGAATTTTTATCACACTGAATACTGAATCTCAGTGTATTTCCACTTACTTTTATTTTGCCCTACATACCTGCTTAGCAATAATCCATGACAAGCAAACATGAGACTTTGATAACCTGCTTAAATATGATAGAGAAGTTTTACTGAAACAGATATTGATGTTATCAATGTGTTGTTAAGAGAATTGCTTAGCATTTAGATCTGGGTTTTTTATATACAGTTAAACACATTTGACTGTACATACTGGGTGCTGAAAGAAACAATACGGACTGACTAGTTATTACTGTTAGCTATCTGTGCTTAGTGAGAAACTCTTCATATAGTGAGCAGAAACACTTGTGTAAGGTGTTTTGATAAAGATCTTAGAGATGATGTCATACAGGGCAAAGTATTGATAGTGAGAAGTTCACACAACTTATATTTGTGTTCCAAGCCCTGCAGCAACCAAAGAGTTGACTTTAGAAAAGACAGGTAAAAGTCTTTTAAATATACACCAGAGGCTGGTATACCAGAAAAAAAAAAAAGTATTGGTGATCATGAAACTTTGAATTTTTTTTATTAACTTTTCTTTACAGTCAGCTGTCACCCATTTACAGATGTTGCTGTGTGAGGAAAAGCTGTGGCAGAACTTTGAAAGTTCTCTGAAGGACACTTTGAAACACTATTAGAAGAAAAATGTTAGGAACCATTAAAACATGCCCTTTTCCCACCTCTTTACCCCTTTCTTCATATTAAAACTTGGAACCTGAATATGAAGAAGCTTTTGTGGCAAAAGATATAATGACAGGGAACTGTGTAGTAAAGTTTTCAGACACATCAAACGACTGTCTTTTTGATGGCTAAACACACAGTCATATGGCTTCTGGTACACTTTGTGCTACTTAAGAGAAATCAGCATTAACTATTATTTCAAGTTACAAATAGCTGTAAGTCATGATTTTATGTAGACTTTTCCATACATGCTGTCTTTCATTTTATTTTCTTGCTTTGTATAGCATTTTAAAATTTTCCTTTACAAATCATGTACTGACACTTGAGACATGCTGTCATGTAAGAAACCATATTGTACTATAACACTTTTAGTCACACATTTTTCAAAAACATGAGATCCTGTCTTTCAGTTGGTATAAATCATTCTAGCTCTACCAGCTGCAAAGCTGTCCAGGGTGTGAATATTTAAATTTTTAATGTTAGCAATGCTGTCTTGCCAAGCAAATATAAACAGGTTAGAGAAGATTTCTTAACATTGTAAATAAAAGCAGTTATATTATTTGAAAAAACATTTTTCTAAAATCCTTTGGAGTACTAGAAGATGACATCTACTTCCTAGCATTGACTTTTCGGATAATTAGATATTTGTTCTTCTATCCTTTAGGCATAGATTAGCCAGTCAGAACTTCATTATATAGAATAGAAATTCTGAGCTGCAAGATTTGGAAGAATATCATCCTTGAGTTTCTGGAAAAAGACATTGCAAATTATTCTATATATAATAATACACATGCAATACAAATAACTTTAAGTATATATAATAATAGCTTCAAACTTCTTGTAATTAAAAAAAATAAGGAGAAAAGATAGTCCTACCACAACAAACCATTCTGGCACATATATATATATTCCCTTGGGGATAGGGTAGGGTAGTTTTTAGTTTTGCCTTTGTTTCTCACTATCTAAAAATATTTAAACTGGGGGGAGGAAGAATTAATTTTCCCTGATTTGACTATGTTTTTTTCATGGTGATTGAACAACTGATAAGTGATCTCCATGTCCTTTTTCATCTCAATGAGCTTTTTTCATCTCAAAAAGCTCATCCTGTGAGCTTTTTCATCTTATTTTCTTCTCCCCTGTCATGTTGGGGAAGGAGAGTCAGAGAATGACTGAGTGGGCATCTGGCAGTCAGATGCAAGAAATAATTATGCAGAGTAAACTATATTGTATAGAAAAGTACATTATAAAAAGAGTAAAGTAATTAATGCTCTACTATGTACAAAATTATTCACAATAATTATTTGAATTACAGGAAAATGTTAATAGGTCTTCTAAGATGAACAATACATATATTAAAATAAACTTGATCATAATAATCAAATAGAAAATGAGCAAATCATGTACTTTACTGATTAATAAGAGACAAAGAGGTAACATTTGGGAGGTATTAAAGTACTTTACAATAAACTATGAGTAAAACTTTATTTCCAAGTGCAAACATTGTTTTCTTTTTTTCTTTCTCCCATCTCTTTCCCTCCCCTTCATTACATTATTAATACTTTCATGGCAGCCATTCAGGAGGCATAACTAATGCAATTTTAATGCAACTCTACTTCAGCACTGCTTTCCTTTTAATAGTAATTTAGATTTAAGTGATCCTTTAAAAATAGATGAAATCTTTTAAAGATCTATTTCTCTTCAATATACTTGAACAGTTCTCATTAGTGTTGACAGTGGGAGTAGCAATGAAATGTGCTAGACTTAAATATCCAAGAGCTAACATTTTTATATATGAAACTGAGTGAGTTGTCCAAGAATGGTTCTTGCATGTCTGTTTTGCTGCCTTAGCTATTTAATTGCTGTAGTTCATCTCTATTGTCATTTTTAAAACCACCATGACCAGAGATCACTCCTTTGGATTTTTCTATTTCATGTGTGCTATGTCTTTTGGGTCAAACTTCACTATGTCCCTATACAAATTCATTAATTCCACCAGGATGTATAGAAATGGAATTTACTACCAGTGGTAGTAAATCCTACACATGGGTTGGAGCAATCCCTAATATCAGTACAGACAGGAGGATGAAAGGATTTGAGAGCAGCCCTAGAGAGAATGGAGTGAGGATACTGGTGTGTCATAAGTTTACTTGTTCTAAAAATCCAAGCAGAAATTTTCTTTTCCCCTGTCCCGCTGTAAAAGAAGGATGTTGAACGAGGGAGGGGGAAGGGTTAATTGACTATACAAAAGAACAAGCTGGCAGACCTGCATTCCAGGTTGATGGCCCTTTCCAAAACTGCAGAGAGGGTGGAGGAGTTTTTCTCCTCCTCTCCTTGCAAATGGTGGACACTTCACTTTTTGCCTTAAAGGGGGCGAGGTGTGTGCTGGAAAAGCTCTGAAGCTGTTTTGCTCTTGACTTGGTCATCTGGCTGCTCTCTGGCCTTGGCTTGCCTACAGTCTGCTCTGTCGCCAGCCGGATCTGTTCAGATTTCATCAGAGAGTTCGTGCTTGGCGAGGAAAGGGGGGAGTCCCGACCACAGCCAGCCGCAGAAATCGTGAGTTTCCTGGGAAAGAAACCACCCTCCTTTCCCCTTCTTTCCCCCTTCCCCTCCTCGGTGATGGGGGAATCTCCATGGTCGGCTTCTCTTGTGCACCAAGGCCTCATATGGCGACTGCCAGAGCCCAACAGTGCCCTCTGCTGACTACCACAGAGCACTGCAGGCTCTGCTCCTCCAGCAATCCAACAGCGCTCCAACAGTGCTCCTGCCAACCATGATTGGAATCGTGCTAGAGTAGAGGAGGGGCAGTGTAACAGCCCAGACCCAGAGCCACGAGCTCACCAAGGAGTTTTACTATACAAGATTCCAAATATTCACCCACAGAATATTTAGAAGAACCCTCAGTGCTTTAATAACTTAAGGTAGCATAAAGAGAATATGATGCACATGCTTTCTTGGGAGATACTTTTATTGCTAGTTTTACAAAATATGAGAGAAAATAAGAGTACTTGGCAAAAGTTTAAAAGAGAAACATACAACCAAAATAAAGCATTCTACAAAGCATTAGAACATGTTAACCTGCACAACCTAGCAAAATCCAACCCACCATCTAGCTTTGAGTTACCCAAAATATTAAGAAAGGAAGAAGAAGGAGTGAAGAAAAAGAGAAGAATAGGAGAAAAATAGCTATCACCAGAGAGTCCTGTGTAAGTCTTTCACATGGTAGAGGCAGATCTGAAGCAAAATAGAGGCTCCACGTGTTGCTTTTATGTGCTCTAATCCCCTGTGCCCACCCTTCCCAGGTAGGACTTCTGGCCCACTGTCCACTCTGTGGCTCCAGGCCAGAGTGAGGGGTGGTGCAGCCAGTCAGAGGCTGGGTTAGGGGTTCCAGGGGGTGTGATGGGGGCAGGGTTCCAGGCTGCCTTTTGACCGACAGCTGCTCCAGGGACACCCAGTGAGGCTGCAAGGGCTGCCATGTGAGCCCTTCCCCCCCACACACACATTTGAGTTGGTTCTGACCCAATAATATAATAATCCAGTGTCTCACAGGCAGGATCACTTCCATCAGTCTTCTGGCAATGCTCTTCCTAATTCAACATATATCACCAAAAGGCTGGAACACCTCTCCTATGAAAAAAGGCTGAGAGAGTTGGGGTTGTTCAGCCTGGAGAAGAGAAGGCTCTGGGACAACTTTATTGTGTCTTTTCAATACTCTAAGGGGGCTTATAAGAAAGATGGGGACAGGCTTTTTAGCAAGGCCTGTACTAAAAGGACAGGGCCAATAGTTTTAAAGTGAAAGAGGGTGGTGTCATGGTTTGAAAAGGCCCAAAATCCAATTCCTGATTCCTAGCCCCCCTCCCACATCTCAACCCCATGTGAGATGGGTTTTCCAGACAAACACACAAGACTCAATGTGGGGAGAAGGGAATTATATTACAAGACTGTACACATAAATAAATAGTATAATACATTATATATGATCTTAACTCTATTTCTATCTCTACCATGACAATAGTATTTACAATGGGCCAAATCTCTTCTCCCTCCAAATAAAAGTCCAGGAGAGAAGAAGAAGAAAAGACCCCTTCCAGTCTCTCAGCAGCAGGTCTCCCTAGGCAGCAGGCTCTCTGTGTCTTTCATGAAGCAGTTGCAGCTGGATCCTTGCCAATGCACACGAGGGGGGTCTCCAAGCCCCTCTCGGCCCCTCGACGCCAAACGAAGGGTCCTTCCGTGGGCTGCTTCACCCCAGACAAGGTTGCTCCACCATGGTCATATCACGAAGCACAGGGGTCTTCGTGACGGTCTGGTATCCTCAGGGGAAATCAAGCCCCTGTGCAGAGCTCCCATGCTCTGACTCAAAGATGGCTGCCAGCTTCCCTGAAGCTGCAGCAAGGGGGGCCAAGGTCACCCCCCACACACACACATTCCTTTGGCCGTCCTGGCTTATCTCTCAGGAGGCCGGAGCTTCTTAGCTCCTCTCTGTAGTGCATACTGCACTCCAAGACTCTTTCAAGTGAGTCCAATTATCCTCCTCTCTCTCAGAGGAGTCTCCAAGGGAGTTTGGGGGTTTTGGTTATTCAGTTCTTACCCCCCGAAACTCTGTCTCTGCTGCTGGCTCGGTTCTCTTGTCCTGCTCTCTGCTGCTGGCTCTTTTCTCTCTTTCCTTGCAGGAGTTTTTCTGTCTGCTTCCTCGGTTCTTATCAGTTGGCTCTTTGCCACTGCTCTTCGGACGCTGCTGTCCCACTGCTGCCTACCGGGGAGAAACTCCCCCAGCTCCTAGCCACAGGCACTCAGCCCAGTTTAAACACTGTTCCGAGTCCCTGCAGCCCCCCCAACCGGGGGCTGGGGGGGGGCAAAGCCCCCAGGGGCCCTGAGCCCCTTCCTCATGGCTTCTACAACATGGCCACCCTTCTTCAACAAACAGTGCCACTGCTTCTTTTCTGGTCCAGAGAGATATGTTTATATTTTGCAGGAGCACTGATTGGGCCAAACCCCAAGGGTCACCACCCCCTGGGGGTTACCACTTTTAGCTTCAGGGGGAAAACCTGGTTCAAACCATTACAGGTGGATTTAGATTGGATATAAGGAAGAAATTCTTTTAAACTTTGATCAAGCTGCTGAGACACTGGAATAGGTTTCTCAGAGGTGGATATCCCAGTGTTGGATGTCTGCAAGATCAGCTTGGATGAGGCTTTGAGTAACCTGATGTTGTCCCTGTCCATGTGTAGCTGTTTGAGCCACATTAGAAATCCAAAATCCAATTTCCAGGCTTCCCCCACTCCTTCCCACAATTTTATCTCAACACTGAAGAGAAACTTTCAGGCCAGAGGCTTCTATAGGGGAAAGGGGAAGTATATTTACATTTATTCTACACAATAAATATACTGTACAAGCTAAAAGCAATTATATACAATATTATACACTGCTATCACTCTTTTTAAGCTTTCTCTCTCAAGTCAGTCCAGGAAAAAACTCTTCAGGCTGATAGGTACTTGGTCTCTCTCTCGTGGGAGTGTTTGGGGAACCTGAACACTCCCACCAACCTCCAGCTGTTTGCCGAAGTCCTTTCTTCCTCACGAAGACCAAGGAGATAGCTCTGAGTCCGTCCTCCTTGGTTCCATGTCAGTCTCTGCTGTGTCATTCTCTCTCTTACTCTCATACCTCGGTTCGTAGGCTACTGTAGTTCAGTCAGCTTATCAAATGTCCTCCAAGTCAGTTTTCGGCTGCCCCCGGTCAAACCTCTGTAGGGCACCTGCCGAGCCTGTCTCTGGCCTGTCTCCAATTTCGCCTGGAGTTTTCTCCCTGGCGCTGAGTCTCCTCCTCCGGCCCGTCTCTTGGCTCAGCTTCAATGCCGAGCCTCTCCTCCACTTTACAGTGAAAGAGAAAGAAGAAGCCCCCTTCTACAGCCTAACTGCAAAAGGGGGGGGGGGAGGGAAGAGGGCTTGGCTCAAAGCCTCCCTCTCCCTCTTACCTTCAGGTGTTGTGAATCCCTTCCTTCACAACACACACTCACTCCAATGCTGCCTCCAACCCTGGCTTAGGCAGAGTTGTGGGGCTGCAGGGCTCCCCTTTTCCCCCCCGGAGGGGGGAAGAAGGAAGCCCTGCCACCCCCGGCCTTCTCACACCCACACACACCGCAGCGGACACAGACTGATTCCCAACAACTTACACTGGTTGTGCATATATGATTTTTCAGCAGGAGCGAACAAGACGAGCAGTGATTGGCCCTCCAGGGAAAACTGCTCTGGCACCCAATCACCTCTAAGCCCCCTGACTCTTGGGGAGGGGGAAATCTCAAACCATAACACCATGAAAACATTTGGACAAATGAACTTCAAATATCCCTTCCATCCCAAACCATTCTATGACTTTATGATTCTATGATTATACTTTCAAGAAAACATCTTAAAACAAGTCTTAATTTATTATATTTATCAAGGTTATTGGTTTCAAAATTTATTTCCATTTGAATATAATTAGATAATAATGTGAATGTATATTTCTGGTGGTTAGGAAACAGTCTTCCTAAATTAGGGATCTAAAATCCTGATGACCAGCAAAAAGAATAGAAAGCTTTAGGGGGAATCAGAAGTTAAGGGGGAAATTCTGACTTGCTAAATTTTTGTACCTACACTCCTTTTATCTTCGTTTTTTTAAATTTCTTATTGAATAGCTAAAGTCCCAGAAAAGCCTTGGAGGTCAATTTTTGAGGAAGATGTAAAAAGTTTTTATCTTAATAACATATAACTTGATAATGAGTTTAGGCTGATAAAAAGGCAAGTAATTTGGGCTGTGAACATGGCTCAGTGCATCATCGGAGGTGCAGATGAAACAAGAGTTGCTGCATGGGCTGTTCTGGCTGTGTACAAAGCAGGTGGAAAACCCTTGAGATAGCAACATTCTCGCTCAAACATTTTGGACCGTTACACAGTTGTAGTTCATGATGCAATGTAACATCTTGAAAAAAGCAATGCTTAGTGGCTGGACTAGACTTTCAGTTTTAGGAGTTTAGCTTATGTCTGCAGTTAGGCTGCACAAAGGTAAAGTGAAGAACTCAAACTGAATTAGATGTCAATATAGATTCAACTGCATGAGTACTGATACCATGAACTTAACAAGCATTTCCAAGCAGGATTACTGTTTAAAAGTGTGTACTTGGGCCAATTATGAGACAAGTTAAAATATCTGTGCCCATTAAAGAAGTCTATTAGCTTCAACAAATTTTGAATTATGCCCTGTTATCTAGGCTTGCTTTAAATTATAGAATCATTGAATGGTTTGGGTTAGAAGAGACTTTAAAGATCATTTAGTTCCAATCGCCCTGCCATGAGAAGGAACACCTTCTACTAGGTCAAGTTGCTCAAAGCCCCATCCAACCTGGCCTTGAATACTCCCAGGGATGTGGCATCCACAACTTCTCTGGGCAACCTGCTCCAGTGCCTCACCATCCTCACAGTAAATAATTTCTAATACCTAATCTAAACCTACTCTCAGTTTGAAGCCATTCTCCCCGTCCCATCATTATATGTCCTTGTAAAAAGGCATCTTCCAATCTTTTCTCTAGGCTCCCTTCAAATACTGGAAGGCCGCAATTAGGTCACCCCAAATCACAGATGAAATAATTACTTTGGGCTTTTGGTATCTGTAGGTGGATAAGCAGTTAAACACTCTGTAGCTAATTCATTAAACATAGTGCAAGGAAATATTTTTTATGTGAACAATGCTGAATAGGGTCTGATAATTGACTAAAGTGTCTTTTGTCAAAATACCCTTCATGTATACTGTAATTTTCTAAAATGAGCCTGAAATGTTCTTCTGATAAGAACATGTTAAAAAAAATCCTTTTTGCTGTTTTTAATGAATTCTAACACATCTAACTTATTTTTTTTTCATTAGGACTGCATAGTAAAAGAACAGGAAAAGATGCTTGCCATTGGTATTTATCATCAGCCATAAAATTAAACTGTAAGAAAGTTGAGTGCCTGCTGGGAAGGAAGAACTGTAGACTTTTACAGTGACCCTTTCTTTGTCAAGTCAAAGACACGTCCAGTGAAAATACTTTTGTACCCTCTGGTCAGAACTTGTAGTATTTAATGTCTTTAATTATGGCCATGTGACAGAAAAGTTAAAATGGCTTTTTTATATATTGTGTATAAGGACCCTTTATCCCTATGTTTTATCATCTTACTGGATTAAGAAAAGAGAAGAGGTTTGTTTGCTGTCACAACGCTGCAGTTTTTCTGCTTTTCAAGAAAAATTCTCTTTAGTGAAATTATTTAAATGATGGAACAATATTATGCAAAAGCGGCAGATGCAATGAAGCAATACCATAATTCATAGTGTTTTTTTACTCCTGCAGAAGAGTGCTCTGTTCAGTTGTTCAAGACATGGCTATGTTTGATGTTTATATTTATGCACAAAACCTCAGTAGAATCTCTGAAAATGAATATGAGGTTGTAACCTGTTCTCAATGATCCTGGAAACTCTTTCAAGTTCTAATTCATTCTTCTTCAGTAACTGAAGATTTGCTTTTGAACTGCAATTTGTTGTACTTCAGGATCACCAAAGCTTTTGTGTCAATGATAAAAATAATTAAAAATATAAAAATATAAAAAAAAAGAACTGAAAATGTTATTTTTATTCTGCTAGACCCCTTGGAACTTTCAAAAGTTGTTTTTCAGAGGAATAGTTCAATGACAATTTTAAAATGTATCCCAATAGCTTTTTCCTACTTATATTACTATTTATAAATAACTTAATAAATAAGTAAATAGGTGAACATAAAGAAAAAAATTGAAGATTTATAGAGAAGTAGAAAGGAATAACATATGGCACAAATAAGAAAAAAACACTTTAAAGAATGAAATTTAAAAAGTGAGAAATCTTTTTATCTCCAAATAATTAATTACAAGTTATTATGTTATAAACAAATAACTTGAGGTCATGCCTCAGCCTCCTCTTCTCCAAACTATACAAAACCAGAGTCCTCAGCCACTCCTCACAGGACATCCCTTCCATCCCTTTCACCAGCTTTGTTGTCCTCAGTTGTGTACATTCAAGGGCCTTCACATAATTCTTAAACTGTGGGGCCCAGAAGCACTGCATACAGTGCTCTGGGTGGGGCTGCACCAACATTAAATACAGTGGGATAATCTCTTTTTTACCAACTGATGATGCTGTGTTTGATGAACCCCAGGATGGGATTTGCCCTCCTGGCTGCAAGGGAACACTCCTGGCTCCCTTGAGCCTTCTGTTAACCTTCTGTGGGGCTGCTCTCCAGTCACTCCTCTCCCAATTTATACGTGTGCCGGATACTCTGTCACAAATGAAGAATCCAGCACTTGGAGTTGTTAAATTTTGTCCCATTAATAATTGCTCAATGCTCTAATCTCTGTAGATCCCTTGACTAGGACTATCATCCCTCGAGTCCACAGCACCTCCCAGTTTGGTGTTGTCAGAAAACTTTCTAGTGGTGCATTCAACTCCTGTGTCCACATCAGTGATAGATCTATTGAACAGAACTGACCCTAGGACTGAGCTCTGAGGAAGGCCTTTAGTGATTAGTTGGTCATTCCCCTCAAGAAGTTCAGTCTGGAACTCACCAGCGATAATCAAAACCCAATAGAAACATGACATAAGTATTAACATATTAATTATCTTCAAACTAGAAATCATTTCACAAGCTCTGTTAGAAAAGAGTCTTTTCATCCTATTAGCCTTTTAGTTGAGAACTTTATTAGGTTATTACCTATAGATATTGATTTCTTGATCAATTACTTACCATTTCTTTTTTTCCCCTCCAGGGCAGTGAGGTTTTAAGGGTTTTTCTGGGGTTTTTTTGTTGGGTTTTTTTTTGACCTGATGGAATGTATTTGAAGACGTTGAACCCCTTCTGTCTAGGTTACACATTATACATGTCAGTGAGGCTCACAGTGCCTCAGTCCTATTCATGTTTATAGTATCACTTACTTTCTGTAGTGAGTCTGCTTTAAAGTCAACCTTTCCTTTTATCTTTTCTAAGCTTGGAGTAGTTAGTATCTTCAAGGACCTTATCTTCCTTCTGTCTGCTCTTACTGTCTCCTGTTCAGGTCGATTATTTTTTCTTGCTTTCTTTTTCTTTCTCTAGTTTTTTTTTTTTTTTTTTTTTTAAATCTCTGTCCCTTAGAGACCAGGATAGCTACTCACACTGAATTTTTGAACTTTGCTTCTTCTAAATTGAGTGAATTTTATCTGTAAGCTTCAAAGATTTCTTTTTATTTGAAACAGATTGTATAGATATAGGCTCCACCAGAGGTCCATTCCATGCAGCTTGTGTCTGTCTAAGAGGTATGGGGAGATGAAGCAGCAATAACCAACCATCTTTTTACCCTACCCACCAATCAGCAGGTGAGCAGTGTCAGCCAGGAGTGCATTAAGTCAGCAATGACTTTTGCCTGTTTCTCTCACCCCCATCCATTTGTGTTTATTTTCTTTTCCTTCATGCTCATTATGGTTTTATCCCTTTCTTAGTAGCCAGCTATCGATGTAAGAAGTCTTACTCAAGTGACTTTTCAGAGCAATCACAGACTACAGGACCAAGTGTTCCAGCACCAGGATTTCTGCCCAATCAAGCTACTTTGTGTCTTGGGGTGAGATAAAGGAAGCCAGTGAACAGGGCAGGGGAGTACTGAGATGGGATCAGAAATTACATGTGAGCTTAACTATGTTTGTGTCTCATATAGGGTTATACTACATCCTTAGGTGGCTCTGTGGAAAGACTTTTAGGAACCCATTATCTACAATTCTGGGGATAGAAATGTCTAGAGACTAAGAAATCATAGGAAAATTATTTTTTCATAATCAAAGTACTGAAATAGCAGGACTGAAGGTGCTGAAAATGAAAATTCTGGATGTGGAATTGAAGTATGACATGGTGCTGTTTCTTACTCCCTAGAGATTGTCATCAGATGTGCTGATCCGTGGGGTCTTTTCAGGTCTGTGTGAGTTGCATGGTCCCCAGCATACACTGTTTCTATGCTGCAGTCAGTGCTCGAAAGTGTGTTTGAATTACCAGAGTTGCTGCTGAATGTTCCATAATGCTAGTCCTTCAGTGGATAATCTATAGGCCTCGAATCTTTATTGCTGCAATAAATTTATCAGCACAGAAACTTTTTTCCTCTTTTCCAGTCTCCCTTCCAGGTTCATGCTGATTCCTGGGATAGCACAATATCTTAATCTCCTTCCATTTTCAGAAATTAACAAATCTGTGTTTTACAGTTCCAGGAATAAAGGTTAGCAAAGCTGTAAGAACCCAATATGTATTTTACTTAGACATTTGATTTGTCTTCAGTCAAAAGTAGCACATAACATCAAACAACAGGATATGCGTATTTCCCTGTTTCTTACAGTAGTTTCTGGGGCTTCTTTACAGCTAATATCCTCTGAGATCTATCCAGTGCACTGCAGGTCTTAGCTAGAGATAATATGAGTAGATTTGAATGAGCACATAAACAAAATGAAGCACCAAAATAATTGTAATCTAGGACTTGGGGGTTATATAACTAGGACTTCGAATCATAGAATCCTATTTCTAAGCAGGAAAGATCAATTCTGCTACAACAAATCGGAGTAACTGGAAGAATTTATTATATACAGGTGCATAACCTGGGTAAATATCTTTTTAAGTCTTCAGTGTAAGAGCCACCATGAACTTTAATTCCTCACACATGTATCAAAAAAATGTGGGCAGGGATATGGTCTATAATGGCTTGGATGAAGTGTGCCAGAAAGTGTCGGTTTCTATTAATTGATAATAGAACCCAGTCTGACTATCTCAAACTTAGGTACCAAGACAGCCAAGATATCAAACAAGCAAGGTGAATCTCATCTACAGAGTAAAAAATAAATGCACAAATGTACATTCCATCCCTGTTATATATGTGTGTACTTACATCATGGTTTTTAGGTCAATAAAGAGAAATGGGGCGGTTGATTTTCAGCTTTTACATTTTCGTAATAAAGCTAAATAAAAATGTTGCATAGGGAAAGCTGTACTGCACTAGGTTAGCCTGTATTGTAAGTCTTTTATAAGATGCAACATAATTTATTTATATTTTATTACTTTCCAGATTGCAATTAAGAATTGTATCTCTGCCCACAATGACTGATGAACTCCTAAAGTAATGATCTAAACTATGTCTCCTCTCAAAAACAAGAATCTCCTTTGCAATTGTAGTAGTAAATTAAACATGGCTCGGCCTCAGCTTTGACAGTAGTCTTCAGTAATTCCCTGATATGATTTAGGTCACCTTTCCAGGTGGTTTTCTTTTTTTATTTAAAGAGTGTATAGTGGCTCAAAGAGGTAATTAGAAATGTGCAATAAAGGGAACCAAAACCTTGTCCATAAAATCATTCCTATTCTGATAAATCGTGGTGGTATATGGTAAGGATTGGTCTACATTAAAGTAATCACCATATGCGTAACATTCAGCTTGATTCCAGAATCTGCTTCATATGCTACAGGTATTGATAAATACGTGAGGTTCAGAGAGTTCATGATCTGTTTTTCGATTTGTGGACACTGAAACATGTTTATATTGCTTATGGGGACACATCTCCTAGATGGGACTATCTTCATCACAGTGTTTGTTTCTGGGTCCCAAATTGATCCCCTGACTTTATGTGTCTTAATTACTACTTTTGCAAGTTGTTCTTTTAGGAGCATTTAAATAATATGAAGCTGTCACTGCCAAACTGAGTGACGTTTTTATGAAATTGAGGATATATGTTTTGAATGTATTGTGAGGGCAGGAGAGTGTAAAGTTTGCTGAAATAGTGTTGGAGGACTATGAAAAGAAGATGGAAGCATTGCCTTCTGGGAACGGCTTCTGTAATAAAGTATCCCCAGAATCATACAAAATGGATGTTGTCTTGGAAAGAACAAACTAGAATTAGTCAAAACTGGAAGATGAAGCTATCTAAAAATTAAGTAGTTTGTATATTCATGGAATTTTCAAAACTGCTCCCCTGACCTACCCTATCAAGCAATGTTTTTAGAGTTTTCAAATCAGTGCAAGCTGATATGTACAGAATCCTGTTTTCTTAGAATACTGGAATTGTTTCTATGAAATTCTGATTTTCTCATAATTAGCTTGTTATGTTTCCTATCAACGTTCCTTCAAGAATGAAGGAATTTTGTATTGTAAGGAATGTATATAAACATTCCTTTCAAAAATAATGGCTTCAGGACATACCACCACAGTGTCTAGGACATAATTGCTCTAAAGTAGAATTTTTCTCCACTGACTTTCTAAAGAAAACCTACAAAATTTTCTAATGTTTACCAAAAGCAAAACCAAAAAAATTTATGAATTATGTCAATGGTACTCCATTGACACGTTTATGAAATAGAACAACACGTTTTACAATTTTGATTATATATTATTGAAATTATTCTGAGTATTCTCTGAGATTAATCATACATTTTTAGGTTATCAAAGTCCAGATAAAATTTGGCTAATGACTTAGGAGAAGAAATAAAGATGCATACTGATTAAGAATCAGCTAATATTTGTTGGCATAAATGTTTGGAAGCACATTCTTAATCTAGTGGAACTTGGTTTTCACACCTCTGTCACTACTCACATTTCCTGAGAGGAAAATGTAAACTGTGATTGATATTCTGGACAGACATTTAGCTGATGTCTTTGGCTGTTTCACTGTGTCCAAATTAATTTCCATTTTTTTTCTCTGCCAGACCACAGGTTTCTCTGGCTATGATATAAAACAATTTGTTCTTCTGGAGAGAAAGGAATATATTCCAGATACATTAATTTTTAAAAGAATTTAATTTATATGAAAATGACAAGGCTAGGTTTCTTGTTTGTACCAGCTATCATTAGGGATGAGTGGACAGATGTACTATGGTAAAAAAACCAAAACCAAAAACTAAACAAAACCAAAAACCAACAACAAAAAACCCCAACAACAACACAAAAAAACCAAAACCAAATCACCCAACCAGAGAAGATGTGTCATCACAGAATCATTACTGTTAATAGGTGAAGGGCCACCAAGACCTATCTCCTGTGATTATTATTAATTTTCATTACATTTTTAACACATGTACAAAGCTTTATTTCTTCTTGCTTGTTACCTTCCTAATATTTACACTGAGTTTGGGGTTTTACATATAATGTTCTAGGGGTAAACTACCAAGTTTGGAAATATTCTGCAAAAAATAAATTTAAAAAAACTGATTTTAGAGAATAAAAATAAAACATGAGTTTGCTATTTAAAATATTTGTATATGTATATATATATAAACACACATACTTCTAATGATAGCTTCGATTCTGCAGTATTAGTAGTTCTTTACTTCAGGGTAAGGATGTTGGGATTTACTTTTGGGAGAAATAATAGCTTATTGTAATTAAAGACTGCATGATAACATCTGTGAACACGTAAGCCAATTTACTTTTTACAGGAAACTTTAGTTTTTAAATTTTATTATTTCTGAGTGCATTGAAGATCTCTTTAGCTGATATTGGAAGACAAAAACTTACAGATATTATTCTAACACTGAAGAATCTAAAAACATTTAATTCTGAAGCAGGTATACCATAAGATTCCCCAACCTGGACTTTCAGCTTCAAATTCAACATTTATAGAATCAGAAAAGCAATACAGTAATGTTTTCATTTATTACTATTTAAAAGATTATCAAATCAAAAGCTTTGGGGGAAGGCAGTGGGCGGCTTAAATTCTGCTGAGCAAGGAATATATTGATCAAACAGGACAGATTAAGGTCAGAATTTATTTAGCATCTTTTTTCTGCTAGCTGATGAGAAGGCAGGAGAAAGTTATGACTCATAGCCTCACAAGATAACCTCAAAATAACAGGCAAAGAAACTTGGGATTAAATGGAGAAAAAATGTTCTGAATGGAGAGTTAGGACTATTCTTTATTTGCTTGATTTTTCACCTGAAGACAGGTACTTTCTATAAAACTTTGGCTGGTCTTAGCATACCATAGTATAGTACTTAGCATTCTATTGACTATCAGGAAAATTCATATTTTAACTGTATACAATTCTTCGTAAGGTCATATTGTGTATAGTATAATAAACCAAGCATGTCGCTTTTCAACAGAGGGTTAAATATCAGAATAACATACCATACACATGTTGAGAAATATCATGGGTTATGATTAGTTTGTGTCATTTATTAAAGTTAAAATTAAATATATTATTCAAAATTTGTGCTGTTTCATTTCCCCTAACTAATTATCTGGTTCACTCATGTGATTTGAGGATCACTACTTTTATAAGGACTGTTTAAATCAGTGGAAAGAGGCCCTGACTGAAGACTTTTTACATGTGTGTACATACAGACATTACTGAAAAATTCAGCATTGCAGAAAGTGGCAATTGAACAATCACTGTGCTGAGGCCTCTACTTAGTCATTATTCTTACAAAAACTCAATTGTCAGGACAACTTTTCCTTATTATTTGCCCTCAGTCTTTTGAGCCATAAGTGCATTTCCAGGAAGTGTTACAGAACCCATAAGTGTGGGTACTTTTTACTACACAATTATTATTTTAAAAGGCATAATTCTTTAAATAAATTACTGCATTTCTAAATTCATGTAAGTCTTGCCAAGTGGAAGCTTGCAGTGTAATTTACATATTATTGGAGATAATTTTTGGATTATAAATACAAAGAATTGCAACAGCTTTAAACAGACATTTCCCTTGTATTTAGGAATTAAAATAATGAAATGCCACGCTTGACAAGGTTTATTTAAATAGTTAAAATCTTCTGGGTAAAGTGTTACAAGAAATGTAATTGTTTTTACAAAGGTCTGAATTCTGCTCAAAATCATTGCTATCTTTTGGCTGTATTTTGATCACAAGGAGCAATGGACAAAATACCTTTGGGTATTTATCAGGCTATATTTCTGTCAAAGTCACAATTACAATGATATGACTGGTATTGACTCCTGTGCCTGAAGTTCTTCCTCTAATAATGAGAAGTTATAAAGGATACTTGAGTATCTTCAGTTCTCTTTGTCCAACTAAATCCATGCTTCAGAACTCAGGCAAGAGAATTATCAGATCCAGGCTGTTTGGCACAGATGCTATAGGCATTTGCATTTGTGGGAGAATAACTGGATTTTCAAACTTTCAGAGAATCTGAATACCTTCAAGTAGATGATTTAATTTACTCTCTTAACAACTAACATCCACAGCAGATTGGATTGCCCCATCTCCAACACTTTCTAACCCTTTGTGTTATTCTAAACTTCCCCCAGATACTTAAGTGGAGGTGTTAAATAGTACAATGACCAATTGTATTACCGATGTAATAGCTCCCAGAAAAAGAAATGCCTTATATTATACTTCATGGGTATTCTGAGATGTAGGGAGAAAAGGATGAGGATTTAGGTCTATTTCCCAATGATTCCAAGGTGCTGTGTAATCAAGGACACAAAACAAGAATCATGGGGATAAAAAAAATCCAGCTGAAAATAAATATTACTTTGGTTAGTTGCTACAGAGCTCAATTAGAAATGAAGAGAAAAAAAGGGATTGCAGTGTCTCTATGGGTATTTTCTGTCTGTACAAAGACAGGGCAATATGAAATCCACAAATCAAATAGACAAGTTAGCTAGAAGTCATCTACATTTCTCGTTTTATCCAAATTTGCCATTATAAAATCAACCTCTCACCTATAATACATGTTTGAGACTCACAGGCTTCATGAGTGTTTACAATTTAGTTTTAGCTTTCCCTGGATACGTGCCTACTCTATGCAAAGAGCAGCTACTACTACCTTTTCTTTCTGCATTTCTTCTCATTTCTTGATATATTAAAAAGAAGCTACTTTTCTAAAAAGTAGTTCTAAGAAGAACTACTATTGCTTGAGTATGTAGTTAGAACTGTTTAAAATGTATCTCTGATTCAACTCAGAGGTTGAAAGATCTTCTCAAGCATGAGATGAGACCTGTTCTTGCACTTAGCAATTTTCAGTCATCTGCTGTACAGGTTTAAGTAGAGTCTCTGAATAGCTGACCTATTTATCTTTAGAGACCTATTGAAGGTCATTTCTACAACCCCACCAGAGCTTGAAATCCAAACGTCATACTAAGTAATAAAATTAAAATGGTTTTAGTGGATAAATCTCACTTGATTATATGCATGTAACGTAAACACTAACATCTGATACTCACTTCAAAGTTCTTTTCGATTAAATAGAGATATATAAGCACTTTGAGAGAAGTCAAGCAGTAAAGGTCCATTTAAAGAATAAATTAATTACATCCCAGAAGGGCATTCAGTTACAATAAATGGTGCCAAGTGACATGGATGTCTACATCGTCTATACACATCTAAATTTATGGAAAATTAAACTTAGTCATTGCACCTTGACCTTAAATTTTACTTACATTCTTTTAGAGGGCATAGATTTTACTGATAATGACATGAAGGAAAATTCATTTCTTGGACTGTTATCTCCTTTATAAGACCATAAAGCCATTTTATTGTGCAATTAATACTGATTTTCCCTAATGTTGATTTGTTTACGCACTGGTATTCTTATGTATCTTTTGCTTTCTTTATATCCAATTTTAGAGAGAAATTTCTTAGTCTAGGAGAAAAAGAAAGGAATATCACTACAAAGGAAGCACTTACTGACTTATTTTGCACTTAGAGCTCAAGATAAGCTATTTATTTTGAAATGCAGACCACATAAAAAAGACCATAAATGTGTTAATTTTTTTCAGCTCATTTTCTTTCAAATAGTATATTTCTCAGCATTTTTTAATAAAACTTCTTATCGTAATAATTCTGTATTATTGTAAGTATCCCAAGGCTCAAAAATGTCAGTGTACTCTTCTGTGGATAGTGAGCTATATATAAAAGACAAAAATAGGTAAAACTGTAGACAATACAGTTCCAGAAAGAACGTGGAAATGGCATGACTATTATCTTAATATAGCTATTATGAACAAACACTTAGAATAGTCATAGAAATAAAATATTTGGGAAAATATTATGTCATTCTTTGGTGATATTTCCTTTATCTGCTTAGATGCTTCATATTATCATTGCTTTTAGGAAATGCAAATGAATGAGACAATAAGAGAAAAAAAATCTCAGTAGAATAATCAGAAGTGTGCATTTTTTTGAAATGTAACCCACTATTAAATTATCTCAAACACTTTTTCAATGGTCTTTTTTCTTGAAGAAGTAGCAGTATTTTTAAAACTCTCAATTTTAACAGTGAATTTTAAAGTTATATTTAAAGATTTGTTGAATATTACTGAACTCGGATATATGAATTTCTACATAATAATAACATCTTGAATCATTCTTATGAGTGTTAACAGCCTGAAGGTTGTCACAGTTTTCGCATGATGGGAAGGCTGTAGAGGTGCCCCTGTTATGTTTGTGACTTTCTGTGAAGTGTGTCAACATTTAAGATGACTTGATTTTTTTTTGTTTAGTTATTAAAGATTCTAGATAATGTTATTGCAGAATGGAGTACTTGGAAATATTTTCTCAGACAAACAAATTATCCTAAACCTATTATTCATAAACCTTATGAAGCTTTCCTAATTCAAGGCACCCTTGCTTTTATTCCGGATTAATACTTTTCTATAAAATCAGAGAATCGTGAAAGAGCTGAGGTTGGAAGGGACTTCTGGAGGTGATCTTGTCCCGTCACGCTGCACAAGTAAGACCACTAAGTGCTGGTTGTCAAGCTCAGTGTCTAGGCAGCTTCTGAATATCTCTAAGAATGGAGACTCCACAATCTCTCTGGGCAACCTATTCCAGTGCTCAGTCATCTTCAAAGCACAAACAAAAAAAAAGGTGTTTCCTGATCTTCAGAGTGAACCTGTTGTGTATCAGTGTGTGCCCATTGCCTCTGGTCCTGTCACTGGGCACCACTGAATGGGCCTGACTCCATCCTTTTTGCATCCTGACTTCAGGCATTTATACACATTAGTAAAAGTCCCCCTGAGCCTTTGCTTCTCCAGGCTGCAATCCCAGCACTTTCAGACTTGTCACATATGTTAGGCCTTGTAAGTAAAGACTGGGACAAAAAAGGAATTCAGTAACTCAGACTGTAACCAAATCATATAGCAGTGGCCCCACATTTTCCTTTTGTTACTTCTGCATCAGTAGATGTGCTAATAACACCAAGGTTGTGGGTTTGTATCAGGGTGAATTTATGCTGATACCTTTGGTCTGTGTTTGGCCCTGCCACCTGTGAAAGTTTTGCTCTTTCCCTGCCAAGTTATGGGAAAACAAGCACTGATAAAGGGGAAAGTTGTCCTTGAAGAGAGCTTCTTGTATAAACTGTTTTAATTGGTATTCTGTGATTGGCCAGTTGTCCACCAAGGGCATTTGAAGGAGATTCTGATGAGGAGGGGAGGAGGGCTCGCCTCCAGACTCAATTAAGAAAGACCCCCAAAACATACTGCGCCTGCATGAGGGGATTTCCAAAGTCCTCACGCATGCGCAGAAGGGCTGCACTTACATAACCGGGAGGTGAGACTGAGGGCCTCTGGCTGGGCGGTGCTGGCCACACCTGGGAGGTTGTGGTCACTCAGTTAATTGTATAAAAGTAGATAGTGCTTTCTTGGAGTGGGGAGTTAACTTCACATCAAGGACAACGTTGCCTTTCGGCGGGGACACCTACCAGTTTTGTGAACTTACTGACTCTCCAAGGATGCCACTTCTGCTATGGGTAATTATAGGCACACTAGGTCGGTAAGATAACTTTCTGGGCAACAGTTGGGTAACTGGGCCTTATTTTCTCTCCTCCTTCCTCCCTTCTGGGTTTGTTTGTTTTGTTGGCCACTCTCTTGGTAATAAATCTTGGTTTTTATTAAGCTTTCAACGGTGTCATGGTTTCAAGCTTCAGTATATCCTCGAACCTCCACCTCCTCCCTAATACAGGGTTCAATCCCTGTATGGGCCGTTCACTTAAGAGTTGGACTAGATGATCCTTGTGGATTCCTTCCAACTCAGACTATTCTGTGAAATTCTGTGAAATCTATGGCCAGATTAAATTCCAGCTGGGCCTTAGTTTACATAACTTCATCCCTGGATGCCTAGAAAATATTTCTGTATTCCTCCCAGGTTACCTGTCTTTGCTTCCACCCTCTGTATGCTCTTTTTTTGTATTTGGATTTGGCCGGGAAACCCTTGTTCATCTACACAGGCCTACTGGCATTTTCACCTGACTACTTAATTCATTTGGGATGTAGGTCTGTTGAGCTTGTATGAACTGATACTTGAATATTAACCAGATTTCTTGGGCCTCTCTTCCCTCTAGGGACTTATCCACGGGACTCTTCTAAATAGATCTTTGAAGAGGCCAAAGTCTGCTCTTTTGTTGTTCAGGCCTGGGGGACTTGATTTTCATTTTCCTCCCTGACCTCAAAATCCTGAACTCCATCATCTCATGTCACTACAGCCAAAACTGCCTTTGATCTTCGTACTTCTAATGATTCCCTCAATCTCCTTGTTGGTGAATATGAGGTCCAGAAATGGACCTCTCCTCATTGGCTCCTCTGTCACTTGTAGGAGGAATTTATTACCAATGCATTCCAGGGACCTTCTGGATTGTTTGTGCCTTTCTGTGCTAACCCCCCACAGATATGAGTGTGATTGAAGCCCCACATGAGGACCGGGACTTTCAAACGTAAGACTGCTCCTATCTGTTTGTAAAGGGTCATCCATTTGTTCTGCCTGGTTGGGTGGCTTATAGCAAACACCCACTATAACACCACTTTTGCTTGTTATTTTCTTAATCCTAAACCAGAAGCTCTCCATTAAATCCTCGTCTACCCTCAGGCAAAATCTACAGTCAAAACTCTCAAAGAAATAAAGTAAATAATTATGTTCCCCCTTTATATTTGTTTGGCCTCATTTTCCAAGGAAAGTGACTTAGAGAATCACACTTCTAATTCTCTCTTCTTGAATACATTATCTTATTTCAGTTGCACTGAAGGAAGAAGAGATTTCAAGGACAGGAATTTCCAACAAGTTTGCTAAAGATTAGCATCTTGGTAGAGAAAAAAAAATGAATGTGAAAAACTTCTATGGTAAGTGCATCAATTAATCATCCTATGAGTATTAGGAGTTAAACAGACCACATATATATGAGTATCAGCCTAGGACATGCTGCTTTTCTATCCGACTAGTGCTCAAGGATGTCAAAGAAGTGAGGTATAACACCAAGTGAGAATCTGCAAGGAAAATGAAAAAGCAGGAACAATCACAGGGATTTAGAAGAATGTTGAAACTATTGCAAACTGACAATGTTATGGACTACAGGAATTACAAAAGAAAATAATGGAATAGACTCCACACTTCCATTAGTTTTTCTGACTTTAAATAAAATATTTATTTACATTTCTAATTTTATCTAATTATTAATTTTGAAAAATTTGATCTAATGAAATAACTTGGTTGACTATCTTGATAACAAAATTCATTTAAAAAGCTTACACAAAGCTGAGACTGTCCTGAGTTTAAAATATGACCTGAGGAAACACTGCAGGAGGTGAGAAAGTCAATTTGTGCTTTCATCCATTGGAAAGTTGTTTCTGTAGTGTGAATACACAGATTGGTTTATGTTACTCTTGATGGTAGGTTTTTAACATGCACACTTCTCCATCAGAAAGTGGGATGAAAAAGGCAGCTTGTTTTGCATAAGGCTCCTAACAATCTGGAGAATTTCCTAACCAAGGAAGGATCTGAACAAATTACCTATAACTTCAAATAAATGGTACTCATTTGTCATCTAAGCTACATTATTCCTGCTGAACACCCTTTTTATTATTATCCCTGTTCTATTTACAGTAATTTAGGTAAGTAGTGAATAAACTAATTAAGTACCTGAGTGCATTGAAGTATTAAGACAATACACAAAATCCTATCTCTACTGAGATTGATAAATTTTTTTTTGGTCAAAGTTTCAAACAAGCTGAAAGCAAGACATTTGGTAACTTTTAAAAGAGAATCATGAAATCCAAAAGTGAATCTGTATTAAAAATTAAAAATAAATATTCTTATACTCTCAAAACAGAAAGATAAAGATGGTGCTAAGACCAATCTTCAGGAATCTCTCACCCAGGAGACCAGGGTAAAGGAATGATGGAAGGAAGACTTTCCTTCGGTCAAGGAGGATTGGGTTAGAGAACACATAGGCAAACTTGATATCCTCAAGTCCATAGGCCCTAATGAGATGCATCCATGAGTGCTGAGATAGCTAGCAGAGACACCTGGCAGACGCCATAGCAAGGCTGCTCACAATCATCCTTGAAAAGTCATGGAGATCAGGAAAGGTGCTGAGGATCGTAAGTAAATAAATGGCACCTGGGTCTTCAAAAAGGGCAGGAAGGAGGACCCAGGGAACTACTCAGTAAACCTCATCTCAATCCCTGGAAAGTTGATGCAGCATCTCATTCTGGAGGCCATCTCTATACACATGGATGACAAGAAGGTGATCAGGAGTAGTCAGCATGGATTCACTAAAGGTAAAACATGTTTAACCAACTTGATTGCCTTCTACAGTGAAAAAACTACCTGGATGGATGAAGGGAGAGCAGTGAATATTGCCTACCTTGACATCAGCAAGGCTTTTGACACTGTCTCTCACAACATCTTCACAGGAAAACTCAGGAAATGATGAGTGGGCAGTGAGGTGGACTGAGAACTGGCTGAATGGCAGATCCCAGAAAGTCATAAAGGATCTAGTTGCAGCGCTGTCACCAGTGGGGTCCCCCTAGGTTTAATACTGGGACCAGTATTATTTAACTTATTTATGAATGACTTGAATGAAGGGGTAGATGCCTCCTCAGCAAGTTCACTTATGACACAAAAATGGGAGGAGTGGCTAATGCCCCAGAGTGCTGTGCGGCCCTTCAGAAGGACCTTGACAGGTTGGAGAGATGGGCAAAGAACAACCATCTGAAGTTCAACAAAGGCTATTTCAGAGTCCTGCATCTGGGGACAAATACAGAAAGAAAAAATCTAGAAAACAGCTCTGCACAGAAGGATCTGGAGACCTCGGTGGACAGCAAGCTGTCCGTGAGCCAGCAGTGTGCCCTTGTGACCAAGAAGACCAATGGTATCCTGGGGTGCATTAGGAAGAGCATTGTCAGTGGGTCTTGTGAGGTGATTCTTCTCCTCTGCTTAGCCCTTGTAAACACTCCTCTGGAGTGCTGTGTCCAGTTCTCGACTCCTCAGTACGAGAGAGACTTGGAGGTCCCGAAACAGGTTCAGCGGAGGGCTATGAAGATGATCGGGGTACTGGCACATCTCTCTCATGAGGAAAGGCTGAGAGAGTTAGACCTGTTCAGCCTGAGAAGAGACAACAGAGAGGGGACCTCATCAATGTCTCTAAGCATCTGAAGGGAGGGTATCAAGAGGATGGAGGCTCTTCTCAGTGGTGCCAAGCAACAGGACAAGAGGCAATTGACAGAAACTGATGCACAGGAAATTCCACCTGAATATGAGAAAGAGTTTCTTTACAGTATGAGTGACCACGCACTGCAATAGACTGCCCAGGGAGGTTATGGAGTCAACCTCACTGAAGATATTCCAGAACTGTATGGGTAAAACCCTGTGCAGTGTTCTCTAGGCTGATCCTGCTTGAGTGGGGAGGTTGGACCAGTTGACCCACTGTGCTCTCTCCCAACTTTACCCATGCTGTGATTCTACATTAGTATCTGTACTAAAAATGAATATATTCTGAGTATATATAGTATGTGTATACTTTTGACACCTTCGCTGGCAGGTTTTAACCTTTTTTTTTCCCCACTTTCTGGATCATGCCACCTTCTAACTGCCTCAAAAAAACATGGACCTAACTGCATAGCAATCCCATTGTATTATCTGTCCCATAAACAGGTAGAAAGAACAGGTCCTCAAGTATAGAAAATTTCAGCTTGCTGAATATTTTAGAGGATGCCTCTGGGCACCTAGTCTGAGAAGACACTTTCACACTGTACCCTAAACACTAGGAAATAGCTGTCTTTTTCTTTGAGTCTCTGCCTTCTTCATGCAGTGAAAAGTGAAAAAAAAAGAACAGAAGAAAAATCTCAGTATCTCAACATTGTTGTTGCTTACCTTCTGGTGCCTTCCTACTGTGCATGTGGGCTTCCTCTGAATACATTTCTGATGTATCTATTTTCAATTCTAAGTTGTATAATAATTTTTTGTTTAAATATATTTTTCAAGAGCTCAAAACCAAAAAGTTTCAGAGTTGAACCAGTAGGCATTTAGGTATCTTACCAAACCAAACTCTTCAGTACATTTCTATACACCAGTTTTATAAACTAATTACCAATATACAAACTGCCTGAGAATATGAAAGCATTACCATTTTAGAATAGCCAGACTTTGGATAATTTTTGGACTCTTTTAATTAAGAGAATTTTATGGTGTGGTCATGTACTTACTTGACACAGCCATTTTCATTCACTAAAAATAAATGAAACTAGAAACATGCTGTTTCTCTGAGAACAGAAGTAATGAAATTACAGGACTATAGTTCCTTTCTCACACCCTCAAGGTGTTTCAAGGGAGAAGCTGATCTAAAATCTCCTCTTTGGGTTTCTTGCAGAACAATGTGTGTTCTCCTTCCCCCAGTTGTGTTCAGACTGTCTTATTCTATTTCTCGCTATCACCTTCACTCACAAAATGCACAAATGCAACCAGTGCTCTGTTATTCAACACTCTCCAATGGGAAAGAAATTAGTAATCTACATGGCTTTAATTAGTGAATTGACTTACATATTTGGTTTTAGTAATTGTATGTTTTCCTTCTGGTTTGGCAGGGTCATATATTTTTTTCTTTCAATTACACTGAACAAAAGGCAATTATTAACCTTAACAGCTTCATGAGTTTTGCTTCCAAAGTATATATTAGTGCATTCAGAAATTGAGAATAGAGGCTAAATAAAGAACAGTCTTGTTTCTTACTTGTTTCTTTTCTGAAATACATGCTTTTAATAGCGAAAAAGAGATGTGCTATTTTAGACTTGTAAACAGTCAGCTGTATGTTAGCTTTCAGATTCCTGATCACTTGCTGCCAGCTTTTGTTCTGCCTTATGTTTAAATTTTAATTACATTTAAAAAAAAATTTTAAAAAGAAGAAAATTTATAATACCAAAGGAATTCAAACAGGATTCTTTAGCTGTATTTACAATTAACAATTTAATAATCTATGGACGCTGAAGGAGAAAATGAGGCTGCACGCACAGAGTTCGATTTCAGGACTTGTTCACCGACACTTTTTGGTGTTCCCCTTTTATGCATATTCTCTTATAAACAGCACCTGGTGTTTTTCTTTTAGTCAACTGGAATTCCCAGGATCTTCCCAAACCAGTGCCCTGATCTCACACACTCACACTTGCATCATGTGGTGGCTGTGTTCAGCCATGAGAGAAAAATACAGTCTTATCATGCAGGCTGTTTAAAATGGTTTTCCACTTTGAGACATAACATTCTCTCTCTCAAAGCACTTAGCCAAGGTCAATCCTTCCTTTTGATTCTGATTAACTAAATGCAGGTGCAGAGTAACTCAGCTTGTTCCCACAATAATCCGCCTTAAACATGGTTGGCATATAATGCAATCTAAAACATAGAGTCCACAATAAACTATACATTATCAAAACCTCAACAAAGAGTTTTATATTAGTTTATGATCCCATTAGAGAATGCACAAATGGGACATCCAGTTTAGTAATGGCTCATTAATTCTTTTCGGTGTTAATAATATTAGGTAAAAGGGGCTTAAACACAATCATATTGGACAGCTACAAAAGGAAAAAAATCCTTCATTCTGACATTCATATTTTTTAGTAAGGATGGGGCTATTCTACAAGCAGGGATCTGTGCCAGGCCTGTGACAGTGTCAGTAATTACCTCCATCCAGTTGTGATGGGAATGAAGCTGTCATTTTTCTCCATTATGGCTGAGCATTGAAGCTACCTTACACTTTATTCAGTAAATGAAATGCTTTAACATCTGACTATCTAAGGCTACAAAGAAAAAAAAAGGCATAAAAAAAAAGGAAGTTATCTCAAAACAAAAATATAAAACAATACCTACTCTTCATAAAAAATTCTGTCATGATGAATTCTCTTTGTTGGAAAAAATAGGGATACACTCAATAAACAGATACTGGTACATGACTATTCTCTACTACTGCTTTGGTTGATTAGTTCTTACAAACAGCCTTTGATATATGAATGTAATCTATCTCACACAATTTTATATATATATATATATTTTCCATTCTTGTTTGTGATGGAGAAGTTATTGACACAAACTGTTTGCTGGATACAGACCAATTATAATTTTACTTTCTATTATTCTGAGCAATTTTCTTCCCATACTACCATGAATTAAGGAGGGGGCCACGGAAATATATTTTTGTTTCCAGTCTCAAGGTTAGAAGCTCTTTTCTGAAGAGAAAAACTTCTAAGAAATATTAAGTTTTGTCATTCATTACTATTAAAAAGACATTACAGTACCATCTTTGTATATATGTGTGCCACTTTAAATAATGAGTGGGAGTACACTCATGAATCTTGGTTCTATGTCTATCAGTTTCAGAGGAAGGACTTTCATTTGTTTCAGTAGCTATTGGATAAAATGCCTAGAGAAACTGATTTACAAAGGATAACTGAGTACTAACTGTAGCATTATGTCAGGCTTGCACATATTGTACAGGAAAGTTGAAATGAAACCGCAGTGGAATTATTCATTATCGTATTTCTCAGTGACTGCCTTATGATAGCTAGTATGAGTCACTAGGTAGATCATAACAGCATGTCTGCAAGCAAGCTTGGAGAAGTATACCCTGTGCACACTTTATAAATTTTGTTTATAGGCACATGACCATACAACAAGTTTTTTGTTTTCTTTTTCTATCTTTTTTATAGTTTTATTTTTTACATTTAAACCTTTATTATCTGTCATAATGTGGAATTTGACTAGCTGAGAAAGAAAAGTAAACTGTTATGCCTAAGAACTGCACATCTACTATACTGTGGTGGGTCTAGCTGAGCCGGAATTCATTTCCCCATAGTAGACCTCACAGTGTCATGCTCTGCATTGGTAGCCAGAGGAGTGTTGATAACACACCCATGTTTTGGCTACTGCTGAGCACAGCACTGTAACATTCCTTTTTCAATTGAGGGCGAGATCCTGGGAAGGGACACAAGTAGGCCAGCTGACCCACACTGACCAGGGGGGTATTCGATACCATATGACATCAACCCAGATATAAAAGCTGAGGCAAGGAGCAGGAAGGCAGGCATCATTGTCTCTGATGGCTGCCTGCTGACAGCTGTTACGTGTGCTGGAGCCCTGCTTCTGGGAGAAGTGGCCAACCATCGCTGCTTATGGGAAGTAGAGATTAACTGCTGGCTTCTGTTCTGTGTGTGTGCACACTGCTTTTACTTTCTTTTTTTGCATAAATATAAACTGTCTTATCACAACCCATGATTTGTGTTGTTTTCTTTTCCCACCTTACTCTCCCCCCTGTCTGGCTGGGAAGGGGAGGGATAGAGGGGCTGGGTGGGCACCTGGCGTTCACTACACTCTGTTCTGGTGAGATTAGGAGAGAATCAGAAAGGTAAAACTGGGGAAACTCACAGGTTGACATAAAGACAGTTTAATAGGGAAAGCAAAAGCCCTGTGCATGCAAGCAAAACAAAACAAGGAATTCATCACCACTTCCCATGTGCAAGCAGGTGTTCAGCCATTTCCAAGAAAGCAGGGCTCCATGACACATAACAATGCTTGGGAAGACAAACATGGTAACTCTGAACATCCATCCCTTCTTCTTCCCCAGATTTATATGCTGAGCATGACATCATATAGTATGGAATACAATATCCTTTTGGTCAGTTGAGGTCAGTTCTCTTGGCTGTGTCTCTTCTCAACTTCTTGTGCACACCCAGCCTACTTGCAAGCACTGTTCAGCAGTATCAAAAGCATCCCTGCATTTTCAACACTCTTTTCAACAGAAATACAGAACACAGTCTCATACTAGCTTCTATGATAGAAAAACCAAAGCCAGCAAACAAACAAATAAACATAACATCCAAACAACATAGTGCCATTAAAATGTAAAAAAAAGTTAGCAATAAAGAATTAATGAGTCAGTGACATTAATATAACTCCCATCTAAGAACTGGTCATTTAGCCCTCAGATTATCAAAACGTGACTGTACTCTCGCAGATTCATATTGAGAGCAAAACTACAGGCCTTCTTTGTCTTTTTAAAGTGTACAAATTAATACTGACATTGTCTGAATCAAGAGAAAACAATGAAAAATAGCTCAAAAATGCATATAATTAACAAAAATATCAACTTCAATGATTATAAGGGCTGGGGAGGGATTTTTTTTGCCTTATTCTTTTTATTTTAGTACAATTGCAGGATACCATGAAAGAAGGAATTTCCCTGAGCTTACCTCATGAGGTCTTCTTTACAGCCAAACAAGTTCCTCCCTCTGGTGATCTACCCTAAAACCTGAGCAGGAGCATAGGAAGCACTCTGCCAGCAGCCATGTTTCTCTTCGTTTGCAGTATGTAGTAGCAAGTAACGCAAATGTAGATGTGCAATTTGTTAATGTTCCAAGCTAGTGGAGAAGAATTCCTCCTGTAAGTATTTAATTTGCATAGATAAGCAGAAACTGTTTTGAACAGGCAGGTGTACACATGTATAAATCTTTCATTTCTATGATCAATTCTGATGTCTTAAATAATTAGCATATATCAAAATATCTTATAAGTGACCTTACATTTTATCATATATGAGATTCTGAAAGATGCAGAAACAACCTCTATGAAATTTTCCTTAGGAAAAATTCCTGCAAACTTTTAAGTACTTCAATAACATCTGAAACTTTCTAAGTATGAAAAGTATCTTTCAGCACTACTGTCTCATATACAAAAATAAAACAACTGATCTATTTACAGATTAAACTGTGAAACTTCATGGTATGCCTCTAGAACATCATTGACATCAGAGCAGTTCTTTCAATCTGTGACTTTGTATGTTTAAAGTATCATCAGTGGAAGTAAAAGGCTTTTTCTTCTGAATAATATAGTCACATTGAAGAAGTGGATCAACACATTCTAATGAGAGTTCAACTTACAATGAATTCTGTCTTCTTTATGTCCATGTCCTTTGTGCCAATCTGACCTGACTTCTGCCCTTTCTTAATCTGAGTTATAACATAAAGATGAGATCCGGTTCAACTAAATTTAGGCACATGGAAAAATGTCATAGATAAGAGGTGATGACCTCCCTCTGACAACTTTGTCTTGATAGTAGAACTTCAGTGCTTCAAATATCTTTTACTTGGACCTTAAAATAGGAGAAAGTTAGGTACTGAAATTAGGTCCTCAATTGTGTTAACTTTGTTTTTATGTATGTACAGGCACATATGATTTGATATCTAAAGGGGTACAGTTAGAATAAGTCACATAAGTTTTCCTGTTTCCCTGTTTTGTTTGATTTGTTTTGATTTTGTTGTTCTATTTTGTTTGTATGTCACCTATAACAAAACCAATGCTCTGGACTATTCCTGTAGTGGTTTAGTCCCAACTGGCAACTAAGCACCGCACAGTCACCCACTCCCCCCTGCTCCCAGAGTGGGGAGGAGAACTAGAAAGAAAAAGTAAACATTGTGGGTTGAGGTAAGAATAGCTTGATTACTGAAACAAAATAAAATAATAATAATAATAATAATAAAAAAGTAACTAAAAATAATAGCATATGAAATGAAAAAGAGGGAGAAGGAGGAATAAAATCCGACAGAAAAAAGTAATGTACAATAAAATTGCTTATCGCATGCTGACAGATGCCCATTCCATCCCCACATAATGAACAGTCCCTCCTGGCCAGGTCCTCCTAGTTTATATACTGAACATGACATTCTATGTCATCCTATGACTTTGGCCAGTTCAGGTCAGCTGTCCTGGCCATACTCCCTCATGGCTTCTTCTTGTGCACCTCTCGCTGCCAGACCATGAGAAACTGAAAAGTCCTTGACTTACAGTAAGCAGCGCTTAGCAGCAAATAAAACATCAGTGTGTTATCAACTTAATTCTCATACTAAATACAAAACAGCACTGTACCAGCTTCAAGGAAGAAAATTAACGCTACCACAGTTAAAACCAGAATACTAAGTACCGAAGTGTTTCCATGCCTCTCCAAGCATGAGGTAAAAGAATTTATTATTAATATATTTTAATGAGAAGCATCATGGCCCAGTTCTGCAATAATTACAAAATAGATCTCTAGACATTATAATTCACAATAGGACAACTGATTTTCTTATAATTATGTGAACCATTCTATCTGGTTTCAATTTTCACTTCAAAATCTTTACTTCTACATCCTCACTCTCTGATTATTCCAGAAAATAGGCTGTGTTGTTCATTTTTATTGTTTCTTGACCAGCACTATTCTACAAGATCCCTTCTTATTGGATAAGGGTGTAAATATTTCCCTGTTTGTGCTGGAAATGTTTGAACTAATATATCTGAAGAGTCTTTATACATTGTTTCATGATGGCGGCATATTGTTATTCAATAATGAGATAAAATGTATTTTCTCTTGCTCTCAAATTTCAAATCACTATTTCTAGTTTACCAAGAAAACTTAGCATTTTCTAAAAGAATGTAATTGCTCTTTGAAACTTCATTTCTATTATAAGCCATGCGTCTCCAAAACACATTAACTAATTAATTCTAGACCACTGCTGTTCTTCTAGCACTGCTACAAATCAGCTGTTTTAAGTAATTTTGGTAATATACCACTGATATTGTTGTACCTAGATATTAATAACAAGTAGCCATCTAAACATCTTATCTGTCTATAGATAAAGATATTTCTTCTAATGTATCCTTATGCTTGTAATGTATTCAAAGAATACATTTGAACAAGCATGTGTCTGTTATCAGGCTATGCTAAAAAAACATTAATTATGTAATAGAGTTATCAGAGCTTGCAGATCACTGAGGAAAACCAGGAGAATGTAATAGCAACTGCCCAAAATTAAATCAACAGATTATTGCAGAGACGTTGAAAGAAACAGCACAGCATATGTACTGATCACTAAAGGGATGTAACACAGATAAAACCAGTTTGGGGGTAACTGATGAAGAAACTAGTAATAAATATCTGACTCCAAGTATAACCTAGAAGGAGAGGAAAGAAAACACTCGACAATTTGAAAATGCTACCATCTTGGATGCCCCATCCCTGGAAGTGTTCCAGGTCAGGGTGAAAGGGGCTTTGAGCAACCTAGTCTAATGGAAGGTGTCCCTGATTCTGGCAGTGGGCTTGGAATGAGATGATCTTTAAGATGCCTTCCAACCCAAACCAGTCTATGATTGTGTGACCTGAACTTATTCTGGTGAGAAAGTGAAAGGCAGTTGATTTGCCAAGATCCTCCTTTTTCCACACTTTTTTTTTTTGAGCAAAATTAGAAACATCAGCTGTAGCAAGCTAGGGAGGAAAAGAAGGATATGGTCAACACAGAATAAAAGGGATAGATACAAAAAAAGCCGAATGTATTGGTTTTAGCTTAAAAATGACAGGGGTTTTCTGATACCGACCCTTGAAAACTGGCTGCTAAAAGTAAGAAGCAACACGGCCTACTGCTTCATATTCTCTTAAACTATCCATGTTCCACTTTAGCTAGATTTTATACATGAAATTTAAAATAACAATAAAAAGTCACTCACCTAAACAAAGTATTTATAAAAATACTTCCTCAGTATTAAAAAGTGTGTGTTCCTTTTCTTTTTTGCTTAGTTTTTTTTTTTATTTTATCAGAGATGTATGTTAAAGGATGATTTAAATTTCTTCAAGCACAAAAAGGTTTCTTGCTAATTTTTTTCTTTTTTTTACTCAATGTGATTAGAAAAACTGAAAATATGACACCATCTTCATTTCCAAAGAGAAATAGCTGTGAGACACTGGATCATTATATTAATTATTGGCTTGGACCAACTCAACTCTGTGTGTGTTTGTCTGTGGGAAGATGTGTCTAAATTCACAGAGGTGAGGGAATGCCATATCCCAAATCCCAGCCCCTTGGAGCCTCCTGGGGCAGCCCCAGAGCAGCTGCCAATCAAAGGCAGCCAGGGAGCACCACTCCCCACCACAGATCAGCCTCTGATTGGCTGGCACACCAGAAGTCCCACATGGGGGTGGAGGGATGTGGTCACAGGTGGCCAAAGCGACCAAAACAGCAACATGTACTCTCCATGGGGTTCAAAATCTGACACCTGGATGTGGGGAAGCTGGACTTTCAAAGAACTCCTTGGTAGCTATAATTTTCTCTTTTTCTCTCTCTTTCTTTTAATATTTTGGGTAGCTTAATAGTGGATGGGTTGGATTATGCTAAATTGTATGGGTTACCATGGGCTAAGTCAATGCTTTGCAGAATGCTTTATTTTTGTTGTATGTTACCCTTTAAACTTTTGCCAAGTTCTCTTATTTCCTAAAGTTTACCAGTAAAAGTACCCTCTGTGAAAATGTTTCAGCTTTTCTCCCTATGCGCTCTCTTAAGGTGTTAAAAGAACCGAAGGCTCTTCTAATATATGCAGAGTGCAGATACTGGAGCCTTGTCTATTTCTGGAGTAAAACTTCATTAATGAGCTCGTAGCTCGAGATTTGAGGTCTTAGAATAACCAACTAAGCAAAGTTCTTATGTAGTGTCATGGTTTGAGCAGGCCCAAAATCCAATTCTGATTCCTAGCCCCCCACCCACATCTCAACCCCATGTGAGATGGGTTTTCCAGACAAAAACACGAGACTCAATATGGGGGAAGGAATATATTACAAAGACTATACACATAAATAAATACTATAATACATTGCATACAATCTTAACTCTATATCTATCTCTACCATGACAGTAATATTTACAATGGGCCAAATCTCTTCTCCCTCCAAAAAAAAGTCCAGGAGAGAAGAAGAAGAAAAGACCCCTTCCAGTCTCTCAGCAGCAGGCTCTCTCTAGGCAGCAGGCTTTCTTCTTCTCTTCCAGGCAGCAGTAGTAGTTGTTGGCTCTCTGCCAGCACACACGAGGGAGGTCTTCCAAGCCTCTCTCGGCCCCCGTCTTCAAACAGGGGGTCTTTCCGTGGACTACGTAACCCCAGACAAGGTCGTTCCACCACGGTCATATCACGAAGCACGGTGGTCTTCGTGACAGTCTGGTATCTTCAGGGGAAATCAAGCCCCTTCACAGAGCTTCTGTGCTCTGCCTCAAAGATGGCTGCCAGCTTCTCTGAAGCTGCAGCAAGGAGGGGGGGGGGAAGCCCAAGGTCACCCCCTCCACACACATTCCTTTGGCCATCCTGGCTGAGCTCTCAGGAGGCCGGAGCTTCTTTGCTCCTCTCTGTAGTGCATACTGCACTTTAGGAGTCCACTCAGTCCACCACCCCCTCCTCTTTCTCAGAGGGGTCTCTAGCGAGTTTGGGGGGTTTGGTTTGTCCAGTTCTTACCCCGAAACTCTGTTCCTGCTGCTGGCTCAGTCTTCTTTCAGGTGCTGTCTTTCTGCTTTCCTTTCTCCTCAGACAGGTCTGTGTCTTCCATGCAGCATACCAGTTTCTGCTGTTCTTTTGGTCCTTATCAGTTGGCTCTTTGCCACTGCTCTTCGGATGCTGCTGTCTCCGCTGCTGCTCCGTCTGCTCCCAGCGTCTCCCACTTCTACTTACAGGGGAGAAACTCTCCCAGCTCCTGGCCACAGGCACTCAGCCCAGCTATAACAGTGTTCCGAGTCTCTGCAGCCCCCCAACCGGGGCTGGGGGGGGCAAAGCCCCCAGGGGCCCTAAGCCCCTGCTTCGTGGCTTCTACAACATGGCCACCCCTTCTTCTAACAACAAGTACCACTACTTCTCTTCCGGTCTCCAGAGATATGTTTATATTTTGCAGGAGCACCGATTGGGTCAAGCCCCAAGGGTCACCACCCCCTGGGGGTTACCACTTTCTGAGTTTCAGGGGGAAAAACCTGGCTCAAACCACTACATGTAGTCAGCATCAGTACACAGCATTTACATCAAATCATTTGTCCTTGAGGACAAAAATTGCAATTGACCACTGCTGCATTGAATGTATGTTGAGATTATTTTATTTGATCTGGAAAAATTATAACAGAATCACAGAATGGGTAAGGTTGGAAGGCCCATCTGTGGGGTCATGTCGTCCAACCTCCCTGCACAAGCAGGGTCTTCCCAGAGCATGTTGCACAGGACTGCATCCAGATGGTTCTTGAATAAATTATGGATACAAATACAAATTATGGATAAGTATACACGTAGGAATAGATACAACCTTGGAAGAATTCGTAACGGAAACTCAGGGACTTGGTTTTTGCTAGGAAGGCTTTCTGCCTAAATGGTAACTCCTTCTCAATTGCTTTCTTCTCCCCCCACCCGTCATAGCAAGAGAAGTTCTCAGCCTCTCCGATGTGTGAAAGGAGAGAGATAGCCCTAACAGACATACACAGATGCCTTGGGAAGGCAGGGGAGAAACAGAAAGGATAAAAGGGGCCCTGAGAGGTGGGAATTTGTCTTTCCCTCCCCGAGGCCTGGTGTACAAACCATACTGTTAGGTTTTTTGTGTTCTGGCCTTCTAAATAAACTTTTTTTGAATTCTTTTCACTGCCTTGGCATTTCTGGGGGTACCTGTGTATCTCACCATGCGCTATGTAACACTGATTTATGGATTTTTTTGTATCATCAATCCCCATTTACCATTTGTGCACTGTAGCATATATTCCTGTCACACAGTCTCATTATGGAACTGGGTAGGAATATGTTAATTCAATAAATGCATACTGATTTATACTTGCAGTGGATCTGGCTCAAACCATTTTGAAAATACCATTTTTAGCAGCTTTATGACATGAAAGTTCTGGAAAGAATTTCGCATTACTTACTCCGTGACAGGAGCACACGTGTTTCTGAGTAGATGTTTGCAGTTGGAGTTAACAGAAGTCACACTTTTGCATAGCTCACTACATAGCCAAAGAAGCTTAAGAGGAGAAATTGCTGCAGAAAGTGGGAATTACATTGTTGTAATGGGAAAATGATAGTGACATTCATGCTCTTTGACAGTCCTTAAAAAAAAATAATACTTTAGATTGTACATTTCAAGACCAAGGTAAAGTTTAGTTACCACTATATAGACCAATTACATTGAACAAATTTTTTTCACTCTTTGATGTAATGCCACAGAGACAATTATTTCCATACCCAGATGTTCTCTCTCTGAGGTGTCTATACTCCTTTTTGTTACTGCCAAATGTAAAAAATAGTATCCTGTAAATGGTGATTCCTCTGAATAATAATAATGATCTGCCATTTTTTATCAAACACTTTTTACAGACCTTTAAGGAATAAATTATCTCATCTTAATGTCGTGTTGCATATGTAGATTTCTGGGATATTGCAGTGGGTTGACCCTGGTTGGATACCAGGTACTCACTACAGCTGCTCTCTCACTTTTCTCTGCAACTGGACAGAGGAGAGGAAAAAAAAAGGACCAGAGGATTCATGAGTTGAGATAAGAGCTGGGAGAGGTCACTTACTGATCACCATCAAGGGCAAAACAGACTCAAAGTAGGGATATTACTTAAATTTATTAGTAACAGGATCAGGACAAAAGAGAGAGAAGTAAAATAATCTTGAAAACGCCTTCTCCCCACCCCTCCTTCCTTCCAAGTACTACCTCCTCCCCCCTGTGGTGGAGTGAGACAGGGAAAGGGGTTATGGTCAGTTGTTGTTCCTACCACTGCTCAGGGAGAGGAGTCCTTCCCCTGATCCCATGGGGTCTCTCCCATGGGAGACAGTCCTTGATGGACCTCTCTAGTGTGAGTCCATTCCTCAGGCAACAGTTCTTCACAAACTGCTGTCCCGTGGGTCACTTCTCCATGGGGTGTTGTCCTTCATGAATGAGCTGTACCGACATGGGTCCCCCACAGGGACCACAAGTCCTGTTCGGGAAAAACCTGCTCTGGTGTGGGTTTCTCTCTCCACAGGCCGCAGGTCTCTAGCAGGACCTTGTTCCATCTTGGGCCTCCCATGGAGTCACAGAATCCTTTGGATATCCACCTGCTCCAGCATGGGCTTCTGCATGGACTGCAGGTGGGTCTCTGCACCCCAATGGTCCTCCATGGGCTGCAGGGGCACAGCTGCTCCATCATAGTCTGCACCACGGGCTGCAGGGGCCTCAGCTCTGGCACCTGAAGCACCTCCTCCTTCTCCTTCTACACTGACCTTGGTGTCTACCTTGTTGTTCACATGTTCTCACTCTGCTCTTCCCTGGCTAGAATTTTCATCTGTGCAACAGATATGTTATCACAGAGGCATTACTATCCCTCTTGATTGGCTTGGCCTTGGCCAGTGCCAGGAAGCCCGTTCTGGAGCCGGCTGGCATTCCCCTGTTTCCACCAGACAGGGGAAGCTTCTAGCAGCTTCTGGCAGAAAACACCCCTGTAGCACCCCCACAAAAACCCAGCCACAGAAACCCACTGCAGATAATAAGAGCAAATTTTAAAGCAGTTGTGTTTCAGTTTAGAATATATAAAGCATTGCAGAAAAAAATTAATAGCTAATAATTTTGTGATGGTAAAAATGCATCTGCTATTTTGGAAGCACATCTTGTTTTCAATGGGGAGAAGGACATTGTTTCTTTCTAGACAGAAGCCGATGAATGATATATAGGAGCTAGAATATTTTAGTTTGGTCAAGGTAAAAGTGTACAGAAGTATATGAGAAAATATTAACATGGTAATGAAAGAAGAATCTGAAAAATGGATGATTGAATAGAGCCCTAAAATCCTTGTAATTTAGGAATATAACCCTGAATTTTTTTCAAGGTTTCAAACCTACAAATCTAGATTTCCTTCTTTTCCCACAATATATATGAAGATTATACTACATTCATTGTTTCTAAATGGTAGAATGGCAGAGAAGTAATAACTACAAACATCAGGATTCTCATGTACAGAATTCTCTCATTGTTAATAGGTTTGTGTCCTTCCCAATCATCTACGCTGTGCTTATATGTGCATATGTACTTTAAGTTCAAGCTTTCTGCAATTGGTCTGGCTGAAAAATAACTGCAGAAGAATGGCTGGGGAAAAAAAAAAAGTGCATTTAAATTTACAAATCCAAACACAAGCACAAAAGACTGAATTTAACTACTAGGGGTCTCTGCTCTCACATATGCATTCTTACAGAACTGCTTTATTATTATATGATTTTACATAGAGCTATAAGATAGATTTATAGAGATAAAAACGTGAGTAGTAAGTACTTAAGAAGTAAATCATGAGAGATTTCTGTTTCATCTCATTGCCTTCATGAATTAATTCACACTTCACTGTTGCTAAGCAGGTTGACTGTATGCTTTGTTTTGTTTGTTTTTTTTCTCATATACAAGAAGTGGAAAAATAAAACGGTGCTTCAGATTTTTTACAAAAATCAAAATTTATAATTACAGCATACTGAATCTTCATGCTCTTTCAGCCTTCAGTATTCAATATTCTGTCACTAAAAAGTATTTTTTATTTTTGTTTAAATCTAATTTTCTATAACCGAAGGCACACTTTGTGAGGAACAAGTGGAAATGGAACAAATAAAGAAAAATCATTTTTTTTTTTCTCAGGATTCCTTATGTTCACCAGAAACAATAATAAACATTGAGGAACACAACATATTTAACTATATTTCTGGCATGAAAGGCTACAAACATTAATTGCCAGTAATAATCTCTGCAAATCAACGTTAACAGTGCAAGTATATGAGTGTACAGGAATGCTGCAGTAAGGTCATCTCAGCACACAGCTGAGAGGGAAAGCTGGTTGTCAGTTTTAATCACAGTTAAGCCCATACAGCTTTCAGAAATGGTAGCATTCTCAGTTTCTCTAGGCCTTGCATAAAAATGAGCTATCAGGGTGATTTTTTTTCTTTTTAAGATTTATTTATAGCTTTGGGCCAAAACTTTGGGTGTAGTAACTTGCCTTAGTGACATATCTGCTCATTAATTATGGATGCTTGCAGAAATGTGCTTCATTGTGTGTGGTAGATTCCAGCGATGCTACAAGAATAACCAAATAAAGTGCTGAACATATTAAGTACTTCTTTTGTTCTTCTATCAATTAGATAGGTTCTTATGCATACAAATACCTAGGAGAGTGTTTTCCAGTCAGCTCAAAAAAGTGCTTTAAGAGAGATTATCAAGAGTCAGAACATGGCATAGTTTTGATAAAATCAGCAATTTATACAGTTAATTTTGACTCACATTACTCTTTTGAACTTTCTGCCTGCACTACTTGACCTTCTTTAATTTTTGATAGTCTGGATTTATGTATTTTTTTGCAGATTACCGAAAGATAATAGGATTTCTTTTTTTTTTAAAAAAAGCAATTTTCAGTGTTTATACTTCCTTGAGAAAAAAAGACCTGAGTAATATATCTTGACAAGCAAACAATTGTTATTATGTCATAAAAGCTTAATGTTACCTGCAAAATCACAATTCTCAGTAATTTGCTACATTCTTATACACCTTAAATGATTTTTGAAACAATTGTAATAAAGGTAATAGATGACAATTTTCCCTTTCTAATAATAACTGTAAATCTTATTAAGTTTTGATAAGGAACACTTAGAAAATAAACAAAGAAAAAGTAGGAACACATACTTTTTAAAGTATTCATCCCAGAATATTTCAGTGTAGTATTTCAACAATCTTCAGAGAAAAATTATGTTATACTAATGTAGACATGTCTAAGAATTTCCTCTTTCCCCTTCTTAATACTTCTTTATTACCTGAATCTAAATTCAGTTATTGTGGTTAAACTACTTTTTTTTAAAAGCAAATTTGTCACAAGAATTTTAATCCATATTTCAGAAGGGTTTTTATTTGGTTTGATTTTTTCAACAAAAATTTTTTTCCCACCAGCATTTAAAAATATAGTTATTTTTTGTTATGTGGAGGTACATATGTCTTTGTCCTTTTAGTAGTCAAAAATTAAAGTAAAATTATATAGATTGTTCTTAGCCTTCACTTCACCATGTTGCAAACTATCTACATATTGTTGTTACATAGTGTATATACTATATAGTGTTGCTAACACTACCATAATATGCTTCTATTTGAGCTCAGGGCAAGTCAGGATTATGTTCTGTTACAGGCCTCTGCTTTCATAAAATATCCTCCTGAAAGAGTAGTAGTGGTGCTTAAATAAATGATACTTGGTCTATATAGTAGCAACCAAACTTTACCTTGGTCTTGAAATGTACAATCTAAAGTATTATATTTTTATTAAGGACTGTCAAAGAGCATGAATGTCACTACCATTTTCCCATTACAACAACTGAGTTTCATCTTTTGTCTCTCTGTGAATTTGCAGCTACAAGTATAACATGCAAAGTTGTTGTTGGCAGATAAATCCAAGCAAACTACAGGAGACGCTGCTTTAAGGGATGTAGGACTTACTATGGGGTGCAGGAAAAGATTATTGTGGAACAGAGCAGAGATTCTGGAGATTGTACAGCAACTTTTATGGAACAGAGTGGGGATCAACACCAATCTAGAAAGAAGAAGTTGGGAAAATGGGGGATAAAAGGGACAGATTGCCTATTAGCAGAAGCTGGTCATTACACCTGTCACGCTGAGTGCTAGTGTGTCTGTCCTACATTCTTACTAAATCCTATTTCTAACTGTCTTCTGTATCAATGCCCTTCTTATTCTGAGTCTCTGTGTGTGAACATCACGTTGGACCAGCCAGTAAGTAGGACTAAGTGCCAGCTACTGGGGAATGTGATGCTCTGTATATGTGTTTGTGTGAAACTACTAGGAAACTTTAAGCTGGTGATCTTCATGAATTAGGAATAAAGAGCACACAAAATAGTGGGATAAAAGAAGATAGTGAATAAAAACTTAAATACAGTTAAAAACTTAAAGTACAGAAAACAAATCTTTTCCTTTGACTTCCTAGGAATTTTTACTGAGAAAATACCTCTCCGAGTCTAAATTCTGAACATTTTCCAAATCTATAAAAAATTAAATATTTTGCAAGTATTAAAATGGCTTTCAGTGGCTAAATGTATTTGGTTGAACAATAAAACCACATTTTTATCTAATCATATCTGTACTCCTTTGATAAAAAAAGACTCCATGGAGGACTGATAATGCTGAAAGTTAACCACAATTCCTATCAACTTCAACTGTTAGAATTTCTCTTCAGGTCTTTTCAGTTGAGAAAATAATTTTTCTAATATTTCCATTGAAGATGACTCAAAATTTTATATGAAAATCTGGTAAAAGAAGTAAGCATGTGTATAGGAAAAGAATCTATTGTTCCTGTGTCAACTGTGTCATATCTTTGTATTTATACCATGGATCACAGAATCACAGAAGGGTTGAGGTTGGAAGAGTTGTTTGAATGTCATCTGGTCCAACCCTCCACTGTTTAAGAAGGAACCTAAAGCCAGTTTCCCAGGACTGTGTCCAGACAGCTTTTCAGTATTTCCAAAGTTGGAGACTCCACAACCTCTCTGGACAACCTGTGATACTGCTTGATAACTTTCACAGTAAAAAAAGTGTTTCCTGAAGTTTTCTATTGTGACGATGACCAAGTACTGGAGCAGGCTGACTTTAGGGGTTATAGTGTGTCTGTGTGTATATATCTATGTGTATATATACATATATATAAAAAATAGATGTAGTGGCTATATGCTACATACTACAGAAGTAGAAATCATCTATATATATAGAAGTATATGTTGCAATGTCTATATAAAAGTTGCATATGTCACACCAGTGTACAATAAAAAAGTGTAGCCAAGTGGCTTCAAATTCTACACTCCATGTAGTTACTAACGTTTTGGAAAAAACTAGCTCCAGAGAGTAGATTTTTTTCCGTTAGCCAGACCAAAAGATTATTATTCAATATTAAAATAGTATTAATCAAACACCTTTAGAATTTCAAACAGTGCTATTTTCACCATAAATTTATCTGGTCTCAAAACTCTTTCCAATATTTTTCCAATTAAAAATTTTAAATCCCATTCTAAAATGGAAAAAAATGTTGACCTTTATGTAAACTGCATCAACTCATCCATAATTTTTAAATTTATATTTATGTTTTTAATTATCCATATGAATTGAAAGTATTCTTACTGATTTCTTTGACCACTAATTGTATTATTCCAAAAAAGAAACTTTTAAATTTATTTTTATTTGTTTTGTGGTTGGTTTATTTGTGGTGTTTTGTCTTTTTTTTTTTTTTATTTTCTCTTTAGTCTTAAAAATAAAGGGAGTTGAGATTTCCTTCTCGGAGACTAAAATCAAATTGAACTTTTAGAAGCATATTGTTTCTTATGTTATTATAATAAAATATAATTAACATATTATAGTATGTTATTATAATATATTACTTTCCAAAAATGTAACATATATACAGTTATATGTAACTTAAAACCTGTGCAAGGATGTGACTGAGTATGTGTCTATTTGTGCTCCAGTAAAAGTTACTAGAGAATACAATTTCATCTCTGGCTAGTAAAATGTGTATTGTAAAATGGAAGAACTATAAGTAACATGTGAAGAACAAATAGCCAATAAATAAATAAAATTTAAAACATTAATAAAAACTTAATTAATCAACATTAACAAAGTTGATGAAGGATATGTATATGATTTGTGTGCACATGCCCATATATATGAGGGGATTGTGCCGCTCTACTCTGCGCTGGTACAGCCTTACCTCGACTCCTGTGTGCAGCTTTGGGTGCCATAATATAAGAAATATAAAAAGCTACTGGAGGGTGTCCAAAGGAGGGCCATGGAGATGAAAAAGAGTCTGGAGGATTGGCTGTGGTCACTTGTTTCTTCAGCCTGGAGAAGAGGAGACTGAGGTCTCTCTCTCATTGCAGTCTACAACTTCCTCATGAGGGAAAGCAGAGGGTCAGGAGCTGATCTCTTATGTCTGGTGACCAGCAGTAGGTCTGAAGGGAGTGGCAATAATCTGTGTCAGGGGAGGTTTAGGTTAGATACTAGGAGGACGTTCTTCACCCAGAATGTGGTTGAGCACTGGAACAGGCTGCCCAGGATAGTGATCACAACACCAACATGCCAGAGTTCCAGAAGTGTTTGGACAACACTTTGGGATTGTCCTGTGCACGACCGTGAGTTGGACACAGCGATCCTTGTAGGTCCCTTCCAACTCAGGTGATTCTATGATCTCCTAATTTCCATTATTTTCAATACAGGAGGTTTTACTCTGTAATAGGAATGAAAATACTTTTTTTTGTCAGTATATAAAAAAGTTTTCAACTCCACTGAAGACTTCTAGAATGTGAAGTCAAATACATGAATTACTTTAACAAAAGCAATTCAAATCAATCCCCTAGTTCTATGTAGAAGAAGGGGAGAGAAAATAAAGTCTAGATATGTTTATTAATTTTTTCTCTCTATAATGAGATGGATGAACACTTAATTACAATCATTAAATTGAACCTTTTAAGAGTAGGTCTTATGCTCAGAACTACATTTCAATTTCTTTTCCAAACACAAATTAGACTTGAACATAATATGTTCTTGTACAGTAGAAATGGCTATATGACCTTTACATTTTTTAAGAACTCTTCTAATTGTCTAGGTGTGCTACTCTCTAATTACTCTTACATTATATGGAGACTGTAAGACTCACAGTGTCTTTCATATGAGTCGTATAGTAGAAAAGACCAAAAGTAAAATAAGTGAAAATCCAAAGAAACAGCATGCTTTGAAGTCTTACTCTAATGACCTACCTTCTTGCCTTTTCACATTTCAGTAATTGGAAAGTTCAACATAATTTGAACTTGGTTAGCAAATACTTATCTGAAGTTATTAAGGAATTAAAAGTTTGCTTCAGTTCTATGAGGTGACTTTACCAAGTCACCAAGTGTTAACTCCCCATAATGAAACTTTATAGGCTCGCTCAAAATGGAAGATTTTGGAGGTTATAGCACATAACATCAGACCAGTTTTCAGATTTATTTCCAAAAGATTTCATCTGAGAGATATTTTGAAAATGATTATGAACAAGCCTTATATTTCTTTTCCTCTCTTCATAGCTAACAACCTTTCCCTCCTCTGTCTCACCAATAACTGCTCTAAAGAACTCACAAGAGGTCTTGTAACTTCTGTCAACAAGAAGAGGTCTTTTTATCCTTTAGCATGTTTCCAGAGAGAAGTAAATTGTGCTAGGCAAGTCATTTGGACCATCTGTGCCTGTCCGAAATCTTAAAGACAAAGAGGAAATGATATGTAAAAGTAGTGGTGGGCCCCTTTTTGAAACACCTGCTATTTTTGAAGGTTTGCTGCATCTTTTGGACCTGGGACACTGCAGACAGATTGCCAAAGTTTGTCCAGTACTGCAATTACCACTCTTTCCAACAACTATAATGCTAAGGAAAATCTTGAGTAGATCAAATGTAATCAGAGGTCGCTGTGGGACAGGATGAAGGAATTTGAGACCTGACGGTATTCTTTTTTAAAACAACTAGAAGAAATCTCTTGATCACAGAAACTGACTCTTAAGGGAAACTCCAACAACATCAAATTTCATAGAGAGAGGAGTATGGTGAGCTCAAACAAGGTAGATGCATTCCAGTGGCTGGGAGACAAATATGTGATGCAGGTACTGGATTGACCAAAAGAACCACTTCCATCACAGAGTCTGCTAATCACAAAGGAAAAAGCACTGGCCAAAGACGTGTTAGTCACTTGGCTACTGTGGCTATAACACAGTAGAGTTTAACATCCTCAGGAATCAAAAGTCAGATCAAAGACCCTAGGCCTCAAGAGGATGGATAATGGTTTCCTCAGGACCCGAAAAGCTGCATTCCTGGCAAAGTTGCCCTGCAGGGCAACAAAGCCCATGAGAGCTCATGGAATCATAGAATCATTAAGGGTGGAAAAGATCTCTAGAATCATCAAGTCTAACTGTTAACCTGGTACCACCATGTTTACCGCTAAACCATTTTCCCCAGAGCCCCATCCATGTGCTTTCCAGGAATAGTGATTCCAACACTTCCCTGAGCAGCCTATTCCTTCAAGAAGTCTTCAATGTCCTTAATACACAAGAGCAGTCCATCTTCAACAGCAAGCACACAAGCAGTAATAGGAAAGCTCAGCTTGGCCCAGCAGGGAATGTCTGACTCAGCCTAAAGGCAAAAAGGAAGTGGATTGAGGGTGCAAAAGGGACAGGTTACTGAGGATTATAGATCACTAAGGAGTTTAAACGCAACACATGAGCATTCACAGGGCAATCAGGAAGACCAAAGTTCATCTGGAACTGAAATTGGTAAAGGGTGTGAAGGGAAATGGGAAGGACTTGAGCAGGCCCAAAGGCAGTGAAAGCCAAGGAGAATACCAAACCTCCTTCTAAATTCCAGAGCAGTGCTTTAATATGGATGGCTCATGTCACCTCAGTAAGAATATCCCTCCTTAAACTGCCCAGGCTATTTCTTTCTTTACTCTCTTGATTTCTCACAGCTCTACTACAATGTGAAAACTTGCATGAAAACAAGTAATATGGTAAAATCTAGGTAATACAAAGGCATATATGATGTAGTCAGAGTTATTGCATTTGAAAGACAGCATGTGTACACATCCTTTTCTTCAGAAAAAAAAAAGATAGTGTTATTTCTTCTTCCTTGTTAAAAAAATTGGTGGACAGTGTTGGGAAAAATATTTGAACATCAGATATTGAATGATGTTTGTGAGTGTTTCATTTGTGACCCTTTGAATAGATACTTTTTTAAAGGAAAAGAAAAAAACTCAGTCCTTCTCAAGATGTTGGAAACATATAAAACAATAATAAGAAAGCTCAAAATATTTAAATTGATTTTAAAGGAAAATTAGTTTTTCCCTGGAAATTAATAAACCTAGTAATTTTATCTGATGTTTTTCATAAGACTTCAGTCTTTAGGCTTTTCCTCTCATAAACAGATGTCAATAAGCCTGGTTTTACTAAATGCAGTCTACTTGCTCTATTCAACGTCTGTCTCTTAAGCACACATTTATATCTATGTATGTGCCAATTGGTATTGTCACAGCTAAGCATCACATCAGGGAAAGTGTTGGCAGCAGCAAAATCATGACTGAAATAGAAAATGAAAAGAATTCATTTTAGCAGCTGCAAGTCATTCTGTTCCTTGTATTCAGACTTGTTCTACAGCTAGTCACAGCACAAACAGGGATAAAATTATTTTCTGCATATATATTGAATAGAAGATAGATAAGATTTTTGTAATGGAAAGAACTATATTGGAATACAGTGTTAATGCTTTCTATTTTGTTCACAAAAAATATAAGCCTAATCTATATTTCATCTTTCCACTATCTTTTAGTTGACTGTGTAGTTGTAATTGGCACACCTGGCTGACTGGATTTATTTCTGAAGTTTGACACAAAATCATGAGTAAAATGTAGCTTTTTAGTCACATTAGCTTTGGGGATTTTTTGCAGAAAAGATTGCCTTTCTGCAATTAGTGGAATATTTTCTTTCACAGTACATTGTTTATTCCCTAGTAATAATCTGTAATGCTGTAATGCAAAAATGCAAAGAATAACCTCAGAGTAACTCAGGTTTAATGTTCTTAAGTATCCAAAAAGTGATTTATACCTTGTCATATAACATGGTTTAAACCACTGACAAAAGGAGATTATTCTCTATTCAGTGCCATGTGGTTTAGAGTACTTTATGCATTATTCCAATGGTTTAATTTCTATTTAATTGATACAATTTAACCAGGATTTTTTTTCTGGCATTTGGATTACTGGAAGAAATGCAGAAGCAGCAAAGACTAAGGATTAGTGTCTGACGTCTCTAACTTCTCACCCTCTCTTTAGCCTCTTTTACTTTCACAGGAAACTTCTGGAAGCTGAAGAAAGATATTAATTTTTAGCTTTTATCCTCTTCTGTAGAACTTGATTTGGCTTGTCATTTGACAACGAAATTCACAAAGACAGCTTTCTACTAATTAGTATGTATTTGTTATTATTGATAAAATAAAGAAAGATGATTAGCTTAATGCAAAAAGATCTACGTACATTAAGGAATGTTATTTACTTGCAGGCATATCCACTTGCAGTGCAAAGCTTCATTATTTTGTACTTCAAAGATTTATGAACTAATGCATGGAAAGTTCTACTTAGTTTGTAATATATTACAATTCCACAGTGTCAGTAGCCTTCACTTATCAAGGACACAATTTGTTCCAAATGAACTGAGTAGGAAAGCAATGGGGAACATTTGAGAGGCAAAAGAATGGGGAGTCTAATTAGATGAACAGAATAGTCCATTCATCCTTATGGCTTCTCTCCGATTATATATCCATTCAGAATTTCTGCTCACTAGTAATGTTTTAATCTGGAAAGTAATAGCAAGTGATAAATAAAAGACAGTCTCTGTGATAAGTAGCTATTATAGTGAGTATTGCAGTGTCCATCTATTGTCCTTCCCAATGGCTGCAGGAAAATTCATACTCCAAGGTCACATACGTAGAATCTGTACTTCATGCTGGGAAGCACTGTGTGTTCAGGAAGAGCTCACACAAGCCATCATACTAAGAAAACAGCAGAAAAGACACAATGCAACAAACATGAGTCATAAATTAATTTCTTATGGAGACTGAAGCCCTGTAAAACTCTTAGTGTGAAAGTACGCATATTTCATCCAAATTCAGGTGTCAAAACATAAAAATTCAGATGCATGAAAGTCTTGCTTTTCAAAGATGATAAAGGACATGACAGTAATGCAGTCTTGCATTTAAATGACCTAAGAAAATTAAGTTTGAAATCAATTTTCTGTATAGTAATAGCTTCATGTAAAAAGTAGATTCACAATAAAATTAAAAAAAATAGAATCTTAGTCAGTTGCTGTCACACCAATAACATGACACCAACAGGCAGGATAATCCACAGCTGATCATTCCTTGGTCTTTGAGAAAATTTCTGTTGCCTGGGAAACAGAAAAAGAGCAAGGGGCCATGGAGCTCAGGGACTGCAACATCTGTGTATAATAACCAGGGACTTAGAGAAGTGAAGTTTTTAAAGTCATTATTTTTCACTTATGGAAGCTATGCTATCAAGGACTGAGTTTGCAGAAGTGTCTATATCCACACATAATCTGGAATCTGCCTCTCTGGTCTGTTGTGATGAGACCTCACCTGCAGCACTGCAGCCAGCTCTGGAGTCCCCAGCACAAGAAAGACATGAACCCCTTGGAGCAGGTCAAGAGGAGGGCACAGAAATGCTCAGAGGGCTAGAATTCCATTGCCGTGAAGAAAGGTTGAGAAACTTGGGGTTGTTCAGCTTGGAGAAGAAAAAGTTCTGGGGAGAACTTGGTGCAGTGTTTCAGTTCTTAAAGGGGGCTTATAAGACTTCTACCTGGACCTGGAGTAACAGAACAAAAGTTATGGTTTTGCATTGAAAGGAGAGATTTAGATTATCTATAAGTAAGAATTTTTTTACAATGAGGGTGGTGAGGCACTAGAACAGGTTGCCCAGAGAAGTTGTGGATGCCCCTTCCCTGGAAGTGTTCAAGGCCAGGTTGGATGGAGCTTTTAGAAACCTGATCTTGTGGAAAATGTCCCTTCCCATAGCAGGGGTGTTGGAACTAGGTGATATTTAAGGTCCCTTCCAATGCAAACCATTCTACAGTTCTACGATTTCCCCTTTAGATGTTTCAGTTAAGAACTGAAAGTTATAGACAAGGCAAACCTATATTAAAAGATAGTGCCCTGATCTTTCGCTAATTTTAAAGTTTACATTTGAATAAAGTTCTTGCTTAGCTCAAGTCATAGATTTCAATGTGTTCCCATAAAGTTTTGCAACTCAAAATTTAGAGTCAAAGGGTGTGTTCAGCTCTTTTTTTTTCTTATTGTGCTCAGCTGGAAAATATCTTCATAAGGAATAGATGATTTATACGATGATAGCAAATTCCTGTCAACGGCACTAGAATATCAGCCTTTCACAAACTTTGATATATGACATCCACATGCATTCCAAGCAATTGTCTTTTGTAGACCTGTGTCCTAACTACTGAAACATGGGGGTTTGTGATCTGTTTTTTGTTTTCCTAATGGACACATGTATTTGTTACAACACTTGCATAATTGACTTTTTTTTCATGTTATTAATCAGATTACACTACAAAAGAAATTGGGGGGGAGTAGGAGGGATTGGTACCCAATTTTTTATCACTGATAATTTCATTGAAATTAGAAGATAACAGCAGTAAAGTGCTTAAATACCTTCAAGTATCTGTGTTTAGATAATTACAGTGCATCATGATTACTTTCCTCAAGTGTGCCTTGGGTAACATTGAGCTAATGGTTCACAGAATAAATTCAGTCCATAAATACAAGGACTACTATTTGATTGTCAAAACAACATAGGGAACACCTGTTACATGGGCTTGTTAGATGATAGCACTATCAATAACTGCAAACAACAATGTAACATCCATAGCCATATGAAGTAGAAGTTGGGCTGAAGTATTTGTCTACTGTACTGAAGCCAAGGAAACTGTAGATGTTTTTGTAACAATTAATGCCACAACCTTTACAGCATAATATAGCAATTTTCATAATATTTTCTCTTCAAGAGAAAATTTCCTCTTAAAAAGAGTTGGATTAGATAGGAAACAGAACACTGGCTAAATTTTGTTTAAGTGCAGTGCCGTTGCTTTCCAACAGAGAAAGCTGAACAGGCATAATTTAATAATATAGTTTAATTTCTATATAAACTGAAAATAAATTTATATACACATTTAAGTCTGGAGAAGGAAGCAGAGGGACATACTTGCATCATTTAGGGCCTAATTTACTTTGGTCTATGCAGGTGATTATAATAAAATCCTATTTAACATGTGACATTTTCCAACGTAAGAAAAAATATCAACACTTCTCAACTGTTCATGTGGAAAAAAGGGATCAAAGCCCTATATTAAGTATCTTAAATATGACAATCTTGTCATGGAACACATTGCATTTCAGAGATGAGAAAATTAATTGGTCATGGAGTAAACTTGTCTGCAGCTGGTAAAATGTTCTGAAAATTCTAGAACTGACACCTATCCTATAAGGATTTTTTTTCAAATATTTTTGTAACTTTTCAATAAAGCTTTTACTTTCTTTCTAATGGAAGTTAGAATTAATATTTTAAGTCTTCATCTTCTGCTCTGGACATTGAGATTTTGCACTGTTCTCCGAATCATTTTGTTTACATTCAAATATTTATTTATACTGCAGTTTTATAGGAATCTTCCTGGTTCATTTCCTATACATGCATGTAATTAAATTAACCAACGATCTGACCACAGAAGGAACATAATTATTTGCATTGATTTGAACACTTCATTACAATATCTTGTTTATTTGATATTGTTTAATCTTTTCCCCTTATCTTCCTTTAATAGTTAGATTATTATGTACTTTGATCTATCTCATATTGGCCTTTTTAGCCACCAACGCGCTTGTAACAAACGTGGGTAGAGCCCTTCCGAAATCTTCGTTTGCGAAGCCTAGCCATGATGATGTGCTTTGATATAGTCCTTTTTAATCCTGGCATGACAATACATCCCACTTGTGCATTATCAAAAAAAAATCCCTAGAGATACAGAAATTTAAGATATTACATTTTTCTATTACCACTTTAAGTTTTTAATTACATAATTTATTATTCTCTCTATGCATTCTATTACTGTATCTCAGCTAAACATGATAAGAATAAACACTAAGATCAATACTAAATAAAACTTTTATTGAATCTGCTTTTCTGCAGATGAATAGTACACACCAGTACTGAGGATGCTTCAATTCATGACTTTGGTGGGCTGAACTCAGCCAACTGCCAGGTGTCCACATAGATGCTCTCTACACTCTCGCAATTCCACTCCTCAAAAGGACAGGAAAAAAAAATAAGATGAAAAATCTCATGTGAGATCACTTTCCAATTATCATCAGAGGCAAAACATCACCCCTTCATTCTAGACTCAACTTCACTCCTTCATTCCTGACTCCTCTACCTCCTTCCTGCCCTGCTGAGTGGCACAAGGCAAGGGGAAGCAGAGATTGTGATCAGTCCATACTAGCTTCTGTCTGACACTCCTTCCTCCTTATTGTTTGCCCCCTTCAAATGGGTCCCCCATGGGCTGAAGTTCCTTCAGGAAGTATAGTTCACCATAGTTTTCTCTGAGGGCTGCAGAGGAATGTCTGTTCCATCCCATGGAGCACCTCCTCCCCCTACTTCTTCTTCCACATTAGTGCTTGGATGGTTGTTTCTCACACTTTTTTTGCTCCCTTCTCTCTCTCAGACAGAACTTTCCTCTTTCTTAAATACACTTTTACCTGAGGTACCATCATCTTGACTGAGGGGCTCAGCCACACCCTGTGGTGGGTCCACTGCAGCTCTCTGGAACAAGCTGTTACCAGCAGAGTGCAGCCCCAGCCTCTCTTTACAAAAGTCCTGAAAACCCCTTCCCCATAGTCTCTTCTACAAATACCTTGACACCAACACTAAATAAAGGGACCAAAATACAAACTCTTTATATTTCTCTGAACCTCTAACTCTCTTATTTTTACATTATTCATTTTATAAAATGAAATTTTATATATTATGTAACAGGAAGAATACAGAAACTTAATAAAGCTACTGGCACTATTTCTAGTCTATTATGTTTGTAGTTTTTCTCAAGTATATTTGGAAAGTTAACTATGAAAGTTCTTTTTTTTTTCATTTTGCAACTTTTCAAGGTTAATCAAGCTGTCAGAAAGAAATTGCAAATACATGTGCCTGCACTCAAGAGTACAAATGTGCAATCACAGCAGGAAAATGAATATGTTTTCCACTTGGTTGAAATGCATTTATCACAAGAGTTCTTAAGGAAAATGGTCTGTAACTTAGATATAGTTTTAAGTCATTTTAAAAAATATCTTCTCACACTATGTTGTTAATGCCATTTCGAAATACTGCTTTGTAAGGGCATACTCTAGGAATGAACTTGTAAATAAAAGAAATATATATCTAAATCATATTTATTTTCTCTGTTTTATCTCTGTCTTATACTGATTCTTAGCACTACCTTTTCAAAAAGATAAGACTGTCACAGCCACCACTGACAATTGCTTATCTAATTGGGCATGCATGCAATCAAATTGCATGCAATTTAACTTTTCAGCAGGTAACAAGATGAGACATGGACTTGGCCTAGTGAAGATGGTTAGTGAATTTAAAGAGAAAAGCATTTATTTTGAATTCATTCCTTTCTTCTTGAAAGCAAGTTAAGGTCAACATCATTTAAACAACCTTCTCTGCTTTTGCATGGCTAGCTATTCGAGCTGCTACTGTTAAAAATGAACTCTCTTTCTTTACTACTTTCACCACTAGTATCTTACAATTGTTTTCTTTCTCTGGATTGATCAATTGAACTGTCAACCAATAGGAAATGCATGTAAGCTCGATTGTTGTAGGAGCCACTATTCAAAGAAGAAACTACTTTCTTTAAAACAGTACAAATTTTACTGAAGCAGCAGTGAATGAAGAGTCCCTTAGCATAAGACCAGACATCCTAGTCAAATCAGAGACATACCTAATCAGGTAACTGGTATTGTTAGTGACCTGCAGTGAACAGTTTATCAAAAAACAGATGTTGATTCAACCTTATTTTGCACATCCTTCCAAATATCAGTTATGGCTAGCAACTAAGCTTTCAAGTAATATATAGCTAATATATGTCTTTTTCCTGGAGCTCTTTACCATCACTACATTTGTGTGATTATTTGAATACAGCACCAAAATTCAAGCATTAGAGTCTGTAGACTACAGACTTGATGAACTAGAGGGAAAAATAAAAGGAGAAAAAAAAGAAGAGAAAAGGAAACAATAGCAAGACAAAAATCTTACTTTGAGTGACATACAACTGAAGTTTCTTATTTGTGTGTTTATTTTTCTCAAGGGGCCAACATTCACCTTTTTTAAGAAGAGTAGTATGATAAAGGTGCTCTTAGTTGTTTTCTAAGTCAAGTAGCATTTCAGTGGTTTCCTACAGGCTATTTTATGTTTTCTGTCTGTTATCTGACTCCTGGCTTTGTTTGCACCCTGCTATTCTCTCAGCATTCTCTCGGTTTGCTCATATTTGGTCTAACTTGTTCCACTCTCCTTTTCCGCTGTCCCCCCATCTGTTTCAACTTGCCCTATGTTTGTTGCTCATTGAGGAGATGTATATCTTCTGGAAGGATGTAATTGTCTCAGCATAGAGCTGACAAGCCATCAAATTAAACAGGCTTCTTTCTTCCCTGATGCTCAGAAATACATATCTTTTTACCACAATTTTTTTTCTCTTGCAGGTACTTTGGGATCCAGATGAGGGCAATTTTCTTCCTAAACTGCAGATTACTGACTTCTTCTGATGCACTTCACGCTTATTTACACTGAATTTGATTGACTACATGAATAAGATGTAGCCAAACAGGAGATGGCAGATCATGCTTAAACTTCAGCTAACGGTATCACCAGCTACTGACAGACCCACCTCCCCCAGGTGTCAGTATTTATGTACACTACTCAGATAGGAGCAGTATCTTAGGCTGGTATGAACCATCATGTGCTGCTATGTGTGAATGCCAAACTGATTGATAACCATGGATGCAAAAAGAGAGGGATTCTGTCACTTTTTCTTAGCTGGATTGGATCCTAATACTAAAGGATAAAAAGCAAAATTTCTTTTGTATACTTTACTGAAACTAGCTGAATGAGTAAGGGTTAAAAGCCACAAATGAATGCTCCAAAGAATTTGACACCAGGGTCACAAGGTTAACAAAATAATAGGATACTTTCATAAAATATCCCTGAGCATTCACACTGAATTTTTGTTGATTTATTTTGAACACTTTTTTTTTTACTTCCCCAAATCTAACTACAGAATCAACTTAGTCACAATTTTTGTACCCTCATATTCTGTTTTTTATCAATCATCACACTTCCTTTCCATTTCCTATTCTTACACTGCTTTTCAAATCCTGCCTCTTTCACCTATAGCCTCACAATTTTTGTCTTCCCCCCATGTGAAAGACAGCAATATTCACAGCCACAGCATTCTTTTCTTCCCGTCTCTATGATAAGGTCCTTTCTCTACATGTCCTCTCCCTGAGTATTTTTCACTGTCACTTCTCTTCCTGAATTCTAACTTCAGTTTTCTCAGTAGAATGAGCAATTCCTAATTCCTTCCTTGTATCTGATCTTTCCATATTGTTCTCTTTGTGTCTTGAATACTCTGCACATCTTTTTGGTCTATTTGTCTTCTCCTGCCACTGCTACTGTCAAGCTGCGTATGTTTTGTCCCCTCTCTCCTTCACATGGAATTATGTGCCTGCACTGTAGTGTCCTTCTTCAAAACCAATTCTTCTGTTATTGCTTCCTCATTTTCTGACACATCATTCCCCAAAGAAGAGTATCAGTACATTCTTCTGATGAAGTAGTGTAATATTTCATCATCTTTATTTTTCTAGTCCTCCATCTGTTTCCCTTTTCTCCTTGTCTGTGTCATTCTAATGGACACAGAAAGCTCTCCGAGGCATGGGTAAAAAATTCCTATGAAACACGGCAGGAAACAAATGAAAACCTACACAATTTTCAAAACAAAAAAGATTTAAAATTAGAGATGCTTCCTTTAAATTTTCTGTTTCAGCTTTATGATGACAATGGCACAGCTACTAAGTCAGGTCTATTATTAACACAGAAATAATCAAATATATGTAGAAACCATCTGCTAAGAACTTTCTCCATTTCAGTTTTACATAAACCTTCTTATCATAAATTTTTAATTATTTTTTAGTTAATATGGGAGTTATAAACACTATCCATTTCCAAATTTTCCTTGAAAAGTACTAAATATGTTGTCTTGTGCATTGATACTAGTTTTTAAAATTGTTCTCAGTATTGTGGATGGATAGCGTGCTAAAATGGATTGTTCAAACATAGTATCTAGAAAACCCACTACTTTTATGATGAGCTTAATTGGCTTCCATTTTTCACTGTCCAGATATCTCAGAAATTTGTCAAAATAGTTTTACAAATACCTTAACTAAATACTGAAGTTCTTGTTGATAAGTAATTTTCATTCACTAAACCAGTGTCACTGACGTATATGCTCACACCAGACACAGACCTCCACTAAGGCCTCAAGGGGCAGTTTATTTTTCCCTTACTTGGAGGCTGTTAGGCGTTGCTTCAGACCTCTGATCTGAATAAGTCAAGTACCAGTTATTGAATTTCAAATAATAGTACTACTTCCGTATAAGGAAGACTAGATATATTCCTATATGCATTAGACATTATTTTAGGGACCAAATCAGCTTCACCTCAGACTTTTCACCTGTGAAATATGAATGAACCCTAATATGTATGATGGATTTTTACACATTCAAAGAATCACAGAGCTCAAGATAAAAAATATGTATTAATAATAATACACATTATTATATTTTTGTCTGGAGCAGAAAGAATACTCAAATCAGTAAAACTGTTGTCAACATTATGATGAGGATTAATGCTCTGAAAACAAAAGAAAGAAAATAATCGTGCTTTCAAGCTGCTCATTTCATTAAAATGTTGTTCCTTTCCCCACAGCCAATTACTCGACAGGTCGATGAGCCGCATATACCCCAATAGTCAATTTACCTCTCCCTTCAGCGTTCTAGCTGATGGGAACTTAGTTGTCCTGTCCTCTTCAATCCTTCTATCAAAAATAAATTAAAGATTAATAAAGGAATAAGAATTGTCATATGAAGAAATGAGGGTTAGGTGAATAAATTATTTTTTAATATAACATGAAGCTTCTTCTACCAAACTCCAGTAATTTAACTCAAGAATATATGTATTTCTTTTTCTTATCCTACCTATTAAAAAAAAATTATATTTTACACCAATTGGAATGTTATAGTTCCTGTTGGACATTATTAACAGCATTAAGGAAAATTCATTCCTCTCAAAATGAGGACTGTTTTTTATGGAAAACAATATCAATTAAGTCCTCTGACACTGAATGAACCCTTTTTTCTTAGCATTTTGACAAAACTACCTGAAAATATCCTAGAAGTACGTGAAGATTTAGAAAGCTTTAATGTCTACTTGTTTGGTTCCTGACCTTTGCACAGAATTTCTAAACTGATTCTAAAGATTCTTGAAGCAGGGACAAAAGGCCCAGAATCATCCCCCTTACTATCGGTTTTCAGTACATGTGTCTTTTCAATGGTCTCACTCTCTGAGAATGAGTGTGCATGCTCTTGCTCTGGCTGTTGTAAAGAGTTGACTTTTATCAGGACTATGAGTTTCAAGGGACAGTTGCTCTATCTGTTGTAAGTCACTGTAAAATGTCTTGAGCTTCCTGTCTAACAGCTCTCAGCTGCAGTTGCATATGTCTCTGTGAGAAGTCCCATACTTTCCTGCCACTCCTGAAATTCTACTTGCAGGGCTTCTTACACTTTTTCATGTTCTACTACCTTCCTATTCTTTTCTCCTACATATTACCAAGTGTCTGCATCCATTCATGACCTGTGTATTTTACAGGATCTCACTTCTTACACTAATTAATGTCAGAACCTAATGGGCTATGCAGGCTGCAGATGTATAGAGATGACTATGGTTCATAGGTTTCGTATGGTTCATAGGATTCCACAACACATATGGGGGCTTTTATCCTCTAAATTCCTCTACTTTATTACAGGTTATCATAGTATTTATGATACCAAAAAAAAATTACCTCTAGCAAGTATAATATGTCAAATATCAGGACCAGCAGATACACTTATGATTAATTAAGGGAATTTATATATAAATATATTTATATATCTTTATAATACATATAAGGGTATTACAATTTACTATCAGTAATCAATAACATCATCTCAATTACTAATATGGTAGCAATCAATAACAGTAGCAATTATTCATATATCAACAACCACATAGGCATACAATATTAAAGGTCTCTACAAACTTATAATTAAAGAAGCAACTTACCAACAATATAATAGCAGATATACTTTTGACAGATTCCTTATATGGGTATATAGTATTGGTACCAAGTGAATTAGATAGATTTTAGAAGGGGGCAAACCACACCAAAAGGGAGCACAAGCTGACTCCAGAAGGGGAACCAATCATACCAGAGATGGGATAAAAACTGAACCAACCCCAGAAGTGGGCCAGAGGGGATAGCAAAAAAGTAACAATCTAAGTTCACAGATGATCCATATCATGGAATCTGGAATTTACTAGGTGTCCCTGGTTAAAGTCCAAGATCTCACAGAAAGTTTTTGCATAGAATAATTCCGTCTGTTTAGGAAAGGAAAAGTATGTGCAGCATGGGAAGTTCTTTGAAAGAGAGGCTTCATTTTGGATAAAAATTAAGTCCTTTCTATATAATAGACATGTTAGAGGAATTAGGGCATCATCACTATGAACAGCCAATAGATGCCGTTAATTTCTATTTTTCACCTGTTACAGCCAACAGATGATGATTTTTCTATTCTTTCAGACCAATTTTATTTTACCACAGTCTCCACTTTTTTAGATAAGTTGCCATTACAGTATCTTGGGATTTACACTTTTCAATGGTATCTCAAGATGTCTTTGGTTTCTATGTACCCACAGCTGTACTTCAAAGATGCCAACTACAATTTTCAAAGATGTTTCTGATTCTTAGCCCCAGTTCCCAGGCTCACAGCTCCCAGGTTGGCAGACAATTTCTGTCAGTACTTTTCAGCAGACATTTTATTCTGTTCAGTAATTTTCCTCTTCTAATCAGGCCATCTTCATGACTGCTCACATCAACAGTTAAGTCCTCCATCTCTGCTGAAAATAAATGGATCTTTGACAGCTACACCAAGAACATTAAATGCAGATGTTTGTCAACCTGCATCAGGACCTAGTTGAAAGTAAAACAACTATTTCTATTCAGCAAAAGTATTTGAAATCACTGTCATTCAAATATGAAAATAAAACCCCAAGTGTCAAAAAACCCCAAAGGTATGCACTAGTAAACTTATTATTTTTTTTCATCTAGTTTGTGGGAAGTATTATTTCTATGCACTATTATGGTACAAGTTTTTGTTCTCTCAGTAAACATTATCCCATCACTTCAGACCAGAACACTTCAGAATACTTTTATAGTCAGTTCTAACAGCTCTGAGGCCACTACATAATGTTGAGAAATAGAATCATAAATTTATAGAATATCTCAGGTTGGAAAAGACCTGTAAGGATCACTGAGACCAGCTTCCTGCTGCTCGCAGGACTATCTAAAACTAAATCATATGACTAAGTGGACCATTCAGATGCTCCTTGAACAGAAATGGGGAAGCTTATTTTATGCCTTTTCTATTCAAATTCTAATATTTGTGTTTCTTCAGAAGTTGTAAGCTTAAGTGATATTAAATTCTTATGTCACTGATTATATGTTTTGCTAATATATTCAAGATTTGATATTAAGACAGAAGTTTTATCTGTCAGCCTATTAGTGCCTTTGTGTTGTCCTTGTTTTGTTTTTGCAGCACTGCCTGTATAGCACACAGTGTGACTGACTACATAAAGCCTACCCGGAATTATAAGTTGCATCTTAACTCAAGGCAGGTGCAGTCATTATGCCTTGGCAGTCCCCTTCTTCAATTGTTTGCTGAGTTTTTTTCCAATGCATCACATTTTCCTCTTTGACTATACACTAATCTGTCCTTACAGAAGAAATAAGGAGATGGATACTTCAGTCTCTAATGTTTCATCCAAATAGGTAGTCAGGATGCAGCCTTAAGGCCCTGTGGAAATTTTGAAGCTGACCAGGTTCATGCTTAGTGATCTTCACCATCTCCTGGCTCGTCTCCATGGCTAAATAACAAAAGGCTAGGGAACAATCTCTGCCTGCAAAACAGTCATCACACATAGTTTTTTGTAAAAAGTGATTAGACCTAATCCCCTATATATCAAATGCATATTAGAATAAGATTGTCAGAGCAGCTAATGATTCCACTTTAGAATATTTTCATAATTTATAATTCACAATTATTACACAGATTATATAGACATAGAAAATTATTTTAACATATTTACTAACATCTTTGGCAACAAAGAAAAAACACACTGTGTTTTTTAGAAATATTAGGAATCACTCCACTAAGAAATTTCAGGGCTATGCATTTTCAAATTAAAGTGTGCATAAACAAAAGCCTAAATTTTTAAAGTCACAGTATATTAATATATATGCAAATAGTAAAACAAATCTTGAACAGTCCACCTATTTTGTTGATATTTTATGAATGGGTTGTATGACACTAGGTTGAAAAATGTTTACTAGTCTGTGAGAGAGAAATACACATTCTCTTCATTACCAGATTTTTTAAAGTAATTTTTCTTGTTTTTTCTTTCACGTAAAATTATCCAGGTGTGTTTTAAAGGTATAGTCTTTATTTTACTTAAATATATAATTATCTCTTTTATGATTGATGCAATTAATTATAGTTATTGCTATTATGGTTGTTTACAAGTGTAATTTGTATGTAAATTTAATTCTGAATTATTCATCTTGTTAAATTTGATCTTCTCGATAAGCCATAAGACAATAAGTGTCTTATATAATTGTATTATTTTCCTGTTTTATACACAGACATGCTATTATTTTATTGATTTTTCTTAATTTTATGAATAAATACCCTTAATGGAAACAGTAATAACGACTGAAACAGACCTGAAACACCATTAGAAATAAACATCAATTTTAATGAAGGGTTTGGTTCCCAAATCTGAAGGAATCAATCTAATGGAAACCTGAATCCTCTTATCTTTGCTTTCTATTAGAAGCACTATAAGATAAGCAAAGAATACCAAACCAAAGAATGACATCCACTCACCCCCTAATAATTCTAGAAATGGAACTGAGGAGTTTGTTCACATTTAAGGTAGCTATGTTTACTGTCAGACCTCAAAATCAGATTTTCTCTCATCTGGCATTTTTCCTGCAGGGATGGCTTCTGTGAGAAGACACCATGTAGGGCAGAGCCAGTTTTAATCCTCTCCAAGTTGGACGTGTGGCTGACCAAAGCTGAATCCATCAGCAATGCTGGTGGCATCTCTGTGGTAATATATTTAAGAAAGGGCAAAAAAAGGCTGTGCAGCAGCCAGGAGACAGAAGAGTAAGAAAATACGACAGACACAACTCTGAACACACCAAAGTCAGTGAAGAAGGGTGGGGAGGTGCTACAGGTGCTGGAGCAGATTCCTTTGCAGCCCATGGAGAAGACCATGGTGATGTAGGTTGTCTCCCTGGAGTCCATGGAGGACCACAGTGGAGCAAATATCTACCTGCAGCCCATGGAGGACCCCATGGCTTTCTGGCAGGAGCTGTGACCCCATGGGGGTCCCACGGGGTACCCAAGCTGAAGCAGTCCATTAGGAAAGGATCCATGCTGGAGTAGTTTTTGAAGAACTGAAGCTCTACTTTGGAGTAGTTTGTGAAGGGCTGTGTCCCATGTGAAGGATTCCATTCTGGATCAGGAGAACAGTGTGAGGAGGAAGGAGAAGAAGAGAGGAAGTCCTGTGAATTGACTGCAATCCTCATTCTCCATCCCTCTGTGCTATTTTGGGAGATGGGAGAGTCAGGAGTGAAGTTGAGTCTGGGAAAAAAGGAGGGATGGGGAGAAGGTGTTTTTGATTTGTTTTTATTTCTCATTATCCTAATTTCTAATTAAATGGCAATAAATTAAATTATTATTTCCCAAATTGAGTCTGTTTTGCCCATGATATTAATTGGTGAGTGATTTCCCTGTGCCTGTCTTCAGCCATGAGATTTTTGTCATATTTTCTTCCCCTGTCTTCATGAAGTGAAGGAGTAATAGATTGATTTGCTGGGCACCTGGCAGCCAGTCAAGGTCATTTCCTTCAGAAAATATATGAACCATGTGTACCATGGGTTACTACTTCACACAGGCAGCTAGCTGCAACCATAAGTGAGCTCCCTAAATCCAAGAGTGATACACTTTCAGACACATTTCCCTGCAACTTACAAGCTTATTTTTACCCTATTCTGTGCCATTTAATTCTCCCATGTCTGTACAAAAATTTTAAAAGCTTAATTTAGCACTGTGAATTCAATTCTTGTAATGAATTTTCTAACCTCTAGTCAATGCTAGAGGTTAGAAAACATTACCAAGCATCACAGTGCCTTGTTTCATTCTAGCTTTAGCTTTCAATTTTCTTTGTGGGTCTATCTCTGTGCCCAGAGATCTAATTGAGTAAGTTAGATAAAAATTTATCTGTAAACCATCAGTCTTCATTCCACATTAGCAGTGGATCATCAGAGAAAGTTAGCAGCTGATAGATTTTTGAGGGAGTTAGCTTAATTGCCATTTGTATCTTTGGCAATATATTTGTTTAAAATACTGAGTAGCTGAAAATGAATCAAAAATAAAAACTGGAATTTAGTGATAGGAAATGAACTTGGCTAAAATCAGTGTCAAAATTCGGTGATCTTGACTATGTGCATCTAGTTTTAACAGGCTATTATAGGTACATAGACAGAATATTCTTTATTGTCTTGACTACACTACCTTTGGAAACTCTACCACCAGCATTAAGTGATCAAATTACTTTTTAAATTGATAAAATATGCATTTACAATGTTTTGTAAACAGCAGCAGCAAGGTATTTTCCTGAATAAGTAAATAAATCTTAAATAAATCTATCCATTTAATTTTGCGTGTTTTTAGTGTGTATCATCATACTTATTGTTTCCAATAAAGTATTCTTCTTCTCTGGAAGTATTATGCTCAGCTGAAACCACTGCAGTTATAAAACTTTCAACTGTTTAGTGAGAAAAGTCATTCTCCAAGACTAGTGATGTTTCCCACTATAGATATTAAAACAAATTAAAGTTTGTAAAAACTATGAATACAATGAAATTCTGCCGGGAACGACTAAAGACTTATTGCATTTTTCAGAAGTTCTTTTTTACCTTGAGACTGTTGTATGAAGTAAACTGCCAAATAAAAGCAGCATAAATGCATTTCTGCAATCTTAGTCCTTTTTTTTTAAACATTAAAAAAACTCCAATCATTTTCATGAAAATAAAAACCAATATTAGAAACTTAGGATGAATTCCACCCTCAGCATATAGCCATCTACTTCTTTATGGATTTTTCTGGTTCAGAAGGGCATAGGTTGCCTGTAGTTCTTTTGTAATCTAGATGAGTCTTCTATGGATACCTTAGATATACTAGGAAATTTCACAGGTATTAGGTAACTGAAATAAGCCCTTCATAGCTGTGATGACCTTCATTGAAAATAAGGCCAAAACTGGAGATGCAATGTCTTCTCTTGTAAAAGAAATGTAAGCAATGTCTTCTCTTGTAAAAGGGTAAAAAATAAAAGGGAAAATGAAAGAGTTAATATATCATTATATGTGAGAGATTTTATGTATTGCTCACACATATTGTTATGAATCTGCCCATAATACGTACTTTCAATTCTCCACATACCTTCAATCCTTAAGCAAACAATATTTTAGGAAATCCCCTCTTCCTGGGACCATAAGAATTTCCATGGGAAATGCATTCATGATGGCATTAATCTTATTTATTTCAAACATCTTTGGATGGATTGCATTGTTCTCTACAAGTACTCTACCTGTTATAGATGCCTTCTAAGGACAAAGGACAAAATTGAGCTTCCTTAATCATAGGAGTGCGGCATCATCAAGAGCGCCCAAGGATATTTCACTTGGTCTCTACATGCTACTGCATAAAGTCTGGAATCATATAGAAATATTTTGTCATGAGTCTGTCCCATGCTGGATACCTTAGGACCTTTCAAATGACAGCAGAAGACTCTGTCTGAGCAACTGAGTTGTTTTAGATGTTTGAAGTTGCATGATGATTCTCACCATAGGAGCAGATGCTTCAGTAAGGAAGTTCATCTGTGATTCCAAACACTGCTTTGGAATTTTGCCTAGGAGTTTTTAACAGCTTGGTGAACATGAGATATTTTTAATTAAATAACAAGGACAAAGTGAACCAACATTTTTATTGATTGTTTTTAATTCATAAAATGTGGGCTGAATTCAGTTTTCCCTACAAAAGTGTCTAATGCCATTTGTAACACTGTCTCACTGTACTGTAGCTGGTACTCTGGTTTTGATTCGGTGTCATAGCTTCTTTCAGACCTTTCAGAAGCCTTACCATATTGAACATAGTATTAGACATTTACATGTGAGTCAGTGACTTCATGTTGCCTGCTTTCTTGCTTGTATTTGTATCAAGGTTGATTGTTTTCGAATCTATTTCACACAAAATTACATATTGTGTTACAATGCTGATGGGTTTCAGACATGAGTGTGTGTATGTCTGTAAACACAGGCATCTGCAGTAATATTTATAAAAGATCAAAACCCTCTGAAACCTAAATTTCTAACAAACCTGCAACGGAAGCAATGGAAAACTATGTCTCACAAACTTGCAGTTACTCAACTATATGAAAGAGAAATTTCTGTATCAGAAATTCTTCAGATTCATAACACATGAAAAAAAAACCTCAAATAGCAGGTTTACATGATGACAGAATATAACCAGTCTAAAAGAAACCAAATCCCTCATCTGTGGGACAATGAAGGGAATAAAATACAAACAATATTACCAAGATTCTCTCTATATTCAATTTTCTAAAGTAAAAAAATATAAAGCCACCATGATTGTCTTTTATTTTAGTGAATGAATTGTTGGTAAAAGAAAAAAAAAACAACAAACAAGCCAATGCAGTGAAAAAAGACATATCTGGCTATTAGAAAAAAGTTTTCATTTGGAAGTCTTAATAGGAGAATATATGAAGTCACATCGACATAAAAAATTGTAGCCAACATGAATGAAGAGACGACACCTTTCATTGTGTAAGAGAACCAGAGACAAGAATCTGTGAAAACTTAAGATTGATCTTGTGGTGAAAATAAAAAAAAAAAAATAAAAAAAATCAATAAATGCAAAGCAGTGCACAAGAGAAAACTTAATTAACACATACATATCTGACATATCCTAGCAACATAGACATAACACCTAAGTTTATAGAATCCCAGAATGACAGAATGTCTGAGGTTAGAAGTGGCCATCTGGTCCAAATCCCCAGCTTAATCAGGACCACATAGAGCTATATCCAGATGAATTTTGAATATCTCCAAGGATGAAAACTGCACAATCTTTCTAGAAAATCTGTTCCAGTGTTCACCCTCACAGTGGAAAAAAAAAGTGTTTTCTTGTATGTGCAACTATTAACAGACTGTGGGAAATACCAGGTGTACACTTCTAGTGTGTGTGTTCTTTGAGGAATGAGAACTACACTAACTTTGTGGCTTTGATAGAAAAAACAGTAACTGCCTAATATTTGTTTATTGTGCTGCTTCAAACATTAAAGTGCATATGAATCACTAAAAGAGAACAGGAGGAAGGAAAACTACTGACTAAAAAGGCATCTATTTCATGTACTAGACATTTGGGGGCTAAAATTAGACCACATTTTATCCTACATAGGCACTTAAAACTGTTGAAAGTTTGACTGGATGAGAATGGTCCCAGTTTTTCACAGAAATATATGTGAGTATGAAAAGAACTTGCTGATTAATATGCCCAATAGAACAAAGATATGATATTAAATATTTATATATTCTCCTCCACTCCTACCCCTCATGCTTTCTTAGTGTAAATCAGGTGAAGTTTGCTTTCTTGCCTGTGTAGTCCCAAGAAACTGTGCTTCATATAACAGTATATATGACCTCTTCCAGAAGAAAGGTGTAGACATTCAGAATTGAGGTGGTTTGACTTTTCAGGTCACTGTTAATGTGTGCAGAAGCCTGTCTCTCCTGGGTAGGGCTGAACACCTGCCTGACAATTGGCAGTGGTGAATGAATTCCTTGTTTTGTTTTGCTTGCATGCACACCTTTTGCCCTACCTATTGAACTATCTTTATCTCAAGTCATGAATTTTCTCACTTTTACCCTTCGGATTCTCTGCCCCACCCCACTGGGGAGGACTGAGCGAGTGCCAGGTGGGGCTTAGATGGCAAATAGGGTTATACCATAACCTGGTGTCATTTGGCTTCAATGTCAAGGAGCAGTGTATGTGTCCCTTTTATTAGCACTACAGACTGTGCTACAATTAAAACCCCCAGTTTTGCCCATTAAATGTCTTTTTTAGTTGAGTTTTCTGCAGATTTAGTTTTCTTCTTTTTTAAAAAAGCTAGTATTCTTACAGAAAAGGCTTCATGTTGAAATCTCTCATCCACTAAAAGTGGAAAATTTCAGTGTGCTGCCCATATAACAAGCAAAATATGCACTATGGAACATAATTTGTTTTAAATGTGAACCAAGAACAGCAGGCTGCAATGTTTCAAATGAAAGCGTCTTAATATTATAAAAAAATTGTCAATTTTCCAAATATCAGATTTTTCTTTCCATATTATGTTCAGATTGCAAAAAACCTATGTGAGCTTTTGAGGCTAGAAGGACCATTACAGGCTCTATTTATTCATAATACTCACCATAGTTTGTCCCACGTTATTAAAAGAACAGTAAAAATAAAGGAAAATGAGTTTTAACAGCAGGCAACAGTGCACAGAGATGACATTTGTATAGAAGATTAAATAGCCAGCAACTAATTGTGGTAAGTCCTAGTGTTTCTTCTGAATAAAACCTGAAAGTTACAAGGATAAAAACATTTTCTGTTATACAACTTATCCCGCTCTATTCAACATTGTTGTGGCCTCACCTGGAGTGCTGTGTGCAGTTCTGGGCCCCACAGTTTAAGAAGGATGTGAAGCTCCTTAAATGAATCCAGGGGACAGCAACAAATCCGGTGAAAGAGCTGAAAGGAACATCCCATGAGGAGCAGCTGGGGACTCTGCTTTTGTCTAGCTTGGAGAAAAGGAGACTGAGGGACCTCATTGCTCTCCACAGCTTCCTAAAGAGGGGAAGTGGAGAGGGAAGTGTTGATGTCTTCTCCCAGATATCCAGTGAAGGGACATATGGGAACGGTTCACAGATGCCCCAGGGGAGGTTCAGTGTTGACTGAACAGGATACCTAAAGAGATGGTTGATGCCCCATGCTTGTCAGTGTTTAAGTGGCATTTGGACAATGCCTTTAACAACGTGTTTTAACTTTTGTTTAACCCTGATTTGGTCAGAGACTTGGCATAATTTAGGTCTCTACTAACTGAAATTATTCTATTCTATTCTATTCTGTTCTGTTCTATTCTATAGGAATATCAGCATTCTTGGATATCTAAAGAGAAGGTCATTCAATTCATGCACTACATCACAAATATAGCTAAGTCATTATTTTAAAGCAGATACCCTCTCAAGATCATCAGACTCATACCAGCTTGCTTGAATAGGAAAGAAAAGTCACACCTTATAAAGGAGGCGTTCAAAACAGCATGTTAAAAATCACATAGAAAAGCTGTTTGTAATTATTTATCTATCACACAATTACAGTATTGAGTCCTGTTAGAATTTTGCAAAAACTTAATTAATATACAGAGGCATAACATATTCATTTAAAAGTTCTCAGATGTCACTATATAAGATCTTGAAAAGATTAACTTACCTATCTACATGCTACTTTGAAAATAACATTATTTCAGTAAAGAAGTGCTGGGGCATATTTTTCAGGAAATACAAAATCATTTAGATGCTGCTATTTAATCTAATCAACAGCTTTGTACCTCTTTAGTACTGAAAAGAAAAGCTGTATTTTGTTCTGATTTTCACATGGTAAGTGGATTATTTGATGCTTGTAACAATTTGGTTTGGCTGGCCTACAGCTATTTAGAGTATGTAAGATCATCTGTATTTTTCTACTTTGTTCATAAAGTTCAACCGAGAAAAAAAAACAGTTTTCCTTTTATCCCACTTTTTGAACAGAGTTAAACCCAAAACTCTGTTTGACTCAAGCTTTTATATTTCTATCAAGCTGAAAGAATTACAGAGAATTCTACCTTTCAGAATATATTAAAAAATAACCAAAAACCAAACAAAACAACCAAAACCAACAACAAAACAAACAAACCACAAAAAAACCAAAAAACTCAGATTTGAACTAAAATATGAGGGATTTAGATAAGATGTTTGGAAGAAATTATTTACTCAGAAGGTAGTAATGCACTGGAACAGGTTGCCAAGAGAAGTTGTGGATGCTCCCTCTATGATAGTATTTAAGGCCAGTTTGGGTGGACCCTGAGCAACCTGATCTAGTGGGTGGCATCTCTGCCCGTGGAAGCTAGGCTGGAACTAGAAGACCTTTAAGGTCTCTTCCAACCAGGCCATTCTGTGATTCTGTGAAATGCTGACTCATTCATATTTCCTCTGATGAAATATTTCTTAGTCCAGAGTTAGTGGTGTAAAATCATAGCTCCAAACATTAGTTACTATTATACATGGATTTTGGTTCTGAGAACATTCTTCTTGAATATAATAAGGCAGGTTTGAAAGACACACTAAATGGAATCCCACCAAGATCAACCCATGTTGTAATAACCATTGGTATGACAGTGTACTTGGAACAGAAATTGAATTTACTCAGTTTGCAGAAGATGCAAAACTAGGTGTTAAAAATAATCTTTATAAATTGCACTAAGATCCAAAATCAGCAAAACAACATTCTGTGACAGCAATTGCAGAGTGTTTTACTTAGCAGGAAGCTCACAGATGCAAAATACTGAATAGGTGAACCAGTAATTTTTGGCTTCAAAACTTCATTTATTGCTAAATTGCATACTTTTTTTCAATCCTGGGGAAAATATAGTGAAAATACCACAAGAACACACATTTGCATAGTGCCTAGAGTATCATTTACAGCTTTATCATTCAACTTAATCCAATTGGCTATCCATTAACTTAAGCTGAAAGAGGTTTAAAATTCTAGCCTGGACAAATCCATAACGGGAAAAGAGCTTGACAGATGAGCTCCAAGAGCATTGCCCATGTTGTTTCTTGCTATTATAGGTCTGATCATATCAAGTGCTTAATTTATTTTGTGAAGTTTTTGCTGTTAGTTTCCACTGACTGTCTCATTTCACAAGAATAAGGAGGAAACAGGTATAGTGCCTAAAAGGCAGAAAAAGTCATTTTGTGATATGTGACACATCTGAATGTAATACATGTAGTTGTTTAAAAACAACCAACAAACCAAGAGGTTTTTTTTGTCTTGCACATAGCTCAAGATTGCAGTGGAGAATCTGTCTTCAATCCTAAGCAGTCCGCATTTGTAAAAGCGAACAAATACGATATTTGATATTTACCTTATTTCACTGAAATTTTCTTACTTTATTAAAAAAAAAAAAAACAAAATTTTTTTTCAAATGTACCAAAATGCCATCTTGATATTTTTCTTTGCTAACAAAGGGCTTCCCCTCCTAAGAAGACATCATAATGAGTAACAATCAGAATATGAATTCTCACTGGCAACAGAAAGATCAATATTTTATTACGGATATTAAGAAAACTAAGAAAAAAATAAAACATTTGCTAGGGAAGTTCTGACAAAATATAAACAGATATTTTTGAAAATACATTATTTACAATTAGAATATGATTACAAAACAATGGTTCTAATAGAAGGACTAGAAAATCAAATAAAAATCAGCATTTTTTAGTTCTGAATGTTTTAGAGTAAGCAGAATGCAATCACATTTGCAGTATAAAATGTAAGTGTTCTTAAAGAAAGTGTATATATTAAATAAGTTGTAGTTACATGAATATATACATGTGTAATATTATTTTAGATTTATAAGACATAATTATTAATGAAAATTCCTAATCACACTGGGGGAGGAGCTTACCTCAAGATATACTTGACAAAAAGAACACTATAAAGACATTGTTAACATGACTGTCTGTCAATATGTCTTATTTTTCTTTAATATAAGAACTGCAAACAATAAAAACACTAAAAACCTCGGGAGAGTTGAAAAAACTTTTCTTTGGTAAAGATCAACAACATTAATGACTCAGATCTCTTCTTTTCTTAGTAAGAAATAGATGTAAAATTTCTTATGGTTTCATTTTGGCATATCAAAAATTGATCATAGACATTGACAACCATATTATTTTTAAAAAGCAACAAAAAACAGCCATGAAGTCCAGGGTCTCCTTTCAACAGCACGAGCTCCTCCAGGTACTATATGCTTCTGGAACTTGGAAAAAAAAAGGAGATATATTTACCAGGAAAGGGAAGAGTATACTTTCTGCAATACTAAGTTATGATTTAATTTGCTTTAATTCTCTTGTTCTACGCACAGAGAAATATTTTTCTGAAATATTTTTCCACACACCCAGCTGTCTCCATGTCACTGTAACTCACACTTTATATAAGAATAAGGTAATTTGGTATTCACAACCTGATACAACCCCGAGACAACTTTCCTTTCTGTATCAGAGGATGTTGTGATATCTCTCCTTGCTGCCTCAGAAATTAAGGGTCACTCTACTGATACCATAGGTACAACAGCAGTTTAAACAGCCAGTTACAGCTGAAAGGTAGTTTGGGAAGACGTCATCTCTCCTGTTGGATCTTTGTTACCAACTACCAACAAAGGCTAGATGACAAGAAAGTGACTGCATATCCTCTCCTTCAAGTTAAAGAGTGAGCTTAAACCATCACCTCCATAGCCACCTCCATAAAGGTACTGAAGAACATATGTCAGTCACAGCCCACGTGGTTTAGAAAGTTACCACATTTCAAATCTGCAAGTATCACTTATTGTATGTAATCTTCAAACATATCAAATATTAACAAAAATTGGATTATTATTTAGTATACAACCTTGGAAAAAATTAAATATAGATTTGATTAAATTTGAGCTGTTACATAAAAGCAGTTTGGCTGAAATTCATTATCTTTATTAATAGATTCTAGTTGCCAAAAAACAGATAAGTTGTGCAATTTGAGCGTAATCTCTTTTGTTCTGCATGGTCTCCAACTGCTGCTCAAAAAGCATGTGAGTGCCCCATTGGTCCAGTATCGTAACTATAAAGTGCCTTAGAGCACACAAAGTGTGAATAGATGCCCATGTTCAAGTAACTGTATCCTGTCGTAGATGCTTACGATAATAATTTCTGGAGTACTAGTCACTCCACTCAATTAAGACATGTGCCTTCAGATTCAATTAAATAGTTTAAAACACCAATATCTCATCACAAAGGAAAATCAGATGATTATTGCAAATGTGTCCACAATATGACTAAGAGTCTAGAGATTTTTTCAGCTGACCAGATGTAGCATCTGCTTTAAGATTAAAGCAGACAATTAAAGACTCAGTTCAGTCGCCTTTCTCCAAGATGCCACAGAATATCTGAAATAACCCCACACTTTTCTGGAGAAACAGCTTGACAGGTTAGATGGACACCCCTAGAGCATGTAAAAAGACAAATTCAGGCATCTGAACTAAATACCTTGTGTCTTTTTATCACAATCTGTTAGAGTAAGTCATATATTTCTCCTCAGTTCTTTTTAATTATAAAGAAGTCATAAGATTTATTATTAATTCTGACATTTTTAATCTGTGTTAAGAAGCATAGAGAGTCCCAAAGAAATGGTGAACTGTTAATAATAATCAATACAAATGCAACACAAATAGTAGAATAACGAATATACGGTGCAAATTCTTTTTTTTCTTTTTTTTTTTTTTTAATGTCCTGGGGTAGTGATAGGGGACACAAAATAGAGCAGTTTGCAAACTGCTGTGCTTCATAAAAGTAGTAGGAAGAGGGCCTTCCTGAAGTAGTAAGTGTTTGACTTGCATGACCATATGTTTGGTTTTGGTAGCAACTGTAGACTTTGGTGAGTATTCTTGACGATTTCAGAGTTATCTGTAGAGTTATTACTGTCAAGGGATTCTGAAGAGAGAGTCTTGGTAGGCTCTCTTGATCCAGAGACTGGCACAGAACTTGTTCTGCTTTGAAGCTTGTGTATTATATCCCCTGACCATTTTTCTTCTCTTGTTTCAAAGAATTTTCAAGAATCAAACTGACTTTCAAACTGTATAGTTTTGGCTAGTTATACTTGACATACATTATGCTCTTTTGTTTCCATATACTATTACTGACTGTCAGGTTCTTAGGAGGGGCTTCTTTGCTTTGTTGTGGCACTTTTCTTTTCTTAACATTTTAATAATGGAATTAACACATACCTCACATTCAAAAACTACCAAACAATTAGGCTAGTTCTGTCTTCCAAGCATGTGAAGTGGATGCCATATTTCATTTAATGGGAGATTTTTGGCTGATAATTTTGCTTACAACTGATTACAGTGGTACAAGACCAAGAGCTTAATGCTGTGAATTAGTTCTACTAAACTGACAGTAAAAAAAGACTATGTCAAGACAGCTAAGGAATGATAGGTTAATTGTAGGTCTTCATATACTAATGGAATAGGTGTTACTCATTTAATGCAAATGTAGCAATACAAATATGATATAGAACACATCATGTCAACAACAAAAGCCTCCAACTATGTACTTTGCAATTTTCACTTTATCTGCTGGGTATCCTATCACAGAAATAAATGATATTTACTTAACAGAGCTTCTTTTTGACTATACTATATTGGTCATTTCTAACCCTTAATGTTTCTCAAAAATAAGACCCAAACCCTGTTGTTATTCACTCCTTTGTGCTTCCTTTGTCCTTGATAAGCACTAAAGATGCAGGTACTGCTTCAGTTAACTTCTTAAATACTCTAGAGCAAACAGAGTCAGGCTCTGTTAATTTAGATATGTAAAACTTTTGCATAGTGTTCTTCCATCTAATTCCTGTTACTAGTCTGTAATCCTTATCTATTCACTATAATAAATATTAAAATTAATGATGTTCAAATATGGACTTCATATTGTATCCATATAAATGTGCGTTGTCTAGTATACAAGAGAGCTGGACTGAAAGTGAGCATAGAGGCAGGGGAACAGCAACTGTGTTCATTCAATCTGAAGAAGATACCATGGACCAATTAATGGGAGTATGCTCTTTTATCTATGGAGACTATGGAGAGTGTTGAAAGCTTGCTTCAGTTATCACACAGAAGTAATTTCTAATTTTTGAAACACCCTTGGGTATTCCAGTTGGCATCTCTGGTGTAGCATTGTGTAGTTTTGGCTGGGACAGAGCAAATTTTCTTCATAGTAGCTAATATGGGGCTGTTTTGGATTCGTGATGGAAGTGATGTTTATAAAACAGGGATGGTTTTGTTATTGAAGAATAATGCTAACAGACAATCAAGGCCTTTGCTGCTTCTCGCACCGGTCCACCACTGAGTTAGACTGGGGCTGCACAAGAAGTTGGGAGGGGACACAGCTGGGACAGCTGACTCCAACTTACCCAAGAGATATTCCATACCATATAATATCATACTCAACATATAAAGCTGGGAGAAGAAGGAAGAAGGGGGGCATTTGAAGTTAATGCGTTTTGTTTTCCCAAGTCACTGTTACATGTGGTGGAGCCCTGGATTCCTGGAGATGACCGACCACCTGCCTACCCATAGGTAGTGGTGAATGAATTCCTTGCTTTACTTTTCTTGGGTGTGTGGCTTTTGCTTTACTTGTTAAACTGCCTTTATCTCAACCTAAGGTTTTCTCACTTTTACCCTTCCCTTTCTCTCCCTGATTCCCCTGTGGGGAGAAGTGAGTGAGTGCCCATGCGGTGCTTAATTGCTGCCTGATGTTTAACCATGACATAGCATAGCTTGTGTTAAACAGAATGGAATAACCACATCCCTTAGTTTGCTGGCTACATGGTTGGTGATGCATTCCAGGACATGGTTCTCCTTCATTGTGGGAAGAGGTTATGGTTAGTTCACTGTTTAACTGCTCCAGTAGCTAGTCACACCCCAGTCTGTACTGCTGGTTGGGATTAGTCCAATTCAGAATTTCTCATCTATCTTTGTGAAGTCTAATGCAATTCTTCTTGGGTAAATCTTGCAGCCTGTTGAGGTATATCTCATTCCTTCTTTTCAGTATATCTACCTCTCCTCACAGACTGGTATCATCTGTGGTGAGGGTGCATTTGATCCCATCCTTCAAATAGTTTAAAAAGGGCATGAATAGCATTGGACCTAATAGAAACCCTTGAGGCACCTCCATCTAGGCCACCTGACAGTTAGAATCTGAGACATTTTTAACCAACAGGACAGTTGAGTCAGTTTTCATTCATCATGTAGTCCATTTTTCTAGTCCATACTTTACCAGCTTCAACCAGAATTTTAAGAGAGATCATGTCAAACACTCTGTAAAATTGGAGGCAGATGGATGTCCACTGCTCTCCTACCTTCACTGAGAAAGCTATTTTGTCAGAGAAGGGAACAGATTGGTTAAGTACAACATAACTTGGTAACTCTAGTTGTTCCCAATCTCCTTCTTGTCTATCACGTGTCTGGAAATATCTTCCATCCAGTCTGGTTCCATAATTATCTCAGGGACTGAAGTGAGACGACCTGGTCTCTGGTTTTTTGCATTTTCCTTTTTCCTGTAGATGGATGCAAACCCTTGCCACACAAACCCAATGCAGCTCATTCCTCAGCATGCCATGGGGATGGATTACACTTGTGCTTTCAGAATGCTGTCCTAAAAATCTCAGAGCACTTCTGAAGTCCTTTTTGTGCCCAAAGACAAGCTCCTTTTGGATCTTTCCTAATGGTTCCCTGAAGAAGCTGAAGTCTACTCTTCTGAAGTCAGTGATCTTTATTATTTTACTTGTCTTTCTATTGCCCCTTAAGATCTTAAGCTCTAAAATTGAAGGATTACTGCAGCCAAAGCTGCCATTTACAACCACGTCTCCAAACAGTTCTTGGCTATTTGCAAGCAGTGACTCCAAAAGAGCACCAATACTTACCCTTGTTGCCATACTCAACAACTGTGTCAGCAAATGTCTTTGACACAGTCCAGAAATCTCCCAGATAACCCTTATTTGCTCACACTGCTTTTTTACATAACACACACTCTGTCCCTCTTTCTATAAATTGAATTGTTCTTTTCAACATCTTCTTATTTGAAATACACTCTTTTTTTAAATGTCCCTGTGTAGCTGTAACTGATTTCATGGTTATATCTTTCTGATACAATCCTTACATGCTTGACCTATTCCTTTATAAGTAATATTCAGTCATGTCCTTATTTTCTGTGTTGTATGATTCTTTTTAATACATTTTAAAGTCATTACAGAGCTCATTACAGAGTCATTACTTTATTTCAGTATGCCTCATAGCTTTCCTCAGCAATAGGATATTTTGCTAGTAATTCATTCATCTTATTTTGCTGCTCCCACTTTTCCTTTCCTGCATAGTAATACTTTTTTTTTTTTGTGATTACTCTTCACCATATTACCTTCCAGCTTCAGATGTTCAATAATTTGTTTCTGATGATTTAAAAGAAAAATTTTAAGGTAGCTTCTCCCATAAAAGTTTCTTCCATTTTATTAATCAAGGTATTTTTCAAGGAACATTTAGACTGTGTGTTCAGATTAAATTTATTTTCCAGTGGATAGCCAGATATTTGAATCTCTTACTACCAGCATGTAATATACTTTTAAATACATGTATTGTAAAATAATTTTTAGTATTAAAAAAAATCTTGTATCAATATAACTCAGCATTTACTCCATCTAAGAAAATTAGATTAATGTTTTATATTTTGTATTTTAAAAAATAAAACTATGATATATGTACCAGGATGAATTTATGCGGATACTTTTGGTCTGTGTTTGGCCCTGCCACCTGTGAAAGTTTTGCTCTTTCCCTGCCAAATTATGGGAAAACAAGCACTGATAAAGGGGAAAGTTGTCCTTGAAGAGAGCTTCTTGTATAAACTGTTTTAATTGGTATTCTGTGATTGGCCAGTTGTCCGCCAAGGGCATTTGAAGGAGATTCTGATGAGGAGGGGAGGAAGGCTCGCCTCCAGACTCAATTAAGAAAGACCCCCAAAACATACTGCGCCTGCGTGAGGGGATTTCCAAAGTCCTCACGCATGCGCAGAAGAGCTGCACTTACATAACCAGGAGGTGGGACTGAGGGCCTCTGGCTGGGCGGTGCTGGCCACACCTGGGAGGTTGTGGTCACTCAGTTAATTGTATAAAAGTAGATAGTGCTTTCTTGGAGGGGAGTTAACTTCACATCAAGGACAATGTTGCCTTTCGGCGGGGACGCCTGCCACTTTTGTGAACTTACTGACTCCAAGGATGCTGCTTCTGCTATGGGTAATTATAGGCACACTAGGTCGGTAAGATAACTTTATGGGCAACAGCTGGGTAACTGGGGCTTATTTCTCTCCTCCTTCCTCCCTTTTGGGTTTGTTCATTTTCTTGGCCACTCTCTGGGTAATAAATCTTGGTTTTTGTTAAGCTCTCAACGGTGTCATGGTTTCAAGCTTCAGTATATCCTCGAACCTCCACCTCCTCTTTATTACAGACATCATAGAGGATTTACCCGTTCTGAGCCAAATAAAGTGATGTAGATATGCTATGGGCCCTTTCAGCATCAAAGGGATTGATTAATTTCAAGAAAGACATCCAAATAGCTCAAAGAAGTAATTCTGTGGACTTTATTTTTCTGTGACTGTCTTTAAAAACAAACATTATGTCTTTGGTTCCTACTAATGTCAAGCAGAGTCCAAATTTTTCTCATGAAACCTGAAAATAGATTAGCAGATTTTTTTGTTCTTTTGGGTACCAAAGTAACTTTTGAAGTTCCAAAAACATGCAAAACACTTTAATTGGAAGAGAAAAATTAAAGTACATTTTCTTTAGAGTTAGAACTAGTGACCAGCTTCTCTAGTATTCTAACACTGTGTCTGCTTGCAAACTACATGTTCAGGAGGAACTGTATATAAACTGAAGGAAACTTGCTTACATTTCCAAAAATAGAACTGCTAATTTAAAGAACATGACAAAAGTTCACCCTCAGGCAGTTCCACCCTTTATTGTTTTCTGCAGTGTACAGTGAGGCTTCCATAGAAGTATTCCAAGTGGAATTAGGGAAAATGATATGTCAAGTTACCTCTTTATGTCACAGTTAGCTGCTTCAGGTATTTAGGCTTTGGTTTGATTTAATTCAGACACTCAGATTTAGGTATCTATAAGTGATACAGGTACTTGAGCTCCCATAATAGTCACAATGTACACACACAGTCCATATCTTCCTCTCTGTCAAGACTAAAGAGCTACTCACCTAATTGTACGGCAAACAACGTGTCTGTTCCGCCACATGAATATGAGTACCTTCTGCAATCCCCCTTCTGTCTGAGACATTGTCAAGAATGTTGCAGATATAAGGGACCTGTAGTATTTTGGAAAGGCAGCTAGATGCTTGGCAGGATACTTCAGAGCATTCTGACTATCTGTAGATGTTTATGTGCAGTTGAACAAACTAAGTCTGCACCTTTGATCTAGTAAAGTTACCAGAAAATTAAAAAAAAGAAAAAAAAAACAAACCAACAAAAAATAACCCCTCAACTAGTTCAAAGAATACATACTTCCAGAATAAATTGTTGTTGCTTTTTAAGATATAAAATTTTTCATGCCTGAAGGCAGAAAACAAAACTTTTTTTCCCATAGAAAATTATCTAAATAAGTGGAATAACTGCATTCTCATTTTTGTTCACACACATATTCCCACCTACACAGTTTCACTTTTTTGCTTCTATATAACAAGAGGAATCTTGCATTTCACTTTCTCATGAATAATGAATCAGTTACAGAAAATATGGGTTTTTTTGTACCTGCAAAGATATTTCTATAACCTGATATTAAAACTAAAAACTAGACATACAAACAGGAGACTGCGTTTTTTGTGCACTGTTCTCTGTATAGTTTCCAAAGCAGAAAACGATACAATATATTTTAGTCTATTATTTTTCCCCCAACTCAAAATTATTTTAGAAGACAAATGCACTGCATTGTTAATCCTTTAATCCAACAATTAAAAAAAAAGGTTCTTGAGTGTAGCTATTAAGAAAAATGGGATTTAAGGCTTACTAATATCTATAAAAACATATACATATATATTCATGTACATAGTGTCTTCAATTGCATATAAACAATCTGATATTCTAATGTTTATAAGCTAATTCACTTTCCAAGTAACAGGATAATGATCAGTCTATAAAACTCTGGAAAAATCATGATAATGAAGTGAAACAAAAAGTCCTCACAATTTTTTCTGTAATGCGGGAGACCAGAATCAAAATTTTATTTTTATATTCACAAATTATGTAAAAATATATTTATAATCACTATGTCTGTTTTATCACATCTTGTAGATTTGTGGATCAAATACTTGTATATGTAGCATTTTCAGATAAATGAAATATCTATACTTTCAGAACAGGGAATGATACATATTTAAAATAAATATGTTCTTTTTTCCAAGACAGCTCCACCAACATGATCGTTCCTAAGTAAGCTCAATGAGCAATGAGATGTAAGATACTTTTTCCTTTAAAAAAAAACAAGTAAACTCCTTAGTGAGTAAAAACTATACATCATTGTACAACAGTTTAAACTGATTATGGATACTGCTCTGTGGGAAAAAATTCCTCCTTTGAATTTAGAAAGATGACAAAAACTCATGAAACAAAGAAACTGTATCAACAAGGAAGGATTTATTCAGTATGCTGGGTCTTATCTCACACCGAACTCCCAGAGAGAAAAGACCCCTTGGGTTTAAATTTCGTGCATTTTCTAGTTTTGCAAAATTCCACCCCTTTTCAGATCAGTTTAATATATTCATTTTTGCCTAAAAAGGTTTCTTTTCTCTGAAAAGGTGCTTTCCCCTCCTTGTAATTGGCTGCGAGACGTCCTCTGTCAAAATGACGGATCTTCCTTTGTTCTTAGCCCAAAGAAAAAACCCCTGTGTTCAAAATTGGCCAAATAGCCCAAAAAGATTTTAATTTTTAGGAACTTTATATTTGCCTTATCCCAGCCACAAAATAGCCCTGGCATCCGGTCCAATTGGGAACTGGATACCTGACAACTTCATGATGCACCTATAATTTTGTTTGCAATAAAAACTGTATTTTTATTTCTCATAGGTATTTCTTAATGACAAAAAAAAGCAGAAAATAATAGCTATTACATTATTATATTATTGTACATACTTTTGTTGTTGTTGTTGTTACTGATATTCGTGCTGAATTGCATTTGTTAAGATTAGAAGCTCTTTTTCTACATATAAAGAAATACATAAAGATTTAGACTATCAGAATTTTCTTACGTTTTAACACATGCAAAATGGAGTTCTGGCAGAATTTATATCCTCCTATCTGATGCAGCAGAAACAGCTGTCCACCAGCACTCAGTTTTGGAAGCCTGCAATCAATAAATCCTTTTTCCAGGTAGTCTAAAAGTTTCCTTGGCATACAAACTTAGCTATTCAGTCTAAATTGTTGAGTTAAAGTATTCAGGAGTAAAACTGCAACAAAATGTCAGTGTTAAGTGGAGTTCAAGAAGAAAATACCAAAGTCACAGAAAGATATGTTTTAACAAGCATGATGATAACATACTTAACGCTACACTGACAAGGTACAAAAGCATTTCTTCTGGAAGTGCCAAGTTAATTACAGCTGCAGCATACACCCACATTGACAAACTATAGTAATGGCATTTTTACCAACCTCTTTGAACAGTAGGTTTAAAGCACTTACACACAGAGTAGGAGACATGGATTCTCATCTGCTTGTAACTGAAAGGAATAGAAGCTGTAGTTCCTATCTCCCAAATGAGTGCACTAGTCACTGAACTAACAGTAGGAATGAATAGAAGGAGAAATGCTCAGTCCCCAATTCACCAGCTAAAGTGGGGTCATTATGAAACAGAAGAAAAAAGGTACCAGACACTGCAAGGCTGATGACTAAACTTTTTCTCAAGCAATGCAAATACCACCCACTCTATATTGTTGATGAGGAGACAATGGTGGCAAAAAAAAAGTAATTTACTGGGCACTACAGAATGCACCAAAATCAGAACATAGGATTATAGTCACATGTTTGAGTAAACTTTTGGAATTACAGTCAATAAAGGAAAAAAAAATCAAATACAGTTTATTTGCAGTCCAAATGTCTGCTAAACATCTGAAATGATAAACAGGTATCAAATTTTTTTGTACTGTTGGGTTTTTTATTTTACTTTATTTGAGTACATTAATTGTCAGTAAGAGGTACATGATATTTTTAATATTTTAATTGAAATACATTTGGAAACTAGCTCTTAAACTCCAAAATTATAAACTATGAGTCATAGGCTCAATTGATTACAGAATCATAGAATCATAGAATCAGCAGGGTTGGAAAGGACCTCTGAGATCATCAAGTCCAATCCTTGATCCACTACCACCATGGTTACTAGAACCATGGCACTAAGTGCCACCTCCAGTCTCATCTTAAAAACCTCCAGGGACGGAGAATCCACCACTTCCCTGGGCAGCCCATTCCAATGCCTGATTACCCTTTCTGTAAAGAATTTCTTCCTAATATCCAACCTAAACCTCCCCTGGCAGAGCTTAAGACCATGACCTCTTGTCTTACTGATAGTTGCCTGGGAGAAGAGACCAAGCCCCACCTGGCTACAACCTCCTTTCAGATAGTTGTAGAGAGCGATGAGGTCTCCCCTGACCCTCCTCTTCTCCAGTCTGAACAACTCCAGCTCCCTCAGCCTCTCCTCATAGGACTTGTGTTCGAGTCCCGTCACCGGCCTTGTTACTCTTCTCTGGACCTGCTCCAGCACCTCAATATCCTTCCTGAACTGAGGGGCCCAGAACTGGACACAGTACTCCAGGTGTGGCCTCACCAGCACTGAGTACAGGGGAAGAATCACTTCCCTGGTCCTGCTGGCCACACTGTTCCTGATAGAGGCCAGGATGCCATTGGCCTTCTTGGCCACCTGAGCACACTGTTGGCTCATGTTCAGCTTCCTGTCAATCCAAACTCCCAGGTCCATTTCTGCCTGGCTGCTTTCCAGCCACTCTGTCCCCAGCCCGCAGCTCTGCAGGGGGTTGTTGTGGCCAAAGTGCAGGACTCGGTACCTGGCCTTGTTGAACCCCACCTCGTTGGAATCAGCCCAACTCTCCAGTCTGTCCAGGTCCCTCTGCAGAGCCCTCCTGCCTTCCAGCTGATCGACACTCCCCCCCAACTTGGTGTCATCTGCAAATTTGCTAATGGTGGACTCAATTCCCTCATCTAAATCATCGATAAAGATATTAAACAACACTGATCCCTAGAGGACACCACTAGTGACAGGCTGCACACTGGATGCAGCACTGTTCACCACCACTCCCTGGGCCCGGCCCTCTAGCCAGTTTCTAACCCAGCACAGAGTGCCCCTGTCCAAGTTTCATCCCCATGATTCTGTTTTATGCTTAAAAAATCTGGTAGTTTTCCAGGTTGACATTTTTTGCATTTTTTTTTCGTTTTAAGATGTCTGACTTCTTCAAATCCTTTTTATGAATGAGAGTAATTTAATCTTGTAGGAGCCTTCCTTCTGGTAATTTAAAATCATTAGTTAAAACATTTCTAGATTAGAAAAGACAGATATAGATAAACATTTAAGAAAATATATTCATTACCACTTCCAGTCCATTTTACTTCCTGGAAAACAGGGCCTTTCACAAGTTAATGTATTAAATTGTTATGTTAATTATTTTGGAAAAAAATAGATGATATTCAAGCAATACAAAATAGATTTATATTATGTCAGTCAGAGACATATTCTACTATTCTAATATAGCTAACCTTCCCTATGTATTTGTCAAGATGCCTCCTTAGAGCATTGTTTTTTATTTATTAGTAACTGGCAACTATATTTGTATTCATTTACTATAATGTAGATTAACAACTCTTTTTTCTGATCTGAACAAATTTCCAAACTATATTTTTCTGGAAAGTTACAGAAATAACATAAAAATTAAAACTATCTCCATTGCAAATAAAGTTGGCAAGTGCCATTGCTGAAAGAGACCAGGGGAACTTGAATGTTTCTTTAAAGAAAAAGCAAATGGGTAGTTGAGATAACAGGTTTTATAAAAAGACCCCAGATTTTCCTTTTTTCAGATGACCTAAAACACCTTTCTTGAAACACTTTAAGGACAATGTCAGCCTCAAGTGACATGTTCTATGGTAAGACCTGATGCTAATAATAAGTGGAATCTGTAGACAAGTTTGCATCTCCTCACAGTTTATTTTGTACTCATGACTTAGTAAAAAATCGCTGTGGAATACAAGTCAGAGCTGCAAAGAATGGAAGGTAGGTTGTTTTAACACAATATCCCTTTAGGCTCCAAGTAAACTCCAAGAAAAACATTTATTTTCTGTTGTTTGCTTACTCTGAAAAGACTCAATTTTATTGCTTGCAAAGAAAACAAATATTTATGGAGTTATACTGCTCTGCAATTTCTAATTCAGACTAAGCTTTCTGTATCGTACTATTTCTTAAATACTTGTTTATTATGAAGTCTGTACTTGTCACAAGCATGTCTTTTTCATTGAACTTGTTTTAATCCTTGCCTTTGTGAAGATTCATCTAGGGTTTTATTACTTCATTTTCATTTCTTTTCACACTGACTGAACTACTACAGAAAGAAAATGAATCATATTTGCATATGACAAAACTGTCTTAATTCTACGACTTCTTTGATGAGTCAACCTATTTCAATGGAAAGCAATGCTTTTCCATTTAGGAGACGTATGCACCTGACTCCTCCTATGATGCTTATTATAAAACACTTGTTGCTGGTCAGCCTTGACAGGATGACAGTAACATCACTTTGGCCTTGATAATGAAATGACACAATAAGGTTGCAGACTGACTATGTTAGTCTTTGTCCCAGTATGTCTTCACCTGCAATGTGGAAACCTTAAATGGAAACAGAGCTCATGGAAGAGTTTGAAATTTTTTTTTTTCCAAAACAATTTTATTGATGACCACATTTTTTTCAGGTCAATTGGACTGATTTTGGCTGGGATAGAGTTAATTTTCATCACTATGGCTAGTATGTGGTATTGTTTTGGGTTTATGCAGATTCATTCATGGCTGGGCTTTGCGAGGCTCTATCCACGTTTGTTACAAGCACGCTGGTGGCTAATGAGGCCAATACGAGATAGACATATCCGATTGCAAAAGGCCCAGCAGAAAGACTCCTTAGATGGTATACTCTGCAAGGCACGACTCTTTCTGCGTTGTCTTTTCTCCTCTAGAGTGATCCTGCGTGCGTTCTCAAAGGACACAGCAGTGTTATAGATAGTGTGTCTCCAGACCTCTCAATTGGAGGCCAGAGTAGACCAGTTATGTTGATCAGTATGGCTGAGGCTGAGATGTTGTTTCAGGGAGTCCTTGTATCTTTTCTTCGGGGCTCCTCTCTTGCGGCAGCTGGTGGCAAGTTCACCATAAAGCAAGATCTTAGGGAGGTGGTGGTCCTTCATCCTTGAGACGTGCCCTGCCCAGTGCAGCTGTGTTCTCAGCAACATGGCCTCAATACCTGTTCTAGAACAGATGTATTGGTCACATAATCTGACCAGTGGATGTTTAGGATTGTATGGAGGCAGCGTTGATGGAAGCGTTCTAGGAGACGCAGGTGGTGGCGATAGATGACCCATGATTCGGAACATAGAGAGTAGACAGCACTATGGCTCTGTAAACACTGATCTTGGTACTTTTCTTCAAGTGTTTCTTACGCCATACTCTTTTATGGAGTTTTCCAAAAGCACTATCATCTTATCATCTGAGGAGATGAGGCTAGCTAGGTAAATAAACTGCTGGACTGATTTAAGCTCTGATTGGCCGATGGTGATATGGGGATGATGGAAGACTTCCTGAGGTACAGGTTGATAGAGAACTTCTGTCTTCTTTAAGCTGACTTCCAGCCCAAAGAGCTCAGCAGCGTCTGCAAAGCAGGATGTTAAGCGCTGCAGAGCTGCTTCTGTGTGGGCAACAAGGGCGGCGTCATCAGCATAAAGCAGCTCCCGGACAAGATGGTTTAAGGTCTTAGTGTGGGCCTTCAGTCGCCTTAGGTTGAATAGGCTTCCATCAGTACGATATTGAATGTAGATACCGTCCTGTTCATCGAAGTCTGTCGTGGCTCTTGGGAGCATCATGCTGAAAAAGATTGTGAATAGAGTTGGAGCAAGAACGCAGCCTTTTTTCACATATTAACCACTATAGTATTACCTATTGTGCCTAATGAGGCTTGAGACAAAGCTTAGTGAAGTCAATAGCAAATTTTCTATTAAGTAAGCATAATGACGCAGAGTATAAACTGGAATTGAAGTGAATATTAATTTTAATTTTAAATAAACATTTAATATTCAACTGATTCTAATAATAGCAATAAGTCAAACAATTATTAACATCACTATTTGGGAAAATGGAATATTTTTGTGTATGTGATTAGTGGTTTTGAGCTGCATTCTTTCCAGAATATGAACATTAAATCTTACTTTGACATCTAAGCATAATTTTTTTAAAAACAACATGTAAACTCTAATACCTTTAAAAGACAAGCAAAATTTCCTCTGCAAAAAGTCGAGCTGCTTGAATTGATTTCTTTCTAAGCATCTTTGTGAAAACTGGTAAAAAATGAAACAACATTAGTATGAGTAAGAAGAGAAAAGACTTAAGATAGTCTTTACTCCTGAAATAATTGACTGCAATGCCTCTATCCATAGATGAAAGAAATATCCAGGTTTTGGACCATGATCCAAATGGAGCTTTTTGTTTTGTTTTGTTTCTTTGCTTATTTGTTTGCTTTGCCAATTAACATCTTCTTATTTCCTGTTCAAATTAATTAATATGCCTAATATTATAAGTAATCCTAAAACTTACTGGAGTAAAATATATTTAATGAAGATTTAATATTTCGACATGTGCTGTATGTCTCAAAATGGACAAAATCACAACTAGAATAAAAATTAAAATAGGAAATATTCTAGTAAGGGAAGATTAATAGAGGTGTAATGAGCTTCTCCTCTGTAGATAAGACCGAATTTGTATTTATACAGATGGCAATATTTTCTAATTTTAGACAAGAGATTGCAGTGGTTTAAGTACAATTTTACAAACCAAAGTTTGAGTCTTGCTTTATTACTTTAATATTAACTTGGGAAATATCAGTCATAATTTAATGTGATATTTAAAAATAGCCTCATACAAGAAATAAAATTCTGAAGCTCTATTGTTATTTTTGTATAGCTAGTGTCAGGGAGGTGAAGTACGTTACATAAAGACAGATAAGAGTAAGCATATTATTTAGATCTTTCTCTCATGAACTCTTGATGAGTTTTCAGTATATACAGATCTATGTGCCATTTGGATGTAGTGAGCTCTCATAAAGTCTATAAATATAATTTCTACAGTACCAGTCAATCCTAACAAACTATAATTAATCACCTAATTACAAATAGTAGTTGATATTACTTGATTTCTATGGTTGTATGGTTGGAAGAAAATCTGGTGTGATATCTCAAAATGTGCATATGTGAATTTGGATGGCTGATTTACCATCTGCACTGAAAGGACAGGAAAAGATGTTCAGAATGTTTTAAAAAAACTTATACCATCTAAACATGAGGAGAAAACAACATTGAATATTTTTCATCCTTTTATAAGTGTGAAAGCATCATGGACTTTGTTTTGTACAGAATAATTTTGTATATATTTCCATAGAGATAAGCTGATACATTTGTCATTTTCTACTCCGTATATTATACTGTGTAATATTTTGATTATGTTTTGTAAGTGTGAGAGCTTTTTGTAGTAAATCTGGGTATAAAATACTGAGAATGTTTAGACATTATTTTGAAATAGGCTTATGTAAAACAATATTTGGCGGTGACAACTTTTGATCTTAAATATTAACATATGTGCTTTGAAATGATAATTTAATAACTATTCTCTATTTGAAAATTGTTTAGTAACAGCGTTTAAATTGAGACGTGCAGGAAGAGTGCTGATCTTCTTTAAGTTTTTTTCTCACAGTGGTGTTCATTTACTTCACTATGCCTTTTCGTTTCTCAAATTATCTCGGGAGATATCATAAATGAGGGGCATAGAAGAACTCCACATTAACATCCTCTGTAAAATACTCACCTGGGTCAGATTCTTCAAAGATTAACAATACTGCATAAAATAAATTGTACTTTTCTGTTTTTCAGTTGTTCAAATTCTACGAGTGACAAATGCATTTCATTACATGAAAATTCTATTGCCAGAGTTCCTGATGATTTTTTTCTTTAACATCTATAAGCATTCGATTGCTATCCTCATTGACCTGCCTGTCTGCCTTCATTACAGGTGACAGTGCTGTGTATGGTACTGTTTTCTTGACCATGGTTTCATTATTGTGTATCTTCCTAAATTTCTGCTTATTTTAGCAAACACTTGAGAATTATAGACTTATATAATGATCTGGGTTGGAAGGGACCTTTAAAGATTATCCAGTTCAGGCCCCCTGCCGTGGGCAGGCACATGTTCAATTAGATTATCTTGTTCAAAGCACTTTCGCATACTTTCAGCTATGAGGTATCCACAGCTTCATTGGGAAACCCATTCCCAAATGATTCCCAAATTTGGCTGCTCTCCAGCCTCTCATTCCCTAGTTTATACAGACAACCAGAGATGCCCCATCCCAGATGCAGAATCCAGCACTTGCCCTTGTTAAACTTCATACGGCTGGTGATTTTCCATCTCTCTAATTTGTCGAGGTCTCTCTGAAGGGCCCCTCTGCACTCAAGGGAGTCAACAGCTCCTCCCAATTTAGTGTCATCAGCAAACTTACTTAGTATGCCTTCAAGTCCTGCATTCAAGTCATTAGTGAAGATGTTGAAGAGAATTGGGTTGAGGATGGAGTCCTGCGGAACCCCACTAAGTACTGGATGCCAGCCTGATGTTACCTGTGAGCCAGTTGCTCACCCGTCACGTAACATGTTTATTCAGCTGTGTGTTGGACATTTTGTCCAGAAGGATACTGTGAGAGACAGTGTCAAAAGTTTTGCTGAAGTCAAAAAATATTACATCTACTGGCTTCCCTTGATCAGCTATGTGGGTTACCCCGTGGAGGTCTAAAAAACAAAGCTAACACAATTCCAATATAGGGTATAACTGGAATATTTTATTGAACATGAGAACACAATTTAAGGGCCTCGGGGGCTGGACATGTTAATGAGGGGGACAAGCTATGTTAATTAGGGAGTTACACAAATTTTTACTTCAGTTTCCAAATAGTTAATTTTTCTTCAAGCAGGATTACATGGGGGAAAGAAGGATTACAGGGGTTCAGAGATGGTCTTAACAATCATCTCAAAAAGTCCTCTTTTAATTCTGCTGGTGCCAGATAAATCCATAAGGTTGTACATCAACAAGTCTTAGGACAAGGGTCAAACTTCTTTAGATCATGAGATGTTTGTCAGCCCTTGTTTTCCAAGGTTTACTTTGACCCTCCAAGCTCCTTTCTGCAGATATTATATTTTAGGATCTTACATTACCCTGTTGTAGATGGAAATCAGGTTCAACAAGCAGGACTTTCCCCTCATGAAGCTGTCCTGACTGTGACCAATGACTGCGTTGTCCTCCAGGTGTTTTTCAATACTTCCCAGAATAATCTTTTCCATGATGTAGACATTTTAGAGGATGATTTACGATAGCTATTTTAGACATTCACCTTCATATGGGATGAATTGATTGGCTGAAGCACATATCTTTTCAGTTACTGTAGACATAATTCAGAAATTTTCCTGTTGGACTTCCAGATCAGGTCTGACACAAGTCCTGTTTTGTATCTGCCAAACCTGCACAGGTGACGTAATTGTGCTGTACAAAACTGATCTCTTTGAGTATCCTTAATGACATCAAATTACTAGAATTAGGCAAATGTATCCTTGTAAGACTTCAGGCTTTGAGCTATGAGATCATCAAAGGGATTTTACTTTAAAATACAAGGCTCTAAAAATTTGCCTGCCAAATTGATTAAAAGGGCCTTCAGTTCTTTTATACCTTGAGAGAATACACAGGAGAAGATGCTACACATGTTTCTCAGGAGGTCAAATAACACATTTTTACTAGCAAACTTTAGAAAATAAGGGAACTTGGCAAAAGCTTAAAGGACAACACAACCAAAGTAAAGCATTCCACAAAGCATCGACTTAGCACATGCTAACCCATACAACTTAGCAAAATCCAACCCATCCATCTTTAAGTTACCCAAATATTAAGAAAGGAAATTAGAAGAAGAAAAAGCGAGGAAAAAGAGGGGAAAAGAGAGAATTATGGCTAACACCTCTTGATCCAGCATAGATCCAGCTACCAGAATCCAGGAGATGGCAGGGCCTTGACCATGCAGTGGCCGCATATGCTGTTGGTTTTATCTCCTCTGGCCCCCTGTAGCCCCCTTTTCCCCCCAGGTGGCACTTCTTGCCTGCTGGCCACTCTGGGGTTGGACTGGGGCTCTGTGGTGGGGTGTGGGGCAGTGCTCCAATGTACTAATGACTGATGGCTGCTCCGGGGCTGCCCAATGAGGCTCCAAGGGGCTGGCTTGGGGCGGGGCACCACTTAGTCTTCATGAAATTAGACCTGTTCCTCTTCCCCTCCGTATGCACACACCTGAATTGGACCAAGCAAATAATTAATATAATAATCCTGTGTCTCACAATCTTGTCCTGTGTGTCTGTTTTATGTGTCTAATTTAGTGTGAGCTGAATAGCCAACTGAATTCCGCTATACCAACTAGATTCATTTGCTCTATAATGAGACCATACAAACTCACATGCTGGTACTTAGCATTTGGTCACCTGTTTGTAGACTTGAATTAAATGTATGAATGAAGCTGACTTTTGGAGATTAAATTAATTATAAGTAGCTTTTGAATGGATGAATACCAAGTTAATAAGCTGATTGGGCAGTATACCAAAGCAACCCAAAATTAAACAGGTACATTAATGTCAAAAAATCCCCAAACCAGAACAAAACAAAATTGTTACTTTGTCTACTGGAATCACAGAATCACTGAATATGCTGAGTTGAAAGGGACCTACAAGGATCATAGAGTCCAACTCTTAGCCCTGCACAGGGCCATCCCCAAGAGTCACACCAGGTGCCTGAGAGTATCATCCAACATCCAAACCCTTCTTGAACTTTGTCAGGCTTGGTGCTGTGACCACTTCCCAGGGGAGCCTGTTCCAGCACCCAACCATCCTCTGGGTGAAGAACCTTTTTCTAATATCCAACCTAAACCTCCCCTGACACAACTTCGGGCCATTCCCTCGGGTTCTGTCACTGATCACCACAGAGAAGAAAGAGTGCCTGCCCCTCCTCTTCCCCTCACAGGTAAGTTCTACACTCCAATGAGGTCTCCCCTCAGTCTCCTCTTCTCCAGGCTGAACACACCAAGTGACCTCAGCCACTCCTCATATGGCGGAGTTTAAATCATAGTTTCCTTTCCCCCTTTTGTGTTTGGTATTTTTTTAAACTATTGTCTACTTGCACAGAGTTGATTTGAAAACTAACCTCAAATCCATATTTATCCAACCTTAATAATTCCTTTTCAAGAACTAGAAATATTGGGTAGAAAAATTCCCCTTGCTTGCAGTCCCGCACTTTCCCGATTTCAAACTTGTTGCACTCTACATGATTTCTTCAATGTTCTTAAGCAGAGATAACACAAAAAGTAGATACATGTAGTTTGTTTCTTAGTGGAGTGAAAGTGCATGAATAAATAGCACAATGTTATAAAGCATGACACAGAAAAGAAGGGAGTTCATTTTTCATTACTTTCATTTTAATTCTTTTCTCCTCTTAAGAGGAGAAGCTAAAGCTGAAATGGATGACATTAAGGGGTTTTTTTGTTTGTTTGTTTGTTTTGTCTTAACTATTTAAACTGAAGCATCTTCTTACAATATTTGAACAAAAGTTGTCAGTGACTTGTAAATATGCTATATTTTTTTTTCTTTACCATAAGGGTTTTATCTCAAAAATAAAAGCTCAGTAAAAGGCAGAATTTTACATTATGCATTGTTTACCCTCAATTTTAAATATGAAATTGATTAATCTTTTTTTTTTTTAATCAACACATGAGGAAAGGAAACAAGATCAGCTATTAAATACAGAACAAATTAGGCTGACATTATTGAAAATAATTGAAAAAATCGTTGGGGGCAGAAGGGAGCAAAGGAAATTGTACAGAGAAGGTGAACAGTATTTAACTATAAGAATATTGCAGCAACAAATGAGCCAAGCTGTACCCAGTTTGTAGTTCCTTGACAGATGAAAATCCATTTTTGGCCTATTGTTCAACCACTTTCAGAATCACTGTATCAGCTAGATACTGAAATAAGAAAAAAAAAAAAAGTAGTAAAATCCATCTGTTCATCTCTATCTTCCCTAACTGCTAGAAACAGAAAATGTTCCTCTGTTGTGCCTCCCCCCCTCAGTACCAGTCATTATGTATAGGAGGGCTGAGATAGCACTGTAAACTGAAAAACTGGGATGAATACTGTATAAATGAACTCTTGTTCTTTAACACTGTCAAACACTCTAAATCTTCACCCTCCCTATTCAGCAGTTGTTTTAGTAGTTGTAAATTTGGGGCCTTTTTGCAGCTAAGATGGTATCAGACTGCTTGCTTGTCCTTTTCTTTCTTTCAGTTATCTATTTACTAAGATAGGTCTCACATAGCTGTTCTACCATGGATCTGTTTCCAGTTGATGAAGCACATACATTCTTGGAAGTAGACAGCTCTGCTTTGAACATGGATGGATTACCTGAGTATCAAAGCTGGTAAAGAAAGATCGTAATGCCAGTTATGAATGCGTTGGCACATTCTGTCAGAGGTTTACTTAAGCTCAAAATTTAAATGTGTCCAGATTCTAAGTACTACTATATTACTCTTAGGATTAGGAGTAACTCCTAGGATAGGATTTTCCCTACTTATTAGGAAAAATAAATAATTATTTTCTTGTTACCCACAACATGCTGCAGAGGAAAGCAGAAATGATAATATTTTCTTTAATTCCTGAGTACTGCTACACTGTTCTATATTGTGAATTTTCCTGACTATGGGTTTTACATTTAATGTTTTTTATTGTCAGTACTTCAGTGTATTTTTCATTTGTTTTGACCATCATTTGAATGTGAGGGAGTATTCAGAGGTTATGCTTGTTATATCCACCACATCCAGTTATAAGATATAAAAAGACTCCTTTTACCTTGGTGAGGCTAATTAATTAATTAATAATTATTATAATTTATATTACAATTTGTTAAAATATCTTATTTTCATGACATCCGGAGGTTTTTCTCATCATTATTTCACAAATAACATAGTCTCTATAGAGTCTTCTGTGTTGGCATTTGGTGTCTGGAAAGTAAATAATTTTTTCTTAACGCTAAGAACTCAATATGTTGAAACACCTTTTTTTAAGTATATGCATATTTTGCCCTCAGGATTAAGGTAAATATTCCTTTTTCTTCAAATGAAATTCTAAAGGGAAATTAAACTAAACGAACCATATTTGACTTGTGAAACAAAACAGATTGCGTGGCATAAGGACCTTTGCTTCACTTTTTTTTTTTTTTTGTTTCAAATGAAATAGTGCTTCATTTTATGTTGGCCACAAGAATACCATCCAACATCAGCATTAAAAAAGTGAGTCTGAAGAATAATAATTTTATTATTATTATGTAATCAGGGGAAAGAACATAACAAGCATCAATACACAAATTTTATATTAGGATTTGTTCTCAGGGTTACTCTACTTTTGTTTAACCTCTTACATTAGCTGGATTCACTCAAATGTATTAAGGACTTATGTTTATTTCATTGTTTCTCTTATTCTATAGGGGTATAATTTTATGGATGTTGATATGAACATTGTTTTGAGTATTATTTGATTTATACGCCCTGATTTCTTAGCCCTTAAAGTGAAATTATTGCAAATAAAAGAAGTCATCACACACAGGAAATACCCTGAGGCTAAAATCATACATTTGGTAATGGCTCATTTCTGTTTCAGACTAGGAGTAGAGTAGTATCTTGTTCTTCAGATTTGTCTCCTCAGAGTTTATTTTTTTCAGAGTCAATGAGACAAATAATAACATCAGATGATTAAATGTATTAGGATCCATGTAGTAACTGAGTGAAGGACTTAGCATGAGACAATCAGTTTTTAATGTAATTCTTTTTCGTTGATACATGGAATTAAAAAAAAAACCAAATAGGTATGATTCATGAAGTACAGTCACCAAGCAAAATTCATCTTAGTATCTTGTGTCAATGTACTGGTGTCACAGGAAGAATGGGAGCTTCAGACAAAATTTATTGGAGAAGCCCTCCTGTTGAGTCATGAGCTGCACAAAGGACCCCCTTGCTTCCTACACTCCTTCTCAGAGATGAGACTAGGTGCAGCTGGATCCAATCATGGCCCAAGATATAGCCAATGATTTATGTCTAAAGGATTGTATAGGTGTAATTAAAGCTTTATACAGCTTTTTGATCTTGCAGGATCAAAAACAGCAACCCAAATATTTTTATATAAACAAATAATTTATTTTAATTGATTATGATAATAATTAAAGTAAAAGATCTTAATCAGAATTATTTATTACACAATATGGATAGTTACAACTACTAGCATAGTGCACTATTTTTTAAGCAATATTGAAGCAATTATATTAAAGCTAGCAAAAACCCACAGCTATTAGGTAGAGATTAATGTTACTCACCCATACCAACACACCCACATCCCAAGAAGGGTTATGTAAGAAGAACCTACCATTAAAATGTGGGAATGGGCTTTTGTGGTATAAAGTAATTTACTGTCAGTCATATGTCATATGTCATATGTCATATGTCATATGTCATATGTCATATGTCATATGTCAGGCCTAGTGTATCCACTCATCATCTTTACATAAATTATTGATACTGTTACTCATTGGTTTCTGTACAGGTACTTTATCAAGTCTGTCAAATCTTCACTGGTGCCAGTTTCTGTGAGGAGACATTGTTCTTCTTCAGGGTATTCAACTTCAGGGTTGATAAGTCAGGTTGTTTTCAGCATTCTTCAACAGCAAAAGCAACGTGACGCTCCCTTCTCAATTCACCACTTGTAGCTTTGCAAATAGGGTACTTTTCAAGTTGTATTGTCCCTACTTCACACAGAGCATCCTGCTACAGCTGGATGCAGGTGCCCAGGTGTTGGCAATGGGGACCACAAGGCCTCTGTGAGGAGCAGCCAGGGCTGCACCATGCTGGACACAGCCAGTTCCAGCCAATTTCAATGGACCTACCACAGCGCGTGACTGAACTCCTCAGCCGCACTTGTGGCATTTAGGGGAAAACAGGATAAAATGCTGCCCAAGCAGTGTAGACCAACTGAGAAGTAGCCCTGTGAAGACTAAGGTCAGAGAAGAGCAGCAGGAGGAAGTGCTTCAGGTGCTGTAGAAGGACTGTCCTGCAGTCTGTGGAGAACTGCTGTGGAGAAGGTGGACATGCCCTGAAGGAAGTTTTAGTCCATGACGAGCCCATCAGTAGCAGGCTCTCATTTTCTCCTCCTGTTCTGTTAAAGAGGGGGGGTGGGAGAGCAGCTGGGTGAGTGTCTGACGGCTCACCACAGTCAATTTTCTTTTTATGTCAAACCCCAGAAATATTGCAAAACAGCGGTGTAGCACAAGCAATATATTATTCCCTGCTGATATCCCTAATTAAAATGATATAGTATGCATACAGTACTGAAGCCTGATAATAATAGACAAATTGTCAAAACACAATTATTTGGTGTGGATTTCATCAACAATTCTGGTCCTACTTCCTCTAAACTCAATTTATGGAGTTCAGGGCAGTTATTATATCCTTTAATGAAAATATTTCAAGACTTAAACCTCAATTTTGTGTTCTGTGTTTAAACTGGATACAGGTCTCTGCTTTTCTTTAGTTTCTCATACGTTTCCTCAGTTGCATGTCTTCATACCTCTACTGTTTCTGTCTTTTTAACACCTCCTACCTCTCCATATTCTGTGCTACCTATCAGTCTCTTCTTCTCAGATACAGTAGATATGTCATAAGGTAACATTCCATGCAATTCAGTAATGCAGAAATAAAACATTAGAATGTGTATAGAGAATGTTATTTTTTCCTTTTCTTAACTGTCAGCACTATATTTTTTAATCATCTATCATCTCCATACAAGACCTAGTCTCACCCACATGAATCCAACCTCTGATGACATGTTTGACGACTGCAAATCTTCTAGTTACCATGACAGAATTAATATCTATATTTCATCCAATCCTTCCAATGCCACACAATTGATGTTAGTCTTTCTACTATTCATAAGTGACAAATCTATTGTAATTTAATGTAATTGTAGTTTAAATCAATTTAACTTTAGTTACTTTATCTGCTACATCTCTTAGCCATAGAAGACAAAGAAATATAAATCTTGCACCTTTTCATCTCACCTAGCTAGGTTATGAAAATCAAGGGGAATTTTACATTTCTAATCCTTATAATACAAAAGGAGTACAAATTTTTCATGTCTGTGATATTCAGGGATTTCGGAATCATTCAGAACACCGGTTCACTAAGTCCTGAATGCAAAAAGTTCAGCTTCTCTCTTCCCTAAAAATTCTTAAATATTCTCAAAGTCTTTTTTTTCCCTCCTGTCTTGTTCCAAATATTTCTACATGAAAATATCAGGGGTTTCATACCCCTCTCATCCATTATGCATGTACACAAAAACTGAATGATTTGTGTTTTTCACCTTGTTAATGATAGTTAGAAATTTTATTCAGTGGGTATGTAACCAATTTATTTCACTGGAGTTACAGAACAAGTTGCTTGAAGTCCTACCCACCTGTTAGTCTTATCAAAGTCTTAACAAGTCTAAGCAAGAAGTTATTAGTACCATCAAAATGACACTAACACAGTTCAAATTATATGTCGCCAAAATAGATATGTGTGTTTTAAAAGTGTATAAGTTTATAAGTACATTTATTTATAACTAATAAAGAGAGAGAGAGATTATAATTCCTAGTATCAGTTCCTTTCCCTGCTTTCATCCTCACTTTTCTTCTTTGCCTGTGGTAGGTCTTATGGTTGATGTTTCTATTTGAGAAGGATCTGTATGGGGAGCCATCAGCAACTTAAGTCCTTCGCTGGCAGCAGTAGCTGGTTCAGATTGTTTCTTCTTCCACACACTAGGATCTATCTTAGATCATTTTAATTTGTCTGCTAACATGTCTAACACCTGGTTCCTTACTCATTAGTCTGCAAGTCTATAATGTATCCAAATGGTCTGTATATCATGTGCTTTTACACAGGTTGAACCTTGTGCTTTTTGTTATCTCAAAAAGTTATTTTGCCCATATCCAAAGACTACATTTCTTTGATGACAAGAAATTAACATTAGTGAGTGGTGTTTATGTCTTGAGCCTCCTGTATTATCCCATGCCTGCATTTTTAAGGCCTTTGTTGTCATCCCATCCTGACACGCTTTCATACTTATTCTAGAGTCTCAGGTAGTTTTTTCCAAACAGGATAAGGTGTGCTATATCTGTTAGTTACTAAAAGCACACAGTGATAAGCATTAAACCACACATGGGTATGAAACAATAAAAGACAAAAAAAAGTAGGTAATATTTAGCTAGTGATTAGATAGTTGCTGTTACAAGTTAAAACACATCTCTAGACAGGCCAAAGAAAGTCCAGACAAAGCCAGGCAGGATTTGGAATCTCATTTGTCAGTTTAGCAAAGCCTATTGGAAGCAACAACTCAGTATTTACTGGGATACAGTGCTATAAATAGCAACACTGGACATTAGATTAGCAATACTTCACTACTAATTCGAGCCCATTGTCTTTATTTCCTTTACACAGCCACTGCAACTACTGTCAGTTTAGCATAGGTGAAATTCGTTAACCACACAAACAGCAAAGAGGATTTTTAATCTCCAAGTGTACCAGTATTTCCAAAATTACAAGTTTAGATTTTTTTAAAAAAATATATATTTTTTATAAATGTACCAAATCTTCCGATAGTTTACATCTATTTTTAGATAAAGAACAGTTATTGCTTTCTTCACTTGTTCTATGAGAATTTCAAGAACTTTTTAAATTAGTATCCCTTACACTTCAGGTTTGCTAAACTCCTCTAATCCCCACAAGTCTTCAAGACCTGTGTTTTGTTGTATGAAGTTAATGTATATAATTTTAAATACAGCAGATTACAAGCACAAATTTTTTTTTTTATATTGATAACAAAGGTTTTGATTAACTATTTAAATAGACATTTGAATGACAACAATCTGATATAGTTTTATCTGTACTCTCCTTCTGTGTACTTAGAACATAATTTTCCTCAGAGTTAAGCAAGCTGTGAAGTCTCAGGAAACAAGTCGTCAGAATTCAATCTTATAATGGAATCTTGTTTTAGCTTTATTTTAATTATTGTTATCTCTATTTACCATTAAAATATTTCAGAGAATGGTATGTATTATCTGTATTTGTAAAAACATTGATTTTCTTTAAACAGAAGGCTGCTTACCCAGTCTTGAAACAAGTAATTTTAAGAGTTCTGGAACTAATGAATACACCCCTTGGGATGGATTGAATCTTCATCTGGTAGTACACATTTCTGTATAGAAGTATATATGACTGCAGGAGCACCCTCAGATGCTCCTTGTAGGATTAACTTCATCCTCCTTTCACACGGACATAAATCAAAACCAACTCATCACATTTTCTTCCTCTCTTGCAGGTCAGTAGTCTTGTGTAGTCATGAATCAAAAGTCAAATTATGTCAAATTGCTTAGTCAGATTATTCTTTAATCTAATCCTTTATTCTTATAATTACTGATGTAATGAATCAATTTTTAAGGAGGTATTAGAAAATAAAGTAACAAGAAGAAACTTTCATCAAAGTAGACCTCAGAAATTATTGTTAAAATAAATCTATGTTTATGAGCACATATAGGTATGCATGTTTGTATGCATAACCTGGGGGTTTTTTTCCTGATTTTGTAATCTTATATCTGAACTGCTTCAGGCAGATTCTTCTAGTAGAAGGAAAGGTGAAAGAGAGATAAGTTTTGAATTAGTGAAACACATGAGATGTGAAAGAACTAATAGAAGATCCCACAGAACCATACAGTAAACACAAAATGTCAAAATTACACATGAAGAAATGAGAACTGCTACAGAGGACATTTGAAGACAATAGTGATGCATTGTTTGTGTTCCTCAAGACAGGGAAAAAGTGCAAATATCATTCAAAGTCTGTGGAACATTTTAGTTCTCATGTACATGAATAATTCAGCTTAGTTTTTCTTTTACATTTGCTTATAAAAATTTGAAAGGATAATAGAATAAGACGCATTGTTTGATAAATATTTTTTGATATTTTTTACCCAGTTATGCTTGCTAATTAACAGTACAGACTCTAAATCCCCATACTTTACCTAATGAAAGATATAACAGCACATTGATTTCTGCATTTGAGCATATTCCCTTGTACTTTGTGTATAGGTCATGGAATTGGTTGTTACTGAAGGAAACAATATACTGTCATCAATCCAGTATTTAATTTCAGAATGATTTATGTCATATCCCAGATAGACACAACAAAGAAATGGTGTTTTGTCGTACAAAGGGTGCCTCAAAATGTACAACTGTGAATATATCTGATTTTGTCAGGGAGCACTTCACTGTTTTTTTTCCAATAAAAATAAAATGCTTCTAAATCTAAGATTAAGCCTCAGGGAAGTGTATTTTTTTTCCCTGTGCATAAGTACTACTTTTATGTGAAAAATACTCTTCCATTAAGGACTGTGTATCCTCTCCAGCTGAATGGTTTTGAAAGCCTGTTATTCAGAGAAAATTAAAAATAAAATAAAAAATGAAAAAATATTTTTTCTGATTGATAAGTAGTTTATTTCAGGGGAGGCTTGATAAACTGAGTGCTGAACTGTTAGATATGGGCACTGAAGTCTTGATTATCAGAAAATCTGAGTTACTACTTTTGTGAAAAAATACAGATTTTTTTAGACTGTTTCAGTCTCTCTGCTTCTAAATTTTTTTTGCCAGCACAGTCTCTAAGTAAAAATAAATTGTACATTGGTTTCTGAAGCTGCTGGAGATAAAACCTCACAAAGGAATTCTTTTTTCAAGGGATAATTTGTGAACGGGAAACTTTTGCAACTTATTTAGTGGTTTCACGAAATTTCTCTGGTTTCAAGAATATTGATTTGGAATCTAGGTGTCTTTTCAAGAATTAAATGTCATGTTATACACATTTCACATTACATAATTATAGTTGTAGTATTATATAATTTTACATAGATATGCTATATATTTGAATATATTTTAATATATATTCATACACTACCATTTATTTAATAGATGTCCATACCAGAACACATATGTTTGTTGTGTGATTTGTTTCCTTCTTGCTTCAGTGACCAATAGTGTAGGCATGAAAAAGAAATTTCTTCCACAGTCAGTGGAAATAGTTATTCTGGCAAGAAGGAGAATTCTGGCAAAAATTTTTAGACAAGGTGGCATAGAAGTGCTCATTTCTCTCTACTAATTTTAACTTAACAATTACATATGATCAGATAAGTCCCAGTTTAAGTTTCTACCCTGTCAAATCAAATACCCTTCCATCACTCAAAGTATGTTTCCATAAACAGGCATCCTCTTTTCACTTTAAACAGTTCTGAGTATCTCACAAGTCTTGTAGTTTCACACATTGTCCAAAAGTGCACTATTTTTTAATAGTGTCAAAACTCCGTCATTCCAACAGTTTTCTTTCTATAGCAATTTCAAATGTATTTTGGGAAATATGACTGATTTCAGCCACTTAATTGTTATCTTCAAATAGATCTTAAAATATAAGGCATGTTAAATTGTGAGATGCCCTACAAATTCTAGTTCTTATCAAGGTCTGCAGTGCACCCTCTGTAGGCATGAGAACACAAAATCCATTGTTTTGCAGTGGACCAAAATATACCTTCTACTCTTAAATATTTCCTTCCAGGGAGCCCACTCAGGTGGAGTTGGTGGGTGACATTACATCTCTGGCAACAGCTTTACTGCATTGCTAATAAAATGTCCTTTATATCTTTAACCACACAGAGATTACAAGTAATATGCAATTTGTTTGAGAGAAAGACTCCATGAAAAGTTGAAACCTTTTTTTAGGATTTTTTTGTGTGTTTTCTGTGTTTCTTATTTCAAGTACACACTTTCACTCTATCAGCCACAGTACTGTTATAATACTGCTCAGTGAAGCATGAGCCAGACAGCATCTATTAATTGCATCATTTAGTCTCTGTCCTATTGAACATGACCATAATAAAACAAAAGAAAAACAGGGAAGAAAGCCTCCATCAGGCAGAAAAGAAAAAAAAAATCACTTATTACTTCAATGCCTTTTCCCACTCTGTATTTTATTTGAAATAAAATTGTAACTAACGTTACATAAATTAATGTAGTACTTCAAGAATGCTGATAGTTTCAAAAAAAGTCATAATGTTTGCTAACTTCAAAAAAAGCTTCTTTGCTAAGATGATACCATGAGTGGCTCAAGAGTTGTTTGTTTACTCAGCATATTATGATTATATTTTCCTAACTTGAATAGAGACATTAAATATTCAGAATTCACTAAACATAAAGGCATAAAAAAGGCAATATAAAAATATGAAAACATAGTTATTTGAGTGCAAAAAATTATTTGCTATAACTGGTTTTATTGTAAGACAAAATCATGACAATGAACAAAATGACAGCCACTCAAAAGAAACATAAAATGCAAATTTATTTTAAGAAAATATGTGGAAAAACATAGTGTAATCAGGCGTCAAAATTAATATTACATTACTTTAAAAAATTTCTGCTTATATTGGTTGTCAGTTACGTTGTGTCTATAATAGCTACAGGTTCCTGTTTTGTATGGCTACAGAAAAGCTACTGTATGCACAATATATTTCCTCTCATGTCTTGTTTGATTTATGTACTTGTTGTTCCAGAATGTGGAAAACTGTGCTTAAATGAAGAGAAATAGATGAACAACAATAAAATCCTACCGCAAACCATGCTATAGCTAAGCAAAATTTTATGGGTATAGTTAATTGTAAACACATGAGTAATATCAGCCTACGTTGTTCAGCCTGTAAGGTAACATTGGATTCTTCCTGAAGTCCACAATGTTGCAAAACTTAAGTGACTTCCCAAAGTGTCAAAATAAATGAGAAAGATATTAGCAAAAGTGGTGGTATTCAGTATCTTCATGCACATAGAAGGACATATAAAAGGCAAGTTGAAAGGATCTAGACATTCAGTGATTTTAAATAACCTGTGGGAACTCCAGAAATAGATCTAAGCGTTATTTTGGCAGTGTAGGCATTATTTCAGCAGTTTGGACATTAAACCAGATGAAAACAGCTATCAAAACAATTTCTTAAACTACATGTTAACTACTTGAAAGCAGTTAGATTATAAGAACTTAAAAAAAAAATAAAGCTGAAAATGTATTACCATCTAATTTGAAGATGCATCCTAACATAGAATACTATGTGTAATTATCTCAGGATATACTAGGAAGACAAAAGGTACAAATAAAAGCACAGAGTAGTATTACAATTGTTCCATATATGGAAGCTAAAGACTATTAAAATTCTTGCTTAGAGATGAAAATTTGTATACATTCTAACACTGTAATATAAAAAGATATATTGCTGAACTCCTGCTTACCTACATTTACTTATTTACCATAATTTAACTGAAAAAAGGTAAAAGAAAGTCTCCTCTGAGCAAGAGGAGACTGTAGGATAGGAATTTTATAAAATTAATAATATTTTTAACTTCATAGAAAAAATTAACTCCCTACTCTTAATAAAATTATAATACTGAGGGTTACAAGCCTTAGCTGAAATAGAAAAAAACCTATTGGATGTATAACAAGCACTCTTTATGCAGACCCATTAGGAAAAGAAAAAAAACATTTCAATACTGAAGTCATCCTCTTCCTCTTAAAGACTGGGAAATTTTCCTTATGGGCAAACAGTAAAGGTATTTTAACATCCTTCTGTAATCTGTGGAAAATATTTTAGGCTTTTGTCTTCTGCTTAAATCAGATGAAATTGTCCTGTACATATCAAGGAAGATTTAATATATTAAGATTTCCTCTATATTTTGACAATCGTTTGTTAATAGTGATTGTCAAAGACAAAGAATGACATGAACAAACCTGAAAAATGTCTTATCTTCTATATTTGTCTGGAGAGTCTCTTATTCAGTCTTAATATCAATAGTATGTTGCATGAATTTATAAGTGCTTTTAAAAATAATTAATTTACTACCAAATCATATGACCTATACATACTCCGATGATGACAAGACAGAAAAATACATACCTGACCAAACTTACTCAGTTTCATCAAAATATATTTGAATAAGCATATATAAGAAATTAATCTACTAGAAAACAGTTCAATAGCTTTGATGGTTTTTATCCAGAAAAATATTTTGGATGTATTTTTCCACATGTACTTCCCCTCACTCTCTCCTTAGTAATTCTCTGCCCTCTGAAAGGAAAATTCTGCATGCAAACAGTGATGCTGTGTGAACCAGGAGAGGGGGAAAGTAAAGTATTGTATCTCTGAGAAAATGAGGTAAGGAAGAGCAACAGTGGTGAATCAGAGTGTCTCAAATGCGCTGTGACAGGAGGTGACGGAGGCTTGCAAGCCATTGCTGCATCAGCTGTTGTGAAGACCTGGGAAGTTCCCAGTTTTCCAGAAATATCAGGACTGATGATTCAAAACATTACTAAAGGAGTAAGAGAGATTCCTATATTCTCTTACACCTTCTCAAGTTTACCATATCACATCCTCTAAACACTCCTTTGTTTGCACAAGGAGTTTATTTTTAGTATCTATAGATTAATATCTATTAATGACTTACTCTAAATATTCATTAAGTTTCACCAAGATAAAAGTGTGAAAAAACTCCAACGATTTTGTAATCAAAAGCAAAAGAAAAAAGGCATGCAATATAGCCCTTTCAAAGCATATTATCTGTCATTGTCCTCAAATAGTGTCCTTTTGTGATATATAGAAGAAGATGGAGCATACATGGAAAGCATGCTATAGCAACCTCAGTACTGTTTACTGTGACATATTTGATAAAGTAATAGGCAATAGCAAGCCATAGCATGTTTTGGTAAAAATCCAGAGAGTTTTATGTTTTGTTTTGTTTTGTTTTAAATGCAGTTATAGAATACTAGGTATGCCTCTTAGTTTCCAAGAACAGTGTACAGGTTTGGGTTGTGTTTTGGTTGTGGACAGTTTTTTCTTCTATTACTCTTGTAAAGAGTTCTGCTAACTGTCTGAGGTCCACACCATTCCTTTGCTATCCCTTGGAACTGTCCTGATCTTCGTTCATCCTTTTAAGCAGTTGTGCTGGTTTAAAAGTAAACCAGTGGAAGAAATGAACCCACCTCAAGAGAGATTACAAGTCTGAGAAAACTGGTTTTAACCCACAAAGACAGATGTGTAACCCAGCATCCTGGCACAAGAACAGAATGGTGTTCGTTAGTCTCTGTACTGCCCAGCTGGTAGCCTGAGGTGTCAGGTGTGCCCTGGGCAGCTGCTGCAAACAGTCCATCAGAAATGACATAGAGGGTGTAGAATACACAGTTTTTGTTATACCTATATAGTGATCAACTAGGACAGCAGTGGAAGCAGTTTTTGGCCCACGTGAAAGATTGTTATATAAATCAAATGTTTGTGCTAGGCCTGTTTATCCCATTACAATAATAAACCACAAACGATTTCCAAAAAAAAGTGCCCTGCATTGCAACTTTTTTCATTAAGCATAACTTTAAAGATCAAAATGTAAGATGAAACACAAATCCGCTTTTGTTGACTTGTATCCTTTGTGTATTATGACAAGTGAATTATTGCAGGCTTGGCAGGAATACATTATGGGCTATATTATGGCTCTGAGAGGCTGTGGAGATCTGGAGGAAGAAGCAGATTTTAGGTTTCAAGTCTATGAATCTTGTTAGGACATGCTGCTCGTGGATTAGGATGTCTTCTATGGGGAAGTGCAGAAACCTCAACATTAGAACTTGTTTATGATAAATGGATATATATGGATCTTGAGAAACTTCTCCTGGGAGTTGAATTTTATAAAAATTACTAAGAGACAAGGGGTTCATTAAAATACTGAGCTAATTTCATCAGATTCATCAACACTGAACAATTTTAGTTCTGGTTTGGAAAAATAAATATATTTGGGGATACTATTTAGGGAGACATAAAAGGAAAAGCAATCTAGGTGTCTACATAGCCACTGTAACACTAGATTCTTTATGAAAGCTGAGACCTCTAACTGGGAGATCTGAAGTAGCTTCACCACAGTGAAATAGCACATAGGGCAACTATGATGGAAAAAGATCCTTAATGTTGTTGTATATATTTCATTTTCTTCCATGTTGCATATGATCAGCAGGAAAAGAAATCCCATTAGTTTGTGAAGCCACTACTTCACTTTCATCCAAACCCCTTATCAAAACATTACTGTGATGAGGATCATAGGAAGCTAATCACTAGGCAGGTGGCAAACCCAAATAACTGTGATTACTGATACTACCTTGCTTAATATACCCATAATTTATTCAATGAATTCTCACTAATCTAGTCTGGTTTATCTCTCAGAAGCTTTTGAGGACTGTGATTAACATTTTCTGGAAGCTCAATCAAAAGGACAAAAGATCTATCTTCAAAAGAATTCATAATTTTCAAACTTTTCCCCTTTCTGATTTTTAATTAGCCCAAGAATAAATTTACTAACTTACTTTTCTCTCTTTGTATTCAGAAAATCAGAAAGAAACAGTGATGCTATAATTTCCTGTTTATATTGCCCTACTTGACATCTCCCATCACTATTTTGTGAAATTTGTTGAGCCAGTGTGGCATAATGTATTTTTTAAAAAAGTATTTTAGAATACTGAAAGTTATAATGAGAAATGCCTTTTTCCTCAAATAATGATTAAGGCATCCTGCATGTATAAAATAATATAGGAAAAGTTTATTTGCCTGTATTGTGCTGAATTTGTAAGAAAAAACAAAAACTCTAGAAAAACAGAAATAAACAACAATACTTTTAGCATAAAAGTGACGTGAAATTTTAGCATTTATACAAATCAGACACTTATCTAGAGAACTGAACATAAAAATTTTTTAAGCATTTTTGTAGTTCAAATCAAAATATTAAAAATATTACAATATTTAGATTCAAATTTTGGCTCTAGTCTTTGGAAGGCTTGTACACAGGCATATGTGAATACAGCTTGGATTCAGAACTGTGCCCACTTTCCAGACTGTGATAAATATTACAGACAATAAATTACAGGTATCAAAAACTTTACAAGTATCAAAAATATGGGAAAATTCTTTTTTATATTAAAATTCTCAATGACGTTATTTTTTTTCCTACAATGACTAAAAAATAGTGCTGAAAATGGTGAATTGTACAGAAAATGTACAATGTTGCATGATTTTCTACAGATCAGGGACATTAATTGAGATATAATAAATTGAGAGTTTACCTTTTTTTCTTTCCCTTTTTGTTTTTACACAGAAATTAAATAATGGATTACTTTCCAGTTCCTAAAAAAGTATGTTAAAAAAAGTAAGAAAGTAATTCAACCCTCACTGTTCTGAAAAAAATAAGTTATATACATCTCCTCCACTTCAAAGTTTTGACTCTCAGTTTAATGCTTATTTTGTTTATGGAATGACACCACTCTTTTGCACTTCAGCTTTGAATAACCTCTGTTATTGCTTAGTATAATCTAATCAGAGGGAAAAAAAACCCTTTTCTTCAATGAGTCTAGAATATTACTAAGTGGCACACAAAAAAAAAAGGGTGCTACAAAGATGAAAGAAAAATAATAAGAGAATGGATTAATGGTAATGAGATATGAGAAAGACATATGTACAAGTGAAAAAAAAAAAAAAAGAAAAATCTAGTTTAAGTGCTAAAAGAAAAAGAAAGAAGAAAGGGAGAAAATCCTTGCACTAGGCCCAATTTGGGTTTAAAATAGATATAATATTAAAGACCCAAACCAGTGGAGAGCGGTTACCTTGATTTTAAGTTTGTTCTGTTAATCAGAGTGACATACATAGAGACAGTATGGTGTAAAGACTTGTAAATAAAAGAAATATGAGGACCAAGTAAGAAGATATTCGAAGCACCATTTAAAGTAGATATGTGAGCTGTAATAAAATGAAGAAGTAGGAATACATTTAGGAATAAGCAGTTAAGAAGTAGCCTGTGACAGCTCCTATCTGTATATATATAAATTACAAAATAGACCATTGGGGAAAATAATCTAAAATGCCATTTTTTTATTTGGCAAATTGAATTGTCAGAATTAAATACTTAAGGAACACTCGCTGTAAATCGTGAAATTAATTTTATGAGAAAAAAATGAAACAAACCCAAAATTAAAAATTCAGCTGTTTGAGTTGAATATTTAATTTTTTCTTAATGGAAAATCCTTTAGATGCAAAACCAGAAATGGCTATATCTAAAGACACATATCTAATTTTTGAACCATTTGAAGTTAACTATGTATAAAAGTTTTCATGATCTATTTTTCTGTAAAAAATATAACCAGACTTCCAAGTCAGACTTTTGAAAATTTGAAATCTAAACTCTGAAACTAGCATGAACCCCTCAATAGTATGAAGTCCTAAATATAAGAATGTGAATGGCAGTATTCTAGAAAAATATTATGTAGGCATCCAAAACAGGACCCACATAGAATAATAAGTAGTTGTCTAGTCATTATAATCAGAAAAGGAAAGAGGCAAAAATCCTCTTCTAAAATTAAGAATAATAATTCCAGAGTAGGAAGTCTAGTTAATGCATTTTTTCCTTTCCTTTTTCTCTACATTTTTTCTTTCATAGCTAGAGGAATGCTCCAAATAACAATTAAACTTTAGTTACCAAAATGGAATGAAAATGGTAATTCAAAATTATTTGAGAGGAATGCTGCTGTTTTCACATAAAAAGAATGTTTTGCCTCTGTTCTACTTAAAAGACTTATCTTTATCAGGGACCTTAGCAGTTTGGGCTCAAATAACATCATTATGGCATACATTGCTGAGGGAAATGCCATATACATGCTTTGTGCCATACACTCAAGAAAAAAATACATAATTATTCTAACTCTCTAATTAAACTAAGATTGTTAATTTACTAAGTATAGAAACACTGCATCAGAGGATAGACAGAGAATCTGTGAATTTCATTAGGCTTTTTAGTTTGACTGTAACAGGGTTTGAGGGGCAAACTGTTGGTTTTCCTTTTTTTCAACCAAAGTAAATCTAGTGATTAAGGAACAACAATGAAGGACAATAAAACCAGATTTGTAAACTGCTTCAAAATGAAGGACAAAAAAAGATAAAAATAAGTGTTTGATTTTTAAAAATATGATCCTTTTGATTTCTAAGTATTCCCTATCTAACAACATCAAAAAGGAGTATACTCTCAGTAACAATACCGTGTTATAACACTGACCAGGACCACTTTGACACATTAAGCCTTATTTTTCTTAATGAAAATCAGTCTTTCATCTGATATGGTTTCCTTTCATGAGTTTTTGAATGTAAACCCAAAGAGTATTTGAAATCCTCAATATTAACAATTTAAGTTACTACTTTACTAACAACAATTTTCGTCTCAACAGTGATGAAGCTAAAAATATTTATCTAAGAAACTACTGCAAGAAGCAGGTAAAGCTATACTCTAGCTAAGAGAGAAGGAAATGTGGATGATATTGCAGCCTGCAAATCAGAGAAATACAAAAAGCAACAACATGAGACACTTCAGACTTTAGCCCACACTTGATAAATTCATTCAGATGAGTGAGGATAAAGTATTTATATATGTAGAGTTTTTGATATGGATATTATATCAAATATTGAGTTCAATTTTTGTTCTGGAAAAACACGTTTTATCAGTAGATTTCTGCAAAATTTTCAAAGAGGTGTCAGATGCTATATGAGTAGATTCTTAATGAAAGGATATGAAGGGTCTAAATAACTATTCCAGGGTGTTAATTAGAAAAAATATTGAACTTTTATGACACTTCTATCAGTTTTTAATGCTTTGATTTCAGATCAGCATCTTTTTTCCCACTTTAAGCCAGTAACTTTCATATTTATATGATACAATTCTGAGAACATCAATGGCACTTGTCAATTAATTAAGTGGTTTAATTGGTTTTGAGATCACAGGTGAAAATTAATTTGATCCCTACTATATAATTTCTTATTTTCACAAAAAATTGTACTGTCAGAAACCTGTTCAAGGACGGATGTCATCTGTTACTCAAGAAATACATAAGAAAACTGTCAGAGACATAGTAAGTCCTTCTGTGAAGTTGCTGTGAGAAGTCACTCATAGTCTTTATGTCCTTTGCAAACTTTGTTGGTATGAGTTTTCAGAAGTAGTTAATTCAATAATGAAAACATGTATCTTTTTATATTCCTAAAGAAAATTAGAGCTAAGTGAAGACAAAGAGATTTTGGGATTTCTATGTAATAGGATGTCATGCAGGATTAAAAAAAACAACCAAGTAAACAAAAAAAAACCCCACAACAAACCCTACAGAAATCTGACAGTAAATATGGCATGTAACAAACAATATAGAAAAATAATTAGTGGCATTATATTCAAACAATTGAACTGTGAAAGCTCAGAAAGAATTCTTATAAAAAAGGCAATGCAAAACATTTTACTGAAATAATTTTATATAGGTGACTTTAAACTTAAAAGAAACGTTACGCTTAAAAACATTGGAAAAAACATGCAGTGGGGAGACCATGAAATGTTCAGAAAGGTAAGAAATCAGATGTTTCCCCCAAATCAGACTTAGTCTTTTAGCAGGAGATAATATCAGTTTCAAAAATGGCTGAAAAAGTCCCCCCACACGTGCTTGTACAACAGGTAACAAACAGCTCCTAGGAAAAGTTAATTTCACCCATTGACTTATTTGCTATGCCAAGCTCCTTTTATTCTGTTGGGTCTGGTTTGGGGTTTTTTTTCGGTAGTTTAGACATTAACCATGGTTCAGCACTTGGTGCTGTTAGTTAGAAAAGATATAACTTGGCTAATTTTCTCAGGCAAGTGATTTTTCTACAGACTTCAAACTCTTCAGCAAACTTCCTAATGCACAGAAATCTTTCATGAAACAAAATGGGTCTATTATGGAATTGTATCAAATAGCTCCCTGCAGTTTCACTTGGTGTGGACATGAAAGCTTAAGCAACATTGCTAGATTGATTGAATTTTGCTTTGAAGTGAGAAGTTCATTTGAACCTGAAGCTCAAAGAAAAAGTCACAGACTACAAGACTAAGATGAACCAAAACTAGTGAGTAGGAATTATATAAAAGTTCTTCAAATCAAACTGCAATTTATGTCACTCTGTTTGTAACTTCTTTTCAATCCTCTTCTCATAAATTTATTAGTTATTTTCAATTATTGGAAAGCAATCTTAACTTTATAATTAATTTCTGTCATTCCTCAGATGTACTGAAAATATTTTAAAAGAAATTTTGCAGTGATACATCACAAGTAAGGGATTACCTGGAAGTTAGAAGCTATCTCATGCAATTATCTGTTGGATATTTTCAAAAGAAAATATACATATTGCTAGAGGAAAATACATCATGTCTGAGATGAGGCTGCCACAGCCTCATGTCCTCAGGTCCAAACAGTAGGAAGACTGATGCAGGCACAAGTACATAGAGCACACATATAACACCACATGCCAGCCACACAGATAATAGGCAGATCCTCAGAGGACTCATATGAACACCAGCAGCACCAACAACTTCATGCTGCTCCCCTCTCTGGCTCATTGATCCCATCAGGCAAACCCTACTGTGCTCTCACCCTTAGAGGCACAGAGGTGTTCTGACATGCAGATTCACCTGGGAGTCCCACAGACACGGAGATGAGAGTATCCTGGCAGAATATTATTTGGTCTCCCCTTCCTGGCATTGTCTCTCTGAGCTCTGTGGGTGTGTGTATGAGCTTGTATCCTATAACCTAACATGTTCATTCAAAGGTGACTCAATTAATCTTCTTTGCAGTAGAATAAGTATCTTACAAATTAATGTGAAAGGTCAAATTTAGAAGAGTGTACTAGACTCAGCATTAAATTTTCTTTGGATAAATGCACACTTATTTTAAAGAGAGTCTTTGGACTGAGAGGTTCATGTAATGTAATGGAAAATTACTCATATGCTGACATAAAATTCTTAGGTCTATCCCATGTTAAGTATCACTTGAAGAGACCAGGAAAAAAAAAAGGAAAAAAAAATTAGCTGTAATATTAGCTTCAATTTTTCTCACAAAATTCTTTCTTTCTTCTTTGTCATGAGACTTTATTCTGATTAAATACTGCTTATTTGCCTATACATGTCTACTTATATATATATTTAGTTGCTTTTTTGATGAAATAAAGTTTAACAATGACAAAATCATTCTTTGAAAGTTATAGTCTATACAATGTCAAAATTTTTCACTAAATGGACGTGAGATTCTATTATTAATGATATTACAATAGAAATATAATTTTAAATAAAGAAATGGATATAATTAATTACGGGAGTCTTATCTACAAATTAGTTATAGCAGGATTTCTGTTTTTACAACTCATTAAGATTCGCTGAAGTAATTTCCTGGAGTTTTGATTAAACTGTTTCTTAGGAATTACACACTTAGAAATTTCTTGTTTCTTATAACACATACAAAAGTGTGAAACCATTACCATTGAAAGTTGTTATTATAATGCATTATCTCCTACTGCATGTCACCTGCAGTTAAATAGATGCCTATCACTTACTTCTCATACTTGAAATATATTTGCACCTGTTTATATTCTCCACATAAGTATTTAATTCTTTATGTCTGTGAATGTGTAAGATATTACAGTAATAGGTTATACCTTTAAAATTCACGGAGCTTGAAAGTTTCCAATATTTTAATTAAAGCATTTTCCTTGGAGAACGCACAAACTCAGAAATTAAACGTTTTATTCGGAGTTTGTAAGAATCCTTAAAGTTTGAGATTACTCATATCACTCCATGTGGACGTTTACACCAATGACATCTCTCAGATGAGTTATTTATACAATGGTTATGTCACAAACTTGCTCATTAATGATAAATTATTTTAATTCTGTTTTTGCAATGGTTGCAATGTTTGCAATGTTTGGCTTTTACTTCCAGGACATGAACACAAGTTTTTTTTCATATGTCTGATTTTTAGTATTGATAATACATTATTTGCTCTAGAAAATACCCACATAAATAAGCTAAAGAACACACCTATTGGACATGTGAAAATGTAGTTATATTTTTATGCATATATTCATGACAGATCTCGAATTTCTAAGCAAGTATAGAGTTTTCAAAGAAAAACAAAAAACAAACAAAAAGCCCAAACAACAAAGCCAAACAAAACACTCCATAAACAAACAACAACCCCCCGCAAACAAACAAACAACCCCCCCAAAAAAGGAAAAAAACCCCCATAGCCTTACCTATTTTGGATGCTGACTTCTTTGAAAGGAATTTTTTACATTTCTACACCTAACATCTTTAAGGGATTTATCTTAATATGCAACCCCTTCTCAGTTCCATGCCTTTTTTTGCCAGCATCTATACTTTCTGTCCTGGTTTTGGCTCTAATAGAGTTAGTTTTATTCTTGGGAGCTGGTACAGTGCTGTGTTTTGGATTTAGTATGAGAATAGTGCTGACAACACAACATTTTGGCTATTGCTAAGTTGTGCTTACCCTAAGTCAGGGACTTTTCAGTTTCCCATGCTCTGCCAATGAGCAGGTGCACAAGAAAACAGGAGGGAGCCCAGTCGGTATGGTTGACTCAAACTGACCAAAGGCATACTGCATCCCACGGAACATTATGTCTGGTATCTAAACTGGGGAGGTGTTGGCTGGGAGCCACCACTCGCTGCTCAGGGACTGGGTGGGTGTTGATCAGTGGGTGGTAAGCAACTGCATTGCACATCACTTGATGTTTTTGGGTTTTATTCCTCTCTCTCTCTTTCATTGTTATATTTATTATTATTTATTTATTATTATTATATTTTATTTTATTTTAATTATTAAACTACTCTTATCTCAAACCAAAAGTTTTTACTTTTTTTCTGATTCTCCTCCTCATCCCACCAGAGGAGTGGGATGTAGTGAGTAAGCAGCAGTGTGGTAGTTATTTGCTGGCTGGGGTTAAACCACAGCACACACAAAGTCAAAGAACCAAGCTAAACATGAAATATTGTGGGCTGCACATTTATTTAGCTTTGACAGCAGGTTTTCCTGTTACATGTACCAAAAAAAAGTTTTATCTACTTGAAAACTCATTTGCTAAATCAAAGTGTTCTAAAGCTATTGCTTCTCTATTAGAACTTCATCTGATTTATGTCTTTAGACCAAAACTACAGCAATGCTACTGGCTGCCACAAGAGAGGAGCCCCGAAGAGAAGATACAAGGACTTTCTGAAACAACATCTCAGCCTTGGCCATATTGGTCATCATCACTGGTCTACTCTGGCCTCCAATCGGGAGGCCTGGAGACACACTATCCATAATGCTGTTGCTTCCTTTGAGAAAGCACACAGGATCACTCTCGAGGAGAAAAGACAACGCAGAAAGAATCGTGTCTTGCCGATACCATTCAAGGAGTCTTTCTGCTGTGCCTTTTGCAACCGGACTTGTCTATCTAATATTGGCCTCATTAGCCACCAGCGTGCTTGTAACAAACGTGGGTAGAGCCCTTCCCAAATCTTCGTTTGGAAGCCTAGCCATGATGATGATGATAGCAATGCTATTATATCATGAAAAGCAACTTACAGTCTTGCAGGTATGGAAGTCAAACACGTATAAACTACAGAAGTAATATCTAGGAAGCCTAAAAATTCAAAGACATAAAATTATTTAACTATATCTATTCACCACCATTTTTGATGGGCTTCCAGTCACCTTGTTTTTATCATTTGCAATCAGGCAATGGGCAAACAATGACATGTTATATTATGAGGTAAATAATAAATAAATAAATGAAAAGATTCTCAAGTCCAATATGTTTCATCATCTACCAGTCTGTTTTAAAACACTAAAATTATATCAATTTCTCTATCTTAAAGAAAATTTCTCTCTTGGTACAGTTTTGGCCTTTGGTTTTGGAGATTTTCTTAGACCCTAAAACATACTGTAAACCTGATTGGAATATATTACTGAATAGAGAAGGTAGTTGATTAATTTGGTTTTGGATTGACTTATCTAAATAGCATGAAACTACAACAAATTCAATGTTACTAGGAAGAATTTGTGTCATTAAAAAATATGCAGATTGCTCAATTTGCATTTTCTACAGCCGCTCTTACACAAATGCCTGACTCAAGTGCATCTTCAAAACCAGTCAAAATATTACACCATTTTGTGAAAATCAGACACATTTGGAGAAGCAGGTGCTCAAGGAAAAGTCTCTCTCTTTATTAAAATAGCATTGCAACATAGTTAGCTAAGGTTGGCAGTAGTCACATGGGAGAACCCAGATTGCCATGTGGAAGCAACTCTGAAATAACTGTCTAAATTGGCATGTTCTGACAATCCAACTTAAAAACTTGGAGGTTGTAATCATGACATTAGACATAAGCAATGTTATACTAAAAAAGAGCAGATTTTAAAACTCAAATCCAAAGTATTAAAGAATTTAATTATGCTAAGTGTTCAAAATCTAAAAAGAGAGAAAGAAAATGATAATTTTTTAAATCCGTAGTTTGACAGAATGTAAAGCCTGTGGGCCGGAAGAGATGTTGAACTAGAAGTAGTGCATAGGAGCTCAGAAAAGGCCAGTAGGGCTAGGGACACTACTGTCCCTCTGTACTTGGCCCTGGTGATGTTGCATCTTGAATCTTGTATTCAATTTCGGGCCCCTTGCTACAGGAAAGTATGGAGCATGTCCAGAACAGGGCAATGGAGCTGGTGAAGAGTCTGGAGCACAAGTCTTATGAGGCAGCTGAGGGAGCCAGGCTTGTTTAGCCTGGAAAAAAGAAGACTGAAGGGAAGCCTTATTCCTCTCTCCAACTACCTGGAAGGAGGTTGTAGCAAGATATGGATCAGTCTCTTCTCCAAGGTAACAAGTGACAGGACAAGAGGAAATGGCCTCAAGTTGCACCAGGGGAGGTTTTGATAGGATATTAAGAAAAAATTTCTTTCCTAAAAGTGTAGTCAAGCATTGACAAGGCTGCACAGGGAAGTGGTAGAGTCACTATCCTTGCAGGTACTTAAAAGGCATGTAGCTGTGGTGCTTAGGGATGTGGTTTCTTGGTGGACTTGACAGTGTTGGGTTAGTAGTTGGACTTGATGGTCTTAAAGGTGTTTTTCAACCCAAATGATTCTATGATTCTATGAAGAGGAAACGATACTCCATCTAATAAAAATAAATTTTGGTCTATCAAGAAATGCAAAAAGTTTTTTTAATAAAAGTTTGATATAGTCAGTCACGGTTATGTCAATGCCACAGGCACGCAATGCATTTTCAGATGAAGTTATGCACTGTCTTCCTTAACTATAATAATGCTAGATTACTTCTGAATAATACATGGGCTTGTGGTATCTAGAGATAAAACTAAAAATTAATCAATAGTTGTGGTTTAACCCAGGAGGCACCTACATGCCACACAGATGTTTACCCAGTTCCCTCCCCTCAAGGGATGAGGGAGAGACTTGGACCAAAAGTAAAATTCATGGGTTGAGATAAAGACAGTTCAGTAGATCAGAAAGGGAAAGGAAAAATCATTGCCACGGTCCGAGGGGGGACAGGGCCATGACACAGCAAGGACAGAACCGGAGTCAAGGTAGAGGTGCAAATGGAATCCTTTATTGAGGTGTGCTGGGGTTTTAAGAGTTCAGGCAGGGAAAGGGCTAGAACATGGGGTGGAGCATGAGACAGACAGTTGGGGGAACAAATCGAGGTAGGGACACAGGCAAAGGGGGAGGAACATGGGAGGAACCGGGGAAGGAAAGGGCGAATGGTAACTGTCTCCTGTCTGCAGCTTCTTCAGCCTATCAGAGGGAGGAGCAGGGAAGCAGGGAGTAGGCAAAACTCGTGGCAAGCCCAGGCATGCCCAGGCTGTGCACTGTGTAGTGTGGATGCAATGCAATACACATATTTGAAACCACATAATAACAGTAAGTCCATATAATAAAATCCTGTTAATTGCTGTATGTCTTTCTCCACGCCTGGAACCGCTCCCATCCTGAATCTTGCTCCTTCACAAATCATAGTAATAATAACAGAATTAGAATATAAAAAGCTGCTGGTTGTTCAGGAATACACTGTTTAGTGCAGGTATCTCAGTGTGTGAGCTGCAGATTGAGCTTCGGGTGTCAGGAGCCTGAGACAGGAGGCCAGGAGCTGGCAACAACCCTTCCCGCAACAAAGGGCACAGGAACCTGTGGTACCAGCCAAGTGACCCGACACTCAGAGACACAGCAGGAGGTGATGATTTTATAAGAAGACCCCAGACTTTCGTGGACTTAGACTGTGAGGGTATAAAATCCCAGGGATTCCTTTGTTCAGTGTCGCTCCTCAGAGGCACCAGCTCTTATCTGTTATTCTGTTGTTGCATCATGATTAAATTATTTTAAGGATCCAGGCGTCTAAGACTCTGCTATGAGGAACCTGGGGTCAAGCTGGTAAGGAAACCCTGTCTGACTGCATGAGAGCAGTGTGTGTAGGGAGTTAAGTGGGGCACCTGTCCACTCACTGGAGACACAGGCTGCCAAGGTGGTGCGGGAGTGACTGTCATAATGACTACTGTATACTTAGACAGGAAAGTTTTCCTAACAGTGATGCACAATTCAATTGCTCACTACCTGCTGACTGATGCCCAGCCAGTTCCTGAACAACATCCCCTGGCTGGCCTTGTCCACAGTTTATATACTATGATGTATATTGTATGGAATTATCCATTTGGCAAGTTTGGGTCATCTGCCCTGTGTGTGTCCCCTCCCAACTTCTCGTGCACCCCTTTTCCCTTCAGTTTTCTCACTGGTCAGGACAGTATGAGAGGCTGAAGAAACATTGACTTAGTGGGATGATTGCTCAGCAACTACTAAACGTCAGTGTCTTTTCAATATTATTCTCATCCTTAATCCAAAATGCATCACTGTCCCAGCAACTAGGAAGAAAATTAACTCTATCCCAGCTGAAATCAGGACAATAATGTATTTCACCTCTTTTGTAAAACAAATATTTGATGTTTCAAGGATCTTTCATTATAAATAGTACTAGAAACCATAAAGGTATTGCTTTTCTTAATGGATACCTATGGAAAAAATGATCTCAAATATATGATAAAAATATAGACCCCTCAAATGCCACACTTTATATACTACCCAAAACTGGCCACATATTCAATGGCTGTAGCCATCCATTATCCCTGTTAGAGATGAAACATCTCTCAGTCTTGAACATCACCTCAAACCCCCTTTCACCTCCCTTTCACTGCTTGTGAAACCAGTTTCCAGTCTAGCATTTTATGTTTGCTTACCATAACCTATTGTGCTCGTTTACACTGGGATAGAGTTAATTTTCTTCATAGTAGCTAGTACAGGACTATGTTGTGGATATGTGAACAAATTAGTTTTGATAACAGTGATGTTTTAACTATTGCTGAGCAGTGCTTACAGGCCTTTTCTGTTCCTCACAGTCAATGTGTAGGCTGGGGGTGAACAAGAATTTGGGAGGGGATACAAATGGGACAGCTGGCCCAAATAATCAAAGGGATTTTCCATACCTTGTGATATGATGCTCAGCAATAAAAGCTGGGGGAAGAAGAAGAAAAAAAACCCACAACATTTGCAGTTACAGTGTTCATCTTCCCAAGTAACCATTACTTAGAATCACAGAATCAGCCAGGTTGGAAGGGATCTCTGAGATCATCAAATCCAACCCTTGATCTACTTCCCTGGAGATGGCTGACTACCTTTGAGAAGTGGTAAATGAATTTCTTGTTTCACTTTGGCTGCACTCACAGCTTTTGCCTTTTGCTATTGCTATTAAACTGTCTATTATCTCAACTCATGAGATTTCTCACTTTTACCCTTATGATTCTGTCCCTCAACATACTGTGGGCCAGTGAGCTGTGTGGGGCTAAGCCTACCAAGGTTAAACCATAACAACTGTATTCCCCACTCTGGTTCATAGTACTTTAGGAGACACCCTGAAAACTTACAGGCTCCATGCTCCACCCCGCTGCATTGACTAGCAAATGATTTTTGAAAGGACAGAACTGCTACTGACAGCCAGGTACTAAGTTACTTGGTGATATGTGCTCTCTTGCTGTTCTGAAGGGATGAGGAGAGGCAGCACCTTTCAAAAATTATAAGAGGAGTTTTCAAAGTTTCGTATCAGAAGATCTTGTCCGGGTTGGCAAACAATGAATGAAATCACTGTATCTGCAAAAGTGGAGGAAAACTATTGTTAAGGGCAGCTGGCAAATTATAAATAATTGTAGTGATTTGAACAGATCCATTTATTATTTTGATCATCCACAAAATTAATTTTAGTATCAGGCTCTAGGCCCTTGACCCACAGATGACTCCAGTGGAAGTGAAATAATCGTGTTAATTTATCTTTGTCTTAGCTCATGTCCTAAGTGCACATTTTAAATTACAATCAGCTAGATGAGTTAGTTATGTAAAAGTTAATTGATTTTTTGCAATATTTAATCAAAATCCACCTAGAGCAAAAACGCAAGCTAATACCTAAGATCATGCCTTAAATTACAGCAAATCCAATATGTATCAGATCAACATCTAAATATTCCCTGGAAACATTCTTCTTCTAATCTTCATATTTTTTCTTTTTTCTTTTTCTTTTTTTTTTCTTAAAAATGAGGGTGAATTACACTAAGAATAATTGCTGTGTGAAAAACATGTAGTGCAAAATGCTTGAAGGTTTTCTAGACCCAGCAGTAAATTGTTAGTGTTACAAATTGATTTCCCTTTTGCATCTCATATCTTAAGTGAGGTGCTACCTTAAGATGTCCATGCAGGAAGACCTGTATATTCTTTAATTCCCCAAATATCTAGTGCAACAAAAACAATATGAAAAGATATCTGGTGAAAGAAATACAGTCACATATGTTTGATACTGACATCTTTTCAGGGAACTTGTGCAAAAAGATTTTCAGAAACTTGTGAAGTCATAGTTATCAGCTACATTAATCTGCTAATTAGGAAATCTGTAGAGGTTTTTCTTCAAGTGCGGTTTGCATGGGTAAAATCTGTTAGAATACAATCTTTCTTAAAATAGATCAAGATCATTAATAACAACAGAAATATATCTACAAAAATTTTTCTTTGTACTAGGAGAATCAGGAGTTCTAGGCTACTTCCTGTGAGGCTGGGTAACTCTTTTTGACCCTAATGCCATAAATTGCATCCTGTGAATCCTTGTACAATCTTTATGCTTAACATATAGGAGAATGAGACTGAATCTGTAAACCGCAAAGCTGATACAGAACTACCGAGAAGTGCTAGAAGTTTGAGGTGATGTGTAAGTTAATACATCAGAACATCCAGCTATGTTACAGAACAGGACTCCACTTGAAGTACTGTGTCCACACACAGGCATGAATCATTGTCCTGAAAGAAATGGTTCAAAATGAAAGAAATGGTTCCAAAATCTGCAGCTGACTAAAGAATCACAGCAATCGCTATTTAGCACTGAGCCTATATCCCAAAAGACTTCCTGTTTCTTATAGATTTTAACATCATATGACCATACACTATCATATTAGATAAAACTGGAAAGCAGAAATATAGAGCAGCTTTCTTCCTCTGTTCTTCACATTACTGTAATATCCTGGCACTTTAGAACTGGTATGTTCAAAAGTGTTTTAGCTACAAAGGAAAATAAACTGTGAGTTTTCTGAAAAGCTCTCAGTGGGATACATTTCAAGCTTCTTTTTGTTATTATTTGAATTAAAATAGATTTGTCAATCACAACATTTCATAAGAAATCAATTTTATCTCAAAAATTTTTGATTTAAGGAGGGTGAAGATAAGAAAAATACCGGTAGAAACACATAAACATTGCAAAGATGAGAAAGAAAACTTGTGCAGTACATACTTAAAAGATGGTCTGCTACAGGGACAATGTAATAATAAAAGAATACAAGTGTTTCTTCCATCTTTCTTTTTTTTGCTCACTGAATATAACCAAAGCCTATTTTCCTTTCTACATCCATGAATTTACATAAAAATACTTGTCTCTCTTTTTTCTTTCAGCTGCTTTCTCCAATTTCTTTGTAATAATAAGTATATAAATATGTATTCGTATGTATGTATATATTCACATATAATTGCGAAATTATATTTTGCAATAATTAAACCCTTATTTATCTGGAAGATTTAAAGCCTTAATGGTAAGCAAAATCCATAAAATAGTTTTATAGAATCATAAACTTTAACACTTACTTGTATGTTACTTATCCGAAAGTTATTATACACTCTTTGCTGAAGAACCAGAATCATCAATCAGAAGAATAAAATTCTTCCTAATGTGAGTCTGTACCACAAAGTCTAACTCCCAATTTTGAGATCTCAAGTGCTTTTGAGATCACAATGTAATTATTCATCTAGAAGAGTGAGAAGAGCCTGGAGTCCATTCCTGTGAAAACGTGGTGCTTAGTGTTTCACATGAGATGAAATAGATGTTTATCTATAAGTACTAACTGAAAACCCCCAATTAAATTTGATATTGGTTACATTAATCCATATGAGAGAACAATTATGATATTTATAAATCAGAATCTATAAGCAGAATTTATATTTATCTACTTTGCATTTAATAATTTATAGAACTGAAGAAATATTTATAGCATCTGTAACATAGAGGTGTAACTACCTTGGTAGTTCATATGGCTGGCAAAGTCTTACAATAACTGATATTGGAAAGGCAAGAAAGTACATTTCTAGATTGATATGCAGAATTGGGATTTCAAAGATAAAGACAGATATCTAAATTTAAACGTGCATACATAAGGAATATGTTATATTTGGAATTAATGATGTTTGGTGGAGTTTTTGCTGCTTATTCACTGAACTCAGACCACAGATTTTGGGTGTTCTTTTCAGGTAGCTAAGGTGAGATGAGCTAAAGTCCATCTCCATTAGAAGTTAAAGAATGGTTGAGGTTGGAAGGGACATGTAGAGGCCATTTGGTAAAAACCCCTGCTCAAGCAGAGTCACCTAGAGCTGTTTGCCCAGGACATGTCCAGACAGCTTTTGAAGATCCCCAAGGATGGAGATTCCAAAACCTTCCTGGGCAACCTCTTCCAGTGCTTAATCACACTTGCAATAAAAAATTTTGTGACATTCAGACAGAACCTCCTGCATTTCAGCTTGTCTTCGTTGCCTCTTGTCCTGCCACTGAGCACCACTAAAAAAAGCTTGGCTCTATCCCTTCGGGCACATATATATATATACATTGCGTGATCCCTACTTGATGCTTCTCTTCTCAGGATGAACAATCTCAGTTCTCAAAGCCATTCCTCATAGGAATCTCGGTGGTCCTTATCTATGTACTGTCCATTAGTTCCAAACTAAACTGTCAGAAAGAGTTTTAATTAAAAAATAATTTTCCTCCCCAAGCTCCATGGACTGACTTTGAATTTCTTTTCAAGAAAAGTGTGCCTTGCTAGTCATAGCTTGTAGTCAAATCCCTCCCCTGGAAAACTCCAGATGCATACGATTTTGCTCAAGTTGAGAAAACCCTTGACTTTATAACTTGCAAGACTAATGAGCCTTCTGACCACCAGATTTCATTTTACGAGATTTTTTGTTTGATAACAAAAGGAAAAAAAAGAAAAAGATTGCCTACAAACAAGAAAACCTCATTACGTTTTGGTTTTAATTCTGGACAAAGGAAGATTAGTATGTATCATGGGTGTCCTTGCAGGATTTTCCTAAGCCATGTCTACACTGGAACACTGAGCTGGGTGTTAGGTTGGGAAACTCACGGTCAAATCTTAATGTGCCCTGAAAAAAAATCCAGGGCAACACATCACATCAAGTTCAGCACGTAGATTTGACAATACTCATGTGAAAACTTGTTATTAGCCCACCTATGTCCCTTCAACATTTTTTATGTACCTGACTTGCCTAGTTTGTGTAAAACTTTTGACCCACTTGGAAACATACTGTCAAAGGTCCTACAATATCAGTACCAACACTGATCACAAGATTCAAACCTGAACTTTCCAAAGAATACTAGTTGGGAAAAGAATTACATGTAATCATTGTGAAGGTAGCAGGAAAAAGAGTTAATAGCAAGAGGCAGCATCACTACAGAATCTGTATGAAAACACAAAATAAGGTCAGTATTACATTTCAAAATGCTGATTTTGTTGCTCAGCAGAACTTACACCTAAACACTACAGACCATATCACATAAATTAGACTATCACCTTGGATATGCATCACTGTATATCTGGTACATTTATTCACAAGATCGTTCAGACATTTTATGGTCATTATCAGTCATCAAGCCAGCTTAAGCTCCTACACTGAAAGCCCTGGCTTCTCTCAAGGATGTCTGTTGGTCATGCAGAAAAATTTAAAGCTAAAGGATTCTCTTTCTGGACCCAATTAAAAATACACTGAAACCACAGAAAGCATTTCTGTTTAGACAATACCAATGTGGAACAAAGGCAGAAAAATTCAGTTAAGAAGCAAACAACTGTCTCTGCTTTTGTCCTAAAAGGTACAAAGAGGGAAAAGAGAACAGAGGCCTACATAGCTGTGCCCACAAGATGGAGGGCTTAATTACAAAACAGTTTTTAAAATTACCTTTAAATAATAGTAAATAAACCAACAAAAGCACAAATACAGGAAGATATAGTTCTAAATTACTAATAAAAATATAATAATGAAATAGATATTGTGTTTTAAAGACCTGATCTTGTCTTTTATGCCTATCTATACCCTTAGCAGATGCTTCCCTTCCTACATAGCTGCTTAGGAGCTACAGCTTTAGTGGGCCTGCTGCTGTGGATGCTATCAAATGCCTGCCTTTTGCAGGCATGCAGTGTCATACACTGGCTCTTTTCCTGGTGTCACTGAAAACCACAATTTTAGCCAGTGAAACAGACTGTGGGATAATTTTCCTGATGTTCAGAGAGGCAGGCTTATGAAAATGTCCTGAATATATGCCAGCTCTCTTGATTTTCCATTGAAGCAGTAATTGTTTTACAAAATTCTTAATATTAAGATTTTTATTCTTTACTTTAGTAGACTGTGAAGAACACAATCATCAACTCAAGTACATTATCATATGATTCATGCCATAGAGAAAGTTCCTGACTTATGACCTTTGGTAAACTGTCTCCAGTTGCCTTCCAGATATTTTTTGCAACCATCATCTCTTCTTTCTTAGAATTTTTGGTATTCTACAAGATAATGAAGATGTTGTAACTCCAATGGTGCACATGTAACTCCTTAGGAGAATGAAGGGAGAGATAGAAAGGAGGAGAGAGAGAGAGGGAGGGAAAGGGAGAGAGAGACAAAACGGCAATGGACAAAGAAACAAATCAGATTTGGTCAATGTCATTTGGAGGAAGGTCTGTAACCACTTCACTCTTTCCTTTGTGCATATGTCTTTGCAAAGAAGCAGAAGAGGCCAAAATGGCTTGCTATCTCAATCCCTCGTCATGGGAAACAGAAGAGGACACCCACGTATTCTTACGATGACTGAGTTCTTTTAGAGATGTTACTGTGAACCAGCAGCTACTTAGAGAGAAATTTGTATTCTCATAGGATGGAGACGTGAGACCTAAAAAATCATATCTGTTAGACTTGAAGAGACTGCCATTCACAGATTCCTCATTCATTCCAACAGTATCAGTTGAAATTTTGTGCTGTGAGAGTTGCTGCCAAAGTACAGCAAGAAGAGCAAAAGTCCTAACATCATGTTGCCTTTCCCTTTCATGAGAAGTATCCTAGATGTATTCCCTTAGCCTTTTTAAGTATTCCACAGCCTGCACAGTTTGCCAAGTTAATCACAGCTTCCCTTCTACAATAAAACAGTAAGAAGATGTATTTCACCTCAGTGTTGTGATACTGCTTCAGTTTAAGAAGACACAGATTTATCCAAATGCTCTTGTTACCATAAATGTCACTTCTGTTGTCTGCTAGATACTCTTTGCATCAACATCTGTTCTAGTGTCACACATTTCATTTGCAGTAGTGTCATGTATATTCCTTCTTCCTTTAGTGAATACTTCTATTTACTTGCATTTTGTATTTGTTTATTTGAGAGCTGTAGGTTGTTCTTTTTCTTTTCACAGTAACAAAAGCTATACAGAACTCCCTGAGTCAGCACAAAAGAGGCTTAACTAGGCTGCTGTTCTCTGAAATTTTCCATGGTATTCCATAGTGAATCATCTATATATTCATTAAAATATCTTCCTTCTATTTTACAGAGAAATTAGTTTCAAAGCACAGTATTTTTATTTTTCCACTTTCCAGCAGACGGTCTTCTTGCACATCATCTTTCTTTTGATGATCTGGTCCAGACAATAAGTTGTAATTATGAGCACAAGAGAAACCGAGATTTCCTAATGCAGTTTTTGTAAAAACAGATGTGTGATCACTTGTACCACTTCTCAGTATTTTTTTTAAGTTCAGTATTTATTTGGACCACCCTAAAAGTTAAGTTTCTTGTAATAATTGCACTTACAGAGATTCTCCATTTTAATGTAGCATAAATTAATGTTCTCTTTAATTTGAAATATAACATGAAATTATTTACTTAATAAGTATCAGTAAACTTCAAACTTTGTAAGATAGATAGATTCTTTGTCCTAGTGAAAGTTATTGGCTGCTATTTTAAGTGCATCAAAACATTGACATGTCATTTCTTACTAACATTGCTAATATGTAAAAAGAGGAAGATTATGGCTTAAAAAATTATTCTAGAAAAATGTTTGATTATGCAATAAAAAGATCATCTTCCTACCCACAGAAGAGTGCAGTGGCACAGGGCAGGCAAGGGAAGCCAAATAACACAGTTGGAGAGACAAACGCTGCCTGACCCACGGGTCAGCTGACATGTATATTGTGTGTCTGTCCTTCTGTGTCTAAGGCACTGGTAGAAGAGCAAAGAACCAGAACCATCTAATGGATGGGCTGTATGTGGGATCCCAGTTCCCAGAGAGATCCAAAGTTTGTGTGTTTGTGTCTCTTTGTGTGTTGGTGCACGTGTATAAGAGGGTCTGTACCAGCAACTGGACTGGGGATGCAGCGCAGGGGCACAGTGGACGTTCCAGCAACTGGGGAGACTGGGATGCAGGAGCAGCTACTGGGCAGCCAAGTGTCTGAGCTAGAGGGATCCGTGTTGCACAGTGTATATATACACACAGATATTTTTCACTGACTGGTCTTTATCCTGACAAGTCACATGGGGGAGAAGGATGAGGGTGTTTGGGCTGTGTTCTTGTGAATTGTCTGTGTGACTGTGAATGGTGTGGCCAGCTGTGTATTTTTGTATGTATGTGTTTCATATGTCTATTTCTGAACATGCCCATTGGGAATTCATGCTCTGCCTTCTTCCTGGTTTGATATGGGTATGTGAAGTTGAAGCAGTCTTTTCTCCATTGGACTTCTGCATTTGACAGATCCCTAATACAAAGATGTATATTGAAATAAAGATCTCAAATAATATTTCATTACAGGTCAAGTCTGAAGGATTCATTTGTATATCTGATTTATTTTATTTTTGATGTTCTCAAAATGTTTTGTTTTTAATTCTAACCTTCTTGATTTGTTTTTCTTACAATTATATTGCAGGTTTAAATTTTAATTATCATAATTATTTGTTTGTTTTATAAATTCAGAGATGTTTATTTTGAAGGAACCAAAATGGAGCTGCCAGAACAATGTATACAGAATACATATCAGAAAACTATTCCAGAATAAAATGTACAGCCTTCTACATTTCACCAACTGCAAAAAGAAATTACTCAATATCTCTCAAAAAAATGCTGTTAAATTTTCACTTTTCCATTGGATGTTTTTTTCTCTTCTTTCCTCCACAAAAAAAAAAAGAAAAACATCAGTGTTTAAGAATATCCTATGCAATGTTTTTTGAACACTTTTATTCACAAGACTTTTCTAAATGTAATCATGTTTGCTCTGCTAAATAAAAAGGCTGGGGAAGCACATTTGAGTGATGAACTCCTTCCTTGTGATTTGCTTCCTCTTTACTCTCTACCTCTGTCTCACGCTGTTCCAACAATCATTTGCCCAAGATAATGGCCAAATGTACTTTAGGGGTTGTTTCACTGTAGGGTCACTTCTGAGAGGTATTATGAATGAGGCTGTACCAAATGATTCGTTGGCTGTTCCAGGCACCTCAGCATCTTCAAACAATCTTTTATATACTTAAGCTTCACTCCAGTCTTGCAGAAGGTAGCCTCAGTTTTGTAGCTTGAAAATAACCGCTCTTGTGTACTGCATAACAATCCTTTCTCTATCCTAGATGTTTTGAAATGAGAGAATAAAAAGCCCTGCTCATGAAACGTTTATATATGTCTTAGGTTTAAAGAGGCATTATGTGATTGACAGCAAGGATTAAAGGCTGAGTGTGGGCATAGTGAGTCTGCTCTAATGGTGTTTCAGCTGATTTCAGCATAGATGGGCTCCTCTACTTTTCTGGGGGACTCATGGACAATTTCCTGGAATAAATGCATTTAACAATACTGATGTAACTATTCATGTTTATAAGACTTCAACAAGATTTATCTTCCATGATGTCATGCTGGTACAGAGAGGTATGGGACAGAGAAAACCTGACACTTTTTGCATGGGAAGTCTTGCTTTATAGCAGTCCACTGTGAAAGATTAATCTTACTGGTCTGCAACAATAGTGAGCAGAATCTATCTTCACTGAACAAACACCCCCATTAAAGCAGCAAAAAGGATGCTACAGGTACAGCTTCAGCATTTATTTTAAAGAATCTTTGTCCAAAGTTTGTTAAATAAGGTTTTGCTATGAATATATTACTTTCCCCATAAAGTTAATGAATATATCTTACATACTTAGATGTGCAGCCAAATGTATTTTCCCTGACGCTTAGACACTATGGCAGCTCCTGCAGCTATCTACCTAGCATTACCTCATACTCTTTTAACACTAATGAACCTTACAGAGTTCTTCCCAGATTAGTTTCCTTTATGACCATTTTTTTTTTATTAGTTCATTTTTGGATCCAACCAAAAAACTACTAAGTGCAGTAGTTTAATTCTGCTGATTTAAGAGGAATCTTAAAAGCAGTTCAGACAGTTATTCAATCAGGTGTTCATGCAGTTATCTTTACTTAGGATGTTCCCTTTAGTCTGAGCCCTTCCTTCCTTTCTACTGCCCTTCTCCACTCCCCTGTCTGGACCAAAATTTGTAATCACACTATTAAGAGAAGCTGCTCTTTGCCATAATTATAGGTATTTTCCACTAGATTTGATTTGATTTTTCTTTTATGGATGTCAAATACACCTTACATGTATTTTAACATTTTGAATTCTGTCTTCTGTCTCCCTACCATAATGCAGTATTGGACTTAAGAATCAACCCATGCCAAGGTTAACCCAGAACAAATACACTGTGAAGAAAATTAACTGTACCTCAGCCAAAGCCAGTACAGGTAGATTCTGATTAGTGAGGACTGTTAAGGTGGGAGGCTTAAATAACTAATGGATATGAGACTTAAGGCAGTTTTGCCTCCTTAGTATTTCCCTATAGGGTGGTGGCCTAGTGGTTAGCGTGCAGGACTTTCACTGCTGCGACCACGGGTTCAAATCCCGGTCTCCTGGCCTGATGGAGGTCGTTAGCCCTGTGTGGCCATCCATCTATGAGAAGGACACTCTAAACAAACCTACGTCCTAAGGACCTCACTGCCATTGTCCAAGCTTGCTTGGCCCCGGCAGATGAACCTTAGGATTAAAGGGTGGGCTCAGTTCAGCGCAGGCTGTGTCTCACCTAAAAAATCCATTGCGCAGGCTGGAAAGGTAAAAGACCTTTCCCCAAATCTTCGTTCGCGAAGATGGGCCATTAAGTCTGATAATCTTTGTTATAATTCCTGGTTATGTTAATTGCCTGAAACATGTAGCTGTTACAATGCTCTGTTTAGGGAAGCTGGGCACAAATACCTGTCATGGATTGTCCTTCTCAACCTGTATCTAGAGCTATTGATACGGTTTGATATAATCCATAGTTATTTACCTGCCTACCTAAGAATATTTAATGAGAATTGTGCAGATAATATATTTCCTTCATTTTATGATTGAAGAAAATGCCATTAGTGAAAGTTTTGGAACAGTCTCAAACATATTTTCCTGAAACAAGACAAAAATTATCTCAGAGAATATTTTGGGTTCTGCAAAATATTTCAGTCAATCTGAAACATAATAATTAATTTATCTAGAGATTGTAAGCAGATTTTTTTCAAATATTTTAGAAACTAGGAAGCTCAAGATGCAAAGCTTTAAACAGTTCATTTGATGAAATCAACATTTCAATATTTCCTCTTTATATATTTCTCCATTTTTACTACCGCATTTTATCCAAACATATATAGTTTCAGTTACCCTAAACTTTGTTTGCAGGAAAATATGCTGTTAAGTTATTTGTAATCTCTATCAATAAAGACTATCCTATCAATAGAGATAAACTCAAGATCAAGAGTCAGATATATTCATATCATCTTAAGAAAAAATAGCATATCTTTGCTTCATAAACATCTTAAAAGAGTGGCAGATATCTGACAATAGATATCCATTCAATGGACTAAATTGATTTAAATTCAATATTAAATTATCATTGTTATTTCTTATGTAAAAAACAACTATTGAGGTTATTAGGACTAAGGATAGGGAGAGCTTAAAAAAATCTTTTAAAAACTTATTTAAGCAAGAATGATTTCTATTGAATTTTCAGAAATCAATAGATAAGCTACATAATATTTTCCCAATCTCTCTGAAGTTGTTTTTTAATCTCATTCCATGAATATCTGTCAAAATGCAAGTGAAGTATTTTAGACTGTAGTTATACAAATGCATTTGTGATTGACTCATTAAACATAAAACTATAATTAGTCTCATCTTAACATCTAATTTCACATTTATATGGAACTTGTGCATAGCTCAACAAACCTGACTATTAAACAGAAGTGTAAAATAACTGGAGAGGTCTTGGTGTGTAAATTCACCAAGATAATTTTAAAAGGAGAGCTTTCAGAAGGTTATGAAGACTCATACTCCTAAGCTATCCATTTTTGGTGAAAATCTTTTGTGCAAAGATGACTACTGATTTTTTTTGTAAGGTCTATTCAGTATAAGTCACATAAGAAATAAATATATAAGCTCTGGTGTGTGTGGTCCTTTCAAACAGACATAAGGTAATTACAGACTTTCATTATCTCTTCCAGGTCTTGGCTAGTTCAAGATGGGATTTCTTTCCTTAGTTTTTAGAAGTGTTGCCAGATGAACAAGTGTTTGCTCAGGTGGTAGGGAAAATACAATGCTTATTCTTAAAAATCACTAGCCAGTGGAACCACACAATGCTTATTTTGTAGGATCACATTAAACATTAGCAAAAACAGAAACAGGAGAGTAACCAGCCTAAGTATGCCAAGTCAGCTCCATGTCTGGGAAGCAACACCAGTTCATCAAGTTGTCAAGTATAACTTTGGGGTCTGCGACAACCAGAGACCACCAGAGGGACCTCTTGCACAGAAGAAAGCATGTGCAAAGGGGAGGGAACATAAGTTAATGATTTCAGGGAAATAATTACCATATGTACGTTCATTCTGGGAAAATCCATGAATATGTATGTAAAGTGCAGTATATAAGCAGGAGCCTTTTTTGTACTCAGCATGCACGATATTTCAGGAAATATCCCCTTGTACATCTGGCACCTAATAAAGAATGCTGGTTTCTTAGTGCTACATCGGTGTTAAAGAACTTTTGACTGTTTTTCAGCAGCAGAGGGATCCAGAAAATTTGATGAGCATTAACGCAGGGGAGAATCTCCCCTTTCATTTTTTTTCTCGGGAAGTAAGACATATTTGTGCCTGCATTTCTCTCCTGAAAAGTAAAATACATTGTAGTCAGGTAGGCAGAATGACTTGAGAGATTTTCTAGTGATTCCTTGCAAAGGAATCAAATCTCTTCCATCCTGTATTCATATCTTCCTTGCGCAAATCCTTCTTCCATCTTTTGCTATCCCTGTCGTCCATACTAATGAGTTTCTTCTTAAAGTTTGGCATCATAGAATGTCAGAATGGGTCAGGTTGGAAGGGACAACCCTGCTTATGCAGGGTCATCCTAGAGCACATGGCATGCATTTTGTCCAGACAGTTCTTGAATATCTCCAGTGAGAGAGACTCCACAACCTCTCTAGGCAATCTGTTCCAGTGCTTGGTTGCCTGCACAGTAAAGAAATTCTTCCTAATATTCAAGTCGAACTTCCTGTGCGTCAGTTTTTGCGCATTGCGTCATGTCCTGTTGCTTGGCACCACCGATAAGAGCCTCCATCCTTTGACATCCTCCTTTTGGATACTTAGACACATTAATGAGGTCCCCTCTCAGTCACATCTGCTTGAGGCCTGAACAGGTCCAGCTGACTCAGCCTTTCCTCATGAGAGAGATGCTCCAGGCCCCTAATCATCTTCATAGCCCTCCACTGGACTGCTCCAGGAGCTCCATATCTCTCTTGTACCAAGGAACCCAGAACTGGACACAGCACTCCGGATGTGGCCCTGCTAAGGCTGAGTGGAGGGGCAGGATCACCTCCCACAACCTGCTGGGAATGCTCTTCCCAACACACCCCAGGATACCACTGGCCTTCTTGGCCACAGGGGCATGTTGCTGGCTTATGAACTGCTTGTTCTCCTCCATGTCCTTTTCTACAGACCTTCCTTCCAGCAGGTATATGTATATGTATATGTATATGTATATGTATATGTATATGTATA
>NW_020897694.1:18351804-18576007 GCF_003984885.1 Neopelma chrysocephalum | reverse complement strand
GTATATGTATATGTATATGTATATGTATATGTATATGTATATGTATATGTATATGTATATGTATGTATTTGTATATACACACATATGAGACACCCCTTTGACAGTTTTCAAAATAAATCTTTTATAATTTAGCATTTTCTGGAAAACAGAAAAAAACCACCAAACCTTTATTCTCTTGAAAAAGATTGCACACTTTCAAAATTACTATAGAGCTGATTTTCTGTAGAGATTTTTTTGTGTGTGTTTTTTTTTATACTGTTTGTCTGACATCCATTATTTCCATTCTGAATAACTCGAAATAATTTGATCATAGTACAAGAGATAATTGTGAAAATTGTTGACTGGTGACATATAGTGATATAGAATGATTTTAGATGAGAGGAGAGAGTCAGAAATCTTAGGTTCATAAGTAAAAATGTTACATATAGAAAGCAAATCCATAGGGTATATATTGATGAAAAATTAAAGAGCAGAATACATCTGGGAGGATAATTTTAGGAGAAAAAAAAAGAGTGATTCAACATAATGGAAAATAATAGAAAGAGAATGACCAACAAAATTTTCTGAGTTGGCAAATTGGGGAAAAATTTCAGGGAAGTCATAGAGAAAATAAGATAAAATAGACACATTAGAAGAAAAATAAAATTAGATCAATTTGTAAAGAACTTAATCACTTGTGAGGTTGTCTGTCCCTGGTGCACCGCTCCTACTTATCCTTGATGCATCCTACTGTTTTTCTGCTCTTATGTTAGAAACACTGCCCAATAATTCAATAAACTAAAATTAACTGCTGTGTCCTTTTCATACTGTGATAAGCGTGGACAAAATATTTACTTGCTTGAGTAGTTCTGAACATTTTCCAATTCATTAAAAGGTTTAAAACTTACTGGGATTAACTGCATGATCAATGTTAATGAAAAGTTAATTACAAGTCAGAAATCATGACCAAATTTTATGCAGTGGAAATTACGGGGAAAAAACAGGCACCAAATATTTGTATAGATGTTAATTACCTGTTTTTGTAAATATAGTTTTATCATAACTCGATAATTTGAAATAAAAGATCTGGAAATGTCTCATAAGGGGTGTGCTGGTTTTGGCTGGGGTGGAGTTATTTCTTCAATGTAGCTGGTATAGGACTGTGATTTGGATTTGTGCTGAAAACAGCATTGATAATATAGAGATGTTTTTGTTATTGTTGAGAGTAAAGTTCTTTCCTGCTGGTTAGTAGGCTGGGGGTGCACCCCAACTGACCCAAGGGATATTTCATATGGCATCATGTTCGACATATAAAGCTGGTTGAAGGAGGAAGAAGGGAGAGGGTGGGGGTGTTTGGAGTGATGGTCTTCTGCCTTCTCAAGTCACAATTATGTGCGATAAAGCCCTGCTTTCCTGGAGATGGCTGACCACCTACCTGCCCACGGGAAATTGTGAATGAATTCCTTATTTTTCTTTGCTTGTGCACACAGCTTTTGCTTTTCGTATTAAACCATCTTTACCGTGAGGGTTTTTTACTTTTACCCTTTCAATTCTCTCCCCCATTTCACCTGGGAGAATGAGTTGACTATGAGGTGCTTGGTTGCTCGCTGGTGTTAAACCATGACAAGAGGGTATGGGCATTGAAATATTAATGGGTATCTTGTAATATTAACAATTATTGCTGCAAATTCCTTCAATAATCGCTGTCCCATATCAAATGTAGTGGTTATCTCTTCAGCTGGTGTCAACAAATAAATTCACAAACTTCTGTGTGAAATCATCGTAGATGGTGATCTGGGCCAGTATTCTATTAGTACTGTGCAATGGCCAGAGAGCCCCAAATAACATGACAGTAACTGCTTACTGATTTTTGGTAGGATCTTTCCCAAGGAAGAACTCTCTAAAATAGTTTTGATACGTATGAGTCGACAGAGGCAGGCAGCCAGAACAACCACAAAACCATGGCTGAAACGCAAAGAGTAAATTTATTTAATTATCTCACTAACTGGAGGATCCCGAAGCAAAACCTGGGCACAGAAACGCAAGTGGGAACACAGGCACCATTAGGCTCAGTCCATCCTGACAAGCAGAGCCTGCTGTTTGCACCAATTTATCAAGGGCCCACTCACTCATAGTTTGCCACCATGCTGTGATCTCCCTTGTGCTTTTATGATTTTTAAGCTTTGATCTCTCTCCCAAAACAGGGAGCTCAAGCATGTCTGTGAGAGTGCCTCCAACTTTCTCCAAACACCTATGTTATCTCTACACAGAGTTTCTACTTCTCAAAACAGAGGATAAACAGCAATAGGCATAACATATGGGGTTTCTTACTGTGATGAAGTAAGTCACAGGGGCATTTTAGCATCTGTTCCCGTACAGAAGTTATTGAACTGCACAGGACTGACTTTCACAGCACTACACCACTCTGTGAAGAGATCACCACCTAGAGCTTTTTGAGAGCAGAAGATGCAAGAGAACAGCTGGCAAGCAAGGGATCAGCCAGTGAAGAACATAGATGAAGGATGTTCCAGGAAATGGAAATCTGGCCAAGCCCACACAGGTTTAGCCCAGATATAGCCACAAAGTTTCATTGCCTTCATACAGCCTGACCAAGGACTCCAAACTTGATGGGATTTTAGTACCCAGCAGGACTAAAGGATTAAATAGTTGAGGCTTACTCTTTCCAGCAAAAAGTTCTGCATCATGACCATGGTATCCCAATCATGATGTAGGATGTCTCTGAAGGTCCCTGGAAAACTGAGAACTTGCAAAAGATTCCCCAGAGCTCACTCAGGCAGTGGTGTACCCCCTTGACCAGCACAGTCCAAAAAGATTGGATATTAGTTGGCCGGTTCTTGACCTTGAAATCTTCCTAAACTTACAGAAGGCAGCTCTGTGATGTTGCTGCAGGCAGGTAGCTCCTCCTTACAGCTGGAGCATTCTTTCCTACTCACTGTCTCCCTCCAACCTTGTGCACGTTTTAGTGTGCAACCTGCTGCAGTTTCTCCCAGTTGTGGTCTACCCATCATAGGCAATCATGGACTGATTGCCAGGGTTTATTGTAGAGGACCAAGAAAGGAGATTTTTGCTCAGATCACTGTGCTTTCCACCACTGTTTGCCTTTCCCTTGACACCTAAGGCCTGCTTTAAAACTCAGGTGTTAACTGATTCTATAACTTATTATATATTCCCACTGACTCTGTGGTTATTATGAGATTATAGATAATGTCTTTCACTGACTTCTGTGGACTGCTTTCCATCCTGACACTTTTGTTGCAAATCTTATACAGTGTTGTTAATTAAGGAAAAAGGGAAAGGAAATTTGACTGTTTCTGTTTTTCTCTTCTCACTAAAGTGCTTTTTATCTGTTGTGCATTATTCTACTTTCTCTTTTAGTAAGGGCTAATGGCTATACAAAAGCATATATATGCTTTTCTGATGCCTTGATCATGATTGAAAAATCAATATTTTACATTTGAAATTTTTTTTTAAATAGGAGAGGTGTATTTCTTAGTCTTATATATAAAAATATATCTAACATATATTTTTAATTCAAAATTGATTATTCAGGTTTTTTTCTGTCTTACATAACCTTTATTTTTGTTTTTATTCTATCATTTCCAAAAGGAGATTGGAAAGAAAGCAAAAGAATAATGGGAAAAGAAAAACATAAAGAAAGTGGATAATAATGAAAAAAGTGCACAAGCTAAGGAAAATGAAGAGAAGGGTAAATCTGCAACAAGCTATAATCAATGAAAGAAAAAAAAAATGAGAAAAAAGCAATGTATTCTTAGGTTTACACTCTGAGTCCTAGAAGAAAAAAGAGAGCAAATGCATTAACTGAGCAGTTCTAGAACTGTCCTTTGTAAACTGATGGTTAATGAAAATCAGAATCAGTTTTCTAACTATAGTGCTTAAAAGGAAAGGTGGAAAATATAATGACCACTGTTCATGAGTTACGTGGACTGCCGGAAATTTTTTTCTTAATTTGTCACATGCCAGTGTGGGAGGTGATGTTTTTTGTAATTCGAAGAGCACTACATTTATGTGGTATTTTCTGCAGTTAATGACACAGTTTTTATAATGTATGCTCTAGTCAATTATAGAAGACTGAATAAAACTCTCAAGATTTTCAGGCAGTACCAGATTTCAGGTAACATGACTTTAATGGCAGTAGATTCAAAAACCTAAGACACTTTCAGTGAAAAGAGAAAATTATCTGTCTATTCTGAAATATTCCAAGACACCTCTGTTTTCCTTATCTCACTTTGCTTCTGACAGAAGCAGACAGACAGATAGACAGCTAAGTAGCATCTCATGATGCTGATCAGTGACAGGATTCTCATTCATATTGGATTTGTAGAGCTTTGTGAGTCTTTGTGGTACCAATATTGAGACAGGAGTAGTGTTTTTCCAAAAGAGCAGATGCAGACTCTCTGTGACCCCTACTAAAGTGATCTAAGAAGAGAAAGCACTTGCAATTTTCTTAAACAGCTGCTAGGAAATTTCCCTCAGATGATTACTGTTTTCTGACTGTGGTGAGCTGGCCCCAGCTGGCAGGTAACCCCTGACCCAACTGCTTGCTCACTTTGCCCCAGCGGGATGGTGGAGTGAACTGGAAGAACAAAACTGAGAAAGGGTGATGGGTGAGATGAATGTTTAATAGATGAAGGGGAACAGAAACAACACACTAACCAATAAAAAAATCCCAAGTCATGCTAACACAATTGTCACCACCTCCCACAAGCAGACTGATATCCAGTCAGGCCCTGAACAATAGCTAAATTGAAAAAACTCTCTCCTCTCTGCAGCTTTTATTGCTGAGCTTGATGCCATATGGTGTAGAATATCCCTTTGGTCAGTTAGGATCAACTGTCCCAGCTGCATCCCCTTCCAGTCTTTTCTCACCCCAAGCATACTCTCTTGGGAAAGAGAAAAGGCCTTGATGCTGCATAAGCATTGCTCAGTGATAGCTAAAACATTGTGTTATCAACACTGTTATGGTGACAAATCTAAAACACAGCCCCATATGAGCTGCTATGAAGAAAATTAAATCCAGACCAACCCAGTGCAATCATAAAATCCATAACCACAAAATAAAATGCAGGAGGCCAAAGGTCAATAGTTGCACCTCTAACAAGAAGTTCACAATCATCTAATTTGAAGCTGATCTAGTCAATAAACTTACTCTAAAAATGAATTTTCTGTTTGTCAAGTACACTCTTCTAAGCTATGTGACTGCATGTGTGAAACCAACTACATTCTGACAACTTGTTCAGTAGAGAACGTCTCACGAAGAAGTGTAACTTAAGAAGTTACATGTATTAAAAATCATAAGCCATTGTCATAAAAATAACTTAGCAAAAGTATGGACATATATATTTTATAAAAAGAAATAAAAACCAAATTGTTTTAGAGATTTTTTTTATTCTAATAAATTTTCTTCTTCACTAAAAGGGAAAAGGCATTTTTTCAAGTATTTAAGCAAATTTTTTTTATAAATAAAAGCAAGCATTTACCCAAAAAATAAGGCTTAAATTATATTTTTACATCTTATGCCTTACAAATCAACCACACAAAAAAACCCTTACATAGGAAAGAGCACTATATTTAAAGGAATTTTTCTCTAAAAGTAGCTGAACAGCCTCTGCTGATAATAAGGGAAAAATAAAAATGTACCTATTCTGGCTGCTAATGGAAAAAGAACATGCCCAAATTGGAAATATATCCTTACTCACTGATTCCTTTGTCATAAATTACTGATGTTTATTTGGGTCACATCTTTAATACATGAGGTCGGCGCTGTATATAGTTTTCTAATATACAGGTAGTTTTCTCACAGATATCTTGACATAAACAGTAAAGTAGAACTAATCTAAAAAAAAAGAAAAGGAACACAACAGAAACATCACTCAGTGTAATTTGAAATTGGGTTCTTTAACACTATGTCCCATGCAATGGCCATAGAATCATAGCTTCACTAAGGTTGGAGAAGGCCTCTAAGATTATCAAGTCTAATCATTAACCTAGTACCACCATGTTCACCACTTAACTGTGTCCTTAAGTGCTACATCCACAGGGGTTTTTCAAGACTTACAGGGGGGACAGTGATTCCACTACTTCCCTGGGCAAATTGTTCCAATGGATGACCACCATTCCAGTGAAGAAATTTTTCTTAATATCCAATCTAAACCTCCCACAGGGCAATTTGAGGCCATCTCCTCCTGTCCTATAATTTGTTACCTGGGAGAAGAGACCAACCTCCACCTCACTATAACCTCCTTTGAGGTAGTTGTAGAGAGCGACAAACACCCTCCCCCAGCCCAACCTCCTTTTCTCCAGGCTAAACAACCCCAATTCTCTGTCCCTCTCCTCATAAGACTTGTGCTTGAGGCCATTTATCAGCTTCATTGCCCTTCCCTGGGCATGCTCAAGCACCTTAACATCTTTCCTTTAGTGAGGAGCCTAAAACTGAACATAGGATTCAAGATGTGACCTCACCAGGGCCAAGAATAGAGGAACAGTATCTTCCTCAGCCCTGCTGGCCTTTTCTGAGCTCCTATGCTGCGCTTCTATTTCAGCATCCCTTCCACCAGAGAGGCTTTACATTCTGTCAAGCTTGGGTGCTTCAGCAGATAATGAACAGCCCTACTTTCCCAGAAGTCTCTCTATGAACCAACGAAGGAAGCAAAAATCTTTTGGGTCCTTACATGGCTTTTGCCTCATAGGCCTGACACACAAGAAGGACCCCAGTCCTGAAGCCACAAGCTCAACTAGGAATATTACTTTTAAAAATATGTTCAAGGCTCCAAAAGTTCATCCCCCAAACTTTTGCAGAACCTTTGATTCTTTAGTACCTTGAGATTGCATAAAGAGAAAATGCTCCACATGTTTTCTCAGGAGATACTTTTAATTGTAGATGAAATGTGGGAGAAAAGAAGGAATTTTGGCAAAAGTTTAAAAGGAGTAACATACAACGAAACAAAGCATTCCACAAAGTATTGACTTAGCACATGCTAACCCACACAACTTAGCAAAAACCTAACCCATCTCTTTTAAGTTACCTAAAATATTAAATAAGAAAAGAGATTAAAAGAGTAAAGACTGAAAAAAATTAAGAGAAGACAGAGATAGAAAGATGGAAGAGTGAGTCAGAAGAGAGGAAAATAAGAGAAAAATGGATTATTAAATAGTTACCACCACCAATTCCTGCTAGGTGGCAGGTCCCAAGAAGAAAAAAACAGATAAGAGTCTGCATGTGCTGCTTTTATGTAGTTTGGCCCTGTGTGGCCACCCTCCCAGGTGGGACTTCTGGCTCACTGGCCACTCTGTGGCTCCAGGAAGGAGTGAGGGGTGGTGTAGCCAGTCAGAGGCTGAGTTAGGGGTTCCAAGGGGCATAGTGTGGGGGGGGCTCCCAGGCAGCCTTTTTGATTGACAGCTGCTGCTGCAGAGCCTGCCATGTGGGATATGGCCGAGCCCTTACACACACACAAGGTTGAGTTGGTTCTGACACAATAATTAAATAACCAAGTGCCTTTTACACACAGGAAAAACACATTATGATTATTTTTGAAATAAATATAGAGAACTTTCCTAAGACCATTATAAATGTTATATCACTAATGGTTAAAAAGGTCGTCTTAACTTCCTGTCAAATATATGCATGCTTTATTTAATAGAATCAGAGAATTGGAGGGAAAGTTTAAAGATCATCCAGTCCTACTCCCCTGCTATGTCTTTCATTTGGTCAGGTTGCTCCCAGCCCCATCCAACCTGGCTTGAACACTTCCCTTAGTGGATCATCCATGACTTTTCTGCACAATCTGTTCCAGTGACTCACCACTTTTATAGTGTGGTTTCTTCTCTATGTCCTATCTAAATTGACTCCCTTCCATTTTAAAAGCATTACCCCTTGTCTTGTCACTACAGTCCTTGGTAAAAAGTGTTCTTCTGTCTTTTTTACATATTGAAGCCAGACCCTACTCTTCTCCAGGCTGAACAACCCCAAGTCTCAGTCTTTCTTCAAAGAAGTGTCCCCACTCTGCTCATTTCTGAACCAAATGTAATGTGTCCATGGCTTTCCTTTGCTGAGGGCCCCAGAGCTGTGCAAAGGAGTCCAGGTGAGGACTCACAAGAGCAGAATAAGGCAGAGAATCACCCCCTTAGGACCTGTTGGCCATGCTTCTCTTTATATAGCACAGGATACAACTGGCCTTCTGGGCTGAGAGTGCACATTGCTGGCTGCAGTTTTGCATCCAATATCGACACCACAGTTCTATTCTCAATCCATTCATCCTCCAGTCCAAGCACACTGATATTTGGAATTGCCCTGACCCATGTGCAGGACCTTGCACTGGGCCTTGTTGAACTTCATGAAGTTTGCGTACAACCATTCCTCAAGCCTGTAAAGGCCCCTTTGAATGGCATCTCTTCCCTGAAGCACATCAAATGCACCACTCAGCTTGTTGCCATCAGCAAACTTGCTGAGAGTGCACTCAATCCCACTATGTCATAGATGAAGATATTTAATAATACTGGTCCGAGTATGAACTTTTGGGAGATACCACTTGTTACTGGTTTCCACTTGGACATCGAATCATTTCTTGTCTTTGGACACAGCCATCTAGCCAATTTCTTATGCACCTAGGATTCCATCCAACAAACTCATATCTCTCCAATTCAGCAGAAAGATTGCTGAGGAGACCATTACAACTGTGTGCTTTTATACTATGTTATTTTCTCTCTGGCTAGTATTTATAATTGTGGTCGTATCATCCCTAAACCTTTAAGCTCCTGGGTTCTCAAAAGAATAATTTTTACCTTCAAGACAGGAAGTATTCTCCTCATTCATCTAATAACTTGGTTGAATTCTGTGGAGATACTCCAACTCATTATCAAGGAAAAAATATATCAATTTTTCTTTTTCTAATTTACAATTTAAAGAAATGGGGACATCTGTAATTTCCAAATAAATGTAATTGCTCAACAGAACTTTTGCTGTTTTGAGCATATTTAAATCACCTTCGTATTTCTAATTTTTTTCTCCCATGCTTTAAAATCCAAAAATATATTCTTACCTGCTTTCAAACTATATTTCCATCTGTCCTTTTGCAAATTGGTTTGAAAGTGAAGGTACAGAAAAATGTGATATCAAAATGGATCTCTTTGCACTTTAGTATAATTTGAAAAAGAAAAACTGATTCAATACTGTATTTTTTAAAGCCACTCCCCCAAAATCCATTCCTCATTCCCATGCTCTTTTTATCAGATAGCTTTTCTCCTACCTCTTTGCTTTCACAAATATATAGAACTCAAGAGTTTGACATTTGTACTAAAATGTTAGCCTAAGGGTGGTAAGCTACACTGCCTAGACGAACATCTCTATATTTAATTTTCCTAATGTTACTTTTTTTTTTTTTAAGCAGTAACTCCTACAATCATTACAATCAATTTTTCTTATTTGGGATTTTCAGGACGTTGCAATAGCTGCTGGTAATAGACAAACTCACATACACAAAACCAGAGCTACCATGCTTTAAGGCAAAGACTTTTGTCAAATGCTGATGCAGAGCATAATACCCCTGAAGGCACATGAGGAGGAATTTGGCTACTGACATGCAGTTCCAGAGAGAGCTTCCAACTGTTGAGTTGCTGCTCACAGAAATATATGATATGCTTTCAGAAGAGAAAGTACAGTCTCATGGAGCCAGACAGTTTTTTCTGACTAATGTAGGGGGAGAAGATCTGGCATCATCTGCACATTCCCATTATCCTTTTGAGACATCTCATGAAAATACACAGTAAACAATAGTTCACTTTTATCTACTAATGTGCTGTTATGTTCTAGGCAAACTTTATGCAGTGCACACAAGGTCTTAAACACTATCATAAACATATTACCCTTATTAAGTATTGTATAAATGCTGTGTAATAAATAAATAAATAAAAAAAAATAAAATATCCTTCAGCATGAAAACCGAGCTTACTAGCACCCCCTGAATTTCAGGAACGATTATTGCTCTGATCTATGCTTTCTTTATGTAGACAATGATCCCTGTGGGATATCAGTGTGCTATACACTATATGTCACAGATATTAACCATAAAAAAATAAGGGAAAAGCTTATTTTCTTTATGATTCAAAAGACAAAACCTTCTGTGTCCACACGGTAAATTAGTTTTTTCCTTTTTGAGGGTCTTCACAAGTTCCTGAAGGTTTCCTCCCTACATGGAACAGGAACAGTTTACACTCTATACTCAAAACAAAATACAGTTCCTGTCCCCAGTTCAGAAAGTTCCAAAAATAAATACGTATTTTTAAATTAAGCTTCTCTTTGGTGTTTCCTGTACAGGTGCTACAGAAATTATGATGCAAGTCTTTTGTACTGGTGGTATAGGTACTCTTGAGCAGTAGTTAGAGTGGAAAAAATAGGATATATAAAATACTATTTCCCATCCTTATGAAGACAGTCGGGGAAAAACCAATCAACAAAACAACAACAACAACAGCAAAAACACAAAAAATCCAACCAACCAACAACAATAATAAAATAAACAAACAAAGCACCAACAAACAACAACAGCAACAACAACAAATTAATTCATGTTTAGGATGTCAACTTTGCTTGGAAATTAAGGGGGCTTTTAAGTGCAATATTTGTAAAGTAAGCTTCCATAGGGTCAATATACTGAAATAAAAGCCAATCTTACCTGGGATAGCAGCTTTGGCAAAGAATTTCCTTTAAATCTTCACGAGAATAGGACAATAACGAGACATATAGTGATAGTTGTCAATTCCAACACTTTCAGTCAAATATCATACATTTTTTCATAAAAAAACCAGTCATTCTAGAACACCATACTAATAGCTACACTGATACAGTCTTTGATCTTCAATTTAATTTTAAAAGGGCTTAACACACAGCTATTTCCTCATGCTAAGAAGCTGTCTTCCACTATTTTTCTTTTCAGGAGGAATAAATTGCATGGTTTACACATGGGGAAATTTAGCAGCAGTTAGTGCTGCTGTATATTATGTATTTTTTATAGCATGAATCCAGAGATAATAATTTAACAAGATAATGCAATAGAAAAGCAGTACTTGATCTCACTGTGAATATTTGAAATAGGATTTGTAATTACCATTTCTCTTGGGAGATTAAAATACTAAGGATGTGCTAGTCACACAGACCATTCTTATGACACTACTATGTATAAAAATCTCAGTGTTTATTTTATTTCCCAGTATATTTTATATAAGCTATCCAGAGGTGACGGGCAGATGCTGCTGGCATCTGGCCCAAAACAGACACTGAGATGGTGCTATCAGGATGCTCAGTCTATCTGTCCTGATGTTCTCTTGATAGCTAGGGAAAGCACACTGGATCATCTGGGTGCTGGAAGATGATTTGACAAATATTGTATGGTCAGAGCCACAAATTTGGATTATTAGATTACGGTGATCAGTTGTAAGACAGGACCTGTTTGCTGGGATCTCCAAGCAGTCTCACTCACCTGATTTGCATTGTGTTGATTTTGGCTGGGGTAGAGTTAATTTTTTTTGCAGTGGCTGATATGGGGCTGTGTTTTGGATTTGTGCTGAACACGGTGATGATAATATGGAGATGTTTTTGTTATTGCTGATCAGTGTTTACATAGAGCCAAGGCCTTTTCTGCTTTTCATACTGCCAAACTGGTAAGGAGACTGTGGATGCATAGAAAGTTAGGAGAAGACACAGCCAGATTAAGTGACTCAAACTGACAAAGGGATATTCCAGACCATATGAAATCATGCTCAATATATAAAGTGGGGGGAAGAAGGAAGATGAAGGGGATGTTTGGAGTGATGGCTTTTGTCTTCCCAAGTAACCATGGCATGTGACAGGGCTCTGCTGCTTGCTTGTGTGTGTAGGTTTCACATTCCCTATTAAACTTTCTGTATCTCAACCCACGGTATTCTAGCTTTTACCCTTCTGATCCTCTCCCTGATCCCACTGGTGTTGGACTGAGCAGCTGTGTGGTACTTGATTGCTGGCAGGGGTTAAACCATGACAATACCTTACCATCCCTTTTCCTATTTCTTGACCTTATCTTCTGTTGCTGAATATCGCCTTTCTCTGCCCTTGTCTATTCACAAATAAACAGCCTATGGATTCCAGCTTTGCTTTGTCCATATCCAAATTTGGTTTATCTAGGTCTGGTACCTAGACCATCCCTTCCTTATGCAGTATTCCTGATGGGGTTACTGAGGCACTGCCTGCCTTGCTGCTCACTGCTCTCCTGAAGGTTCATAGTGCTCCCATTCAGCTGCCTGTGATGTCTGGCCATTTATCTCAAATCTTTCCGTTAACCACACACAGTACCTCAGAGTGCTATCCGTAATTTTTGAAAGCTTCTCATTCTTTTATTTATAGCTGTCAGCGATTTTTCATCTCATATCTAGGAGCTTCTCATATCTTGCTTAGTTAGCCTAATCTCAGGTGAGTGCTGAGTCAGTGCCCCAGACAATTGCCTGCAAGCCTAGCATAAATATGCACATTCAGGCACCAAGGGAAAAAGAACCTCGAACAAATGTTGTATTACAGAACTGTATTTTAAAAGATACTAGTTTGAATTAAATAAATAAATAAATTAATCTTTAAATCAAATCTAACAGCAAATATTAAGACAAACTAAACTAGTAAGCAATCAATTCTTCAGGAGAGATAGTTACAGTATTATATTTTATTATTGATAGAAAAAATAATTTTTTCAGATTTAATAATTTTATCAATTATAATATTTGGATTTCTTTCAATAAGTAGAGGGACTAGTTTTTGTCTCATTTAAGATCTACTCAGTTTTTTGATTTCCATTTTTCAAGCTAAAATTGAGAACCTTTTTCTTGATTTAGAGTAGACTGAGCATCAATCAAATGAAGACTGTTCCAAAGGCATAGAGCTTTCATTAGACAAGTAAGATTTGTACTGGATTCGATTAAGAAAACATAAATTCATGGCTATTTCAAAAATTTCAAATTAAAATATTGTAGGGAAAATAGAGAAATTACTAAGGCAAAAAAACCCAAAACATACTTTTACATGTTTACAGTTGAAGAAGCCATCACTCTTTTTATATAGTTTGACTCTTTTGTAGAACATTATACATACTAATATGAGATATATGTATTCTATTTCAGTAAAACAAAAAATGGTGACAATGAAGAATTTTATTGTCTGTGAGACTGACACTGTAAAAGTCTTAGAGGCAATGTATTACAGGAATGCCAATCTAATTCATTAATGCTAATAAATTAGTGCTAGACTGTAAGTCCCACAATAGTAAGTGAAACAATCAAACCATCAAAATATAATACATCATTTAAATCAATTTCATTTTGGATTATAAGTGGTAGAATTAATACTGGGATTACATTATATTTTGACCTTCAGGTGATTTGAAGCTTATTCTGCATTTTTATGCATTCCATCTGTAGCTGAACCTTAAAGTGAATTTGTGTACAACCAGCTTCATGTCAGGGAGGTTTTTGTCTGTTCAAAATTACAAATCATCATGTAACACCTCTTATTAATTAAAATTATATAACTACATTTATTTGTATATTTCATGTTCCCGTTTTCCTTCCCTTTACCTCATGTTTTATAATGTTAAATTATTTTTCTATAATTTCTCAATGTAAATTTTCCCAAGGGTTTTTTTCTTTGCTCTTTTGGAGGTTGGATTATTTTTCCCTACTTTTAGTAAAAAGCAAATCATAGTACCTGAGAAATGCAGAAGTGTGGAAATTAAATTTTATGGCAAACGAGTAATCTATTTAAGCAGATAAAAAGCTTGCCAAACACTGAATGATCTATGAATTTACATTCAATTAGCTGTAGAACTATTACTTTTTTTTTCACAAATGAAAGGCCAACGCGGTAAAAGAAACAGTGCTGTAGATGGATAATTAAAGTGCTAGGTGAGATATTCCTGTAACTATATTTAGTTACCTCACTAATGTTACAGAAAATGAATTAAATGAAAAGATTAAAGTTTGAAAAAACATCTTCTAAAAAGTCTGAATTCAATCATTTTAGCTCAGGCAATATCTCCTTGGCAATCATCACAAACTTACTATACGTATCTGAAATTCACTTTCTCAGTTATTTCAGGAACATAAACTTCACAAAGGATTATGTAATTTCCTAATTAATTTCTGGATTTTTTAGTTTAAAATATTATAAGTACAAACATACTTTTACACTCTAATATGCATAAATAGTAAAAGAGAAGTATTCATAATCAGCAAACAAGACTTTGCATGGAAAATCAGCTGATGTAATGAAAATATAAAATGTTGTTTTGTAATGTAAGCTTACTACCAGTGCCAATGTTCACAATTAAGTTTTAAGAAAACAAATCTCATCACTTTTTCTTCTAGGTACTTGTATTCTCTGTGTTGAACATGAACCACGACTGTGACTTGAGTCTGGACACAAACAGTTTACTTTTCTACATTTTCTACATTTTTCTCCATTTTGGTGGAAGAAGACCATTCAGCATTAAAGAGATACAGTTTCTTAAGATCAAAGCCTTAAGAAAAGGAAAAAAGTCTAAAATCTGTTTTAGTTCTCTATTCTGGGCTGTTTTGTCTGATTTATTTTGTTTGGTTTTTACCTATGATAGACAATAGAATACTCATGTGCTATTGTCTTGCTTCCTGTACTAATATTTAAATGACAGTTATGTGTTAAAAATGCTAATGGTTCTTTATTTCAGTAATATCCAGTAATAAGTACATATTATGAAGTATTTTGTGACTTATGGCTTTCCTCATGAAAAGGGGTAGAAATTTGTCTGTAGTCTAAACTTAAGCTTCAAGCCTTTGATTTTTATGTCATTCAGGATAGCGATATTAAGACCATCCTATTCCAATGTATCTTCTAACTAATCAAAACACTCTATTCCACCCTAATCATTCTAATCTACAGTAAGACAAAGAAGGTTCCTTGAATCTTTAACAATAAAATCTGTTTATTAACATTCAACCTTCTTTTTTGTTCTTTTTTGAATCTGCTTCATATATTTTAACATATATCTTTAAGAACTGGGATAAAGGGCTGTAGCTTACTGCATGATACTTTGACTGATTGTATGAACTATTGCAATTTGTGGTGACGTGCTCTAAAAGATGAGGCTCAAACATCGTATGGAAAGACATTAACTCATCTCTATATATAGCATAAAGTGGGTTTCTGTTCACAGAAAGCATAGCACAGCTGCCTAGATAAATTAGCAAAGTTGCTGGGTGAAGTGGTTTTGTGAATCATCATTCAGTAACACTGCCAAAGACAGGATACTGATGCTAATGAACCAGTAATCTGTGCAAGTGAGGTGAATTGTCTGAACTACTATTTTACATCCTGTTGGATCAAAGACATCATAAATTGTTTGTATTGTCTGTTTCAATTACATTGCCTTCTGTAGAGTATTGTTAATAGCTATTTTTGATCAATTAATTTCTAATCTTATGGATAATTTATCCTAACTGATAATTTAAAATTTTCTTTTCAGGCAAATGATTTATTTAATTTTCTGATAAAGCCTACTTCAGTGAAATAGAAAAAAGTCAAAACCAGAACCCCATAACTCATAATTTTACTCTATATGTAAAACAAAATATTGCAAGTGGATTTTCTCACTGCCATAAGTAGATCAGTCTACAGTAGTTAGGACTGTAGAAAAATATATTTTGGAATAGGCTGGCATCGTAAGCACCATTACACTGGGGACCAACTGTCTGGAAAGCACTTTGGTAGAAAAGGACCAAGGAATTCTTGTGGACCTTGGGGTAGCAGTGACTTGTTGCAGCAAAGATGGCCAACAGTATTCTGGGCTGTGCTAGTAAAAGCATTAGCAGTAGGTTGAGGAAGATCATCTTTCTCTTCTACTCAGCACTGGTGAGGCCACATGTGGACTCCTGAGAGCAGGTCTGGGCTCCCCAGTAGGAGGGAGACCAGGTGTGAGTCAGTGGATCAGTAAAAATTTTATTTTACTATTGGGTGGGAAACAATTTTGCATGGAGGAGCAAGGGCAGGCCTGCAGCTTCAGAGCCCACATGGCAGGTTCATGGAGCAGCTGGGGCCTCCTGGTAGCACACCCACACCATGCCCCCTGGATCCCCTAACTCAGCCTCTGATTTGCTACACCATCCCTCAGTCCTGCGTGGGGGGCACTGCGTGCTCAGTGCCGGACATCCCATATGGGAGGGGTAGACACAGGTGGCCAAAGGACATAAATATAGGAGCACGTGGTCTTCACTTCCTCTCCCCTTTGCAGAGCCTCCTATCACCATGAGAAGACTCCTGACAGTAGCTGTTTTTTCTCTTTTTCTTAGTTCAGAACATTCTTAGAAAATTTCTCTGTCTTATTTCCCTCCAAGCCATCTTGTTATTTCTGAAGCTTAAGGGATAACTCTTAGAGTTGCTTCTGCACATACCAGTCTAAGACAGACTGACAGGCAATAGTTATACTGAACTTCAAAATGTGTGTTTATATGGTTTAAATTGAACCATCAAAGGACAAAAAAAACCCTACAACCAATGAACAAAAAACCCTGAACAAAACAAAAGAAAAAAACCCCAAACCTTTGATAATGTAAAAGTTCTATATAGTAATCATGAACCTGACAACTACAACTTTTCCAGACAACCCATTTTCAAAAGCTTGATGACTATTTCCTTCAATCTTTAATGGTCTACAGCCTAGGAGAAAGTTTTGTCTCTCCAGTACAGGAGTGACCTGGATATAGAGTAGTGAGTCCAGAAAAGTGTCAGGAAGATTATTTAGGTCTTGGAGCATCTGTTGTGTGAGATGAGGCTGAGAGAGCCGGGATTATTCAGCCCGAAAAAGAGAAGGTTTAAACACATGAGAATTAGGTTTAATGAAACTGGTAATTCTAGCAAGCCAACCTCATTAGATTATTTCTAACGCCTTTAAAAAGCTTCCGGTTGCTATAAAGCATTACCTCAATTATATGTTTCATAGAGAAAAGTATTTTTATCAATTTTATTTCGTTTTCTTTTCTGTTTATTTGTAGTTATACTATGTTGTTCTTGTCTATTTAAAAATACTGAAATGTATAGTCCACATCTACATCTTTGAAACATATAAAATGTGAATTGAAACAGTTAAAAATGTTTACATAAAACATATTTGTATCATCGTGTCCATTATCGCTCTTGAAATAATGTCACATTATTTTTAGTTTGCTGAAAATGTAGTATTTAGTTTAAAAATTTATTAAAATATACCAAAGACAGATTAGGGTTTTAGATTTTGACAGAATCTGAAACCCGATTTTCTTTTTAAAGGGTCACATTCGTAAAAGAAAAGACTACTCTAAGACTATGCTTTGCTTCTAACCTTTACTTCCTTCCTGTTCTTTCTGTCATTTTCAATTTACAATTGGGCTTTGTCAGTTCAAAAGTCCAAACTTTTACCTTTGTGAAAAATTAAACATATGGGAGAGACAAATAAGAATGATGGTATTAGTTCCACCATACAGTCTTCTGTTATTAAAATAATAGAATTTGTCCCCAATCACTTTTTTTTAATAATAATTGAAAGATGGTTTAACACTAAAAAAAATTTAATGATTACCCTCTGTTGTTATCACAAATAAATCTGGATTACCACTGCACATTTAGGCTATGGAAGAAGACTTGGGGTGGAATTAATCAACATATTTTAAAACTCATTGAAGTCTATATTGCTTTCATCATGTTTTCAAGTGTTTAGGAAGAAGTCATGATCAGAATGGAGGAAGCCCTTGAGTAAAATAAACCTTTCATTATGTAGCCAAAATACGGCTGTAACAGCTATAAACTGAACTGCGTTTCTCAAGAAATATTTAGAATGAGTTAACCTTAAACACTAATAAGTTTAGACCAAGCTTGTGTAAGCAAGACCAGTATGTAAGCACAGTGTAACAGTTAAACAGCCTAGTCAGTCACAACATCTAAGACTGTTACGTAAGTATTTGTGCAGTGCTACCACTGAAGGAGCAAAACTGTGTGTAGCTGTACATAACAGGGATCCAAGCAACAAAAAAGTAGTTCAAGGACAAGACAAATGCAAGTGACTACAAAAAAGTAGACTGTCCTTCCAAGAACGCAAGTAGGATATATAGAAATGCAAAACAAATTAAATACGCAGATGGGATCTGTCTTTTGGGAGAGAGACAAAAAAACACACCAACATTAGTCATGAAGTAAACTTGAGAAATTAGAAGACATCTGTGGTAGTTTGGCCTAGGCCTTCCTTGGTGACCAACTTGTAACCAAGGAAGTGCCCAGATTTACCCGGTATTCCCTACGATTTTTACGTAAGCTGGGGTATAAGAAGAAAGGAGGAGACGCCTTCACTCTCTTTCCTTCCAGCGGCTTTGGAGGTGCAGATCTCCCTGCTGTTGAGTCTGTCGGCTTGGAGAGTGAGGCCTGGTAAGGCCTTGTCGACCTTGGGAGGCGGAGGCTGCCGGCAGTCACCCCAGCGTGACTCTCCGTTGTCCCAAGGAGAGTAGTAAGATATTCTTTGCTAATTCTTTTAGTTGATAGACCTTGGGCTACTGATCAGGATATATATATATGTGTATATATATATATATCCTGATCAGTATATATATATATATATATAATTTTGATTTTTGTTCTCCCCTTCCCCTTTCCCTTTTCCCTGTGAAATTGTATATATATTTCAACTGTACATAACTGTAATATAAGTGCAAATATATTTATATACATTGCTTTGTCTCTCTCTCGTTTTCGGTTCTTTTGTTTTTTTTTTTCCCCTCTTCTCCCTTGGTTTGAGGTGGGGGGGGACTTCTTGTGGTAAGGTTTGGAGACTTGGCAGGGAGCCAGCTCCAAACCATATCAACATCTCACATCGGTTCTGGCTTCACTCATGTCAGGACTCTCAAAGATGATCATCTTCCATTTGCCGGAGAAGGACTAGCCAGGACTGTTGCCATCGGAGTAGGAAGCATCACCTCAATGTTCTTGTGTACTCATAGTTAATACAGAACATGTGCAATAAGCATTAATGATTTGGCCAGTGTTGTGGTTAAAAATTAATAATGTGAAGGAACTATTAGAACGAAGTATGCTGTAAATGAATTAATTTAATGATGTTTTATTTCAAGGTTTAAGACTGATTTAACAGTGTTCTATTCATTCCTATTACTTTCCTCTAATTCCCTTACTGATATATAAATATATTCGATTGCATCAATTCTGAATGGTAACCATTACACTTATTTTTTAGTTTTGTCAATCAGCGTATGTTCTATTATTTTAATACATTTGGTAAATATTGAACATACACTATCGATATTCATGTTTCAACAGAAGTTTTGCTTGAATATTTAAGAGATTAAAGATAAAATACAAAGTATCAATTATGTATAGTTTGAGATTGCACTGGAAGGAAATAATAGGCTAAAGTTTAAAATTCTTGACTTGACATGGTACATGAATTATTTATTCACTTGATTTCTGTTGCCAATAATTGGAAGCTGTTCTGACTCCGTCAGGATTGGTAAAACAAAGACCTGTCCTGTATTTTTAATTTACCTTCTCAGAATATTCTTTATGCTTTGTTATTCTAGAAAAAAATATTAAAGAATGGCATATGCTTCTTCCCAAAAAATACAAGTTTTTCCTTCAAAAATTTCTTCTACAAAATGTAGGCTCTTTCATACAACTGAATAGCATGAAAACTCATTGAAGAAGTTTCAGTAAAAAAACCAGCTAAAAGCGCTAATAGCGGACAAAATATGTTATTGACTTAAAATATTTTTCACAGGGAAGGTTCTATGACACTTACTGCAATGGGGAAGACTTTGTTTTGAGGGCTTTTTAAGACTAATCTATTTCAAAAGTCTAATGCCAGAGTTTGTAGAATCTACAACGTTTAGAAGTCATTCTACAGAATTTGTAAAATTACCCTCTTTTAAATTAGTGAACAGATTTGGATAAACTAATTGTGCTACTAGTTGATGGCAAATCTATAATTTCATGGGTCATATGATGCATGCTTCTATCTTAAAATTTATTCAGGATATATTTATAGCTATCATATATGTGTGTCAGTTATTTTTTTCCCCACAGGCTTTGGTAGTACAAAGAAAAGTTTGATAACATGGTCAGTTTATAATTCACTTAGCAGCTGCAATTCTATAGTTGGCCTGAATCTGTCACTGATAGCACTGATAGAAAATAATTGTCCTGCATCTTAATGCACCCAAGATATCCTGCTCAGACATATACATGCTGTAATAGCAGGTATCAGTACTGCATGTCTTCATCTGTGATGTCTCCTTAGGATTAACAGTGGACTTCTCTTGAGGACAGGAAAGAAAATGCTTACCACAGATTATTTCAAAGAGATTGCAGATTATTTGAAAGAGAACATTGGCCTGTTTCTACTCCAAGTCAAAAAAGGGGTAGATGGTAGGTCTGAAACCATAATGGTAGGACTAAGTAGAGCTTGTGATAGGAAAAAAACCTCCTAGCCCATTAGCACACTGGTAAGAAGAAAACATGAAAAACATTTCAAGCTGTGTTCTGTCCTGCTGCAGTGGTGGTTTGAAATGAATGAAAAAGTTTTCAGGCATTAAACTAATAAATTTCCCCCACATAGAATGTTCTTTCTCTCTCTCTCTCTGAAAGGTAGTTGAAGAAAATAGTTTTCTATCTTGTACCATAACAAGTACTATTTCTTAAGTCTGAAGCAAACTGATTAAAACATTTAATCAAATGTAAGTGAGCAAATCTGTGGAGGCATTTAAGAGATGGGACAATTTAGTGCTCCCTATGTTAGAGGAAATCTCTAATGCACACAAAAGCATTCTTTTTCTTATTGTTATACAACAGTAGCTCAAAAACAGCTTCTTCAGCACGTTTTTGTTCTAATAGATAAAAACAAGGTAGGTATTTTCTAGCTGGAATAAAATTACTTCTGGTGTAGCTTCACTAGCATAAATTAATTGTTTGGGCAGACTCGCAGGAGAATTAGTTTTATCTCCTCCAATGTCATTACTCTGTGATAGTGAGCATTTAATCACGTAATATGTTATTAATTTTAAGAACAAGCTGAAATAAAAATAAAATTCCTCCTCCCTCCCCCCCCAAAACAGAAAAAAAGCCCTACACATGGTATTTCAACATTAGTCATTGGTTTGGATTTTTAGAATTATCTATCCAAAATTGCTTCAACTCCAAAATCAAGGAGAGACTGTATTTTTGCTTTGGCTTCATCTAGCAGCATGAGATACAACCTGCCTGTGGCAACACCTGTTCAGTGAGTGGTATGATGTCACATGCAGACAGGTTTGCAAGGTTTATATTGATTCTGATCATATTCTAACCTTTGATAAAGAGACAGAATTTTGCGTTCAGTGCTCTTCCAATGATACCTATAAATGGACTGAGACTCTAAAGACAGCAGATGGCTCTCAGTTAGATACATATTCCTAAGTGCAAGGAGTTTAGAAAAAAAACATTTTCATTAAATCTGATTGGTTTGTGAATCTTATGCCCATTAATTAATATTATTAGCATCTCCATCTGAAATATTTTTACCAAACATTGCATCATGAGAATCTTTTTATATACATATTAGTAAATTAGTTCTAAAAAGTAACTTCTCTATATACATTGAACACCTTCAATGGGACTTCTCAGGTAAATTTAGTCTGTAGGCCCAACATAAGACAGTGGCCATCCAACTTTATCTTTTTATACAATATCTCAGTAGAATTTGTAAAATAAATTATAGTCTATGATAGAAGTGTTGATAGCTCTTCCAAAGAAAATATCTTTTCTTAAAGCTATAGTTGAAGGCTACAAGAAGAATTAGAATGGAAATTATGAAACTGGAAGCATCACAATATAGACTATTATGTATTAGCTCATTAATTCTGGTTTTTTGTACGTAGAAAGGTTGAACTCATCCATGTATTACTGCACAACTCAGAATTCAAGTCTGGGTTTTGTTTTACTGTGCTGAAAAAAAAGTTTATAAGGATGTAAATGTCATAAAGACATAGGCTATATGAAAAGTAAATGCATCAAGGGGGTGGGATATAAATAGAATAAAAATAGTTAGACCATATAAATTAAAAATATAAAGTTAACCAAGTGAATATGTTATGATAAACAGATTCTTGCTATAATATCAAACATAATACCTATAGCATTTCCTTTCTTCCTTCTTCTTATAGGTAGTGGTCAGAGCAATATTACATAAAATAAACTCAACAAAATAAAGATCCAAATCAATGCAATCTGCAATTCTTTAAATAACTATCAAGGTAATTTTGAAAACTAGTACTGTTTAACAGTTAAAGTGTGAAGTACTGTACTTTAAAAGAAAGGGAAACAATTGGAAAACAAAACAAAAATACAATTCTGGTGCACTAAATAATAGCCAATCAATAAGAATTAATGAAATAATATGCAATATGAATAATAATACACATAGATAAATATTAAGAGGAAATTCTCAGGAAAACATTAGAATTTGTAACTGTATTATAAAATACAGGTACATGTATAATATTGAAATTCTGAACAAGTTCTTAATCAGAAACATCATACTCCAGAGAAGAATACAAAATTCCAGAAAGGCCATAGAGACATAATTTAGCATATTAAAGGCTGGACATTAATATAACTTTTTGACATAGGATAATATCGATGAAGAGCATTTAGAGAAAGTCTTATCAATTATTTAAATATTATACTATGCAGCTGTCACAGAAAATATTTCCATCAGTAAGATAAATGAAAAAATATCCATCTAGACTTTCCATGCCAGCTTGCCAATGTAGCTTGTGGTTTATTAGGATAGAGGAGGAGTTTTGCTTGTACCTTTTTTTAGTTTTTTTTTGTTGGGTTGCTTTTTGGGGGTTTTTTTTTGTTTGTTTTTTCTTTTTTGTTTTGTTTTCCTTGAGAAATCTTTGTGTTTTCTTTCCTTTGGGGATGGATGGGACACAGGTTAGAAGAATAGTCTTTTCCTCAGTTGTGTTTTGTATAAGAACTGGAAATCTCCACTGAAATTCAAGCATTTCTCCTGAGGTTTAAAGTTCATTCCAAAATAAAATTTATGGTAAAATCAGGGGGTTCTTAACCCACGTGGATTGAAGACACTATTTAATTTAAATGAAACCAGTGATATAACAGAGAATGTCAGTGCTGTTGGATTTCCATCTCCCTGCTCACCAATCTGAGACGGTCTTCTTGATTTGAAGTGATACAGGTAGAAGTGGATCAGGTTTAAAAAGAGCCTCAAACTATATATAATGCTTTATCTTTATATATAGTCAGATTAGGGATATTTCCAAAATTCTCAGTCAATGGAATGCCATGTCTTTAAAAGAACTGGCTGTACAAAAGTATGCATTGCTGTATGAGGTGCACTGGGATATCTGAGACATGACCATCTGGTTGACAGAAACAAACTATTATTGCTCCATGGGCAATAATAGTTTGCATAGACAAATAGTCACTCACATGCAGCATAGTACAGTTTCTTAGGGCATGTAGTCCATTTTAGTCAATGTTTTTTTGTGTCCAGGTATCTGTACAGGGTTGCCAAAGATGACATAGGATTCACAGGAGGTCAATACTTCTCTACATTGTCAGCTGGAGTCCAGTACTATTTTACAGTAGGAATGACAATAGATGCCTGTTTATAAGTAATTAAATCCTGTCCCTGCAAGAAGATATCTAAATTTCAGCATGCCTGCGTTGAACTGAATTCCCATTTCACACAAACAAATAAAAGCTAAACCTGTACTCTGCATCTGAAGTAGGGATTGAACAAAGACAGAAGTAGACATACTACACTTTCAATCTTACACCACTACTGTTCAAGTTCTTGAGCGTAAGGAGGCATAATACATATTTCATGTGATATGTGTTTATAAAACAGTTAACACCAAGTGATAGTTTATATGTCACATTTGCATGTATTATGACCTTGATATTTTTCCTCATATCTTCAAAGTATGACTGAAGATTCTGGGTTTTTTTGGTGCTGAATTCTTTCAGAGATACAAAAAGTTGTGTTCTTTTCTGTAGGATGATAATTAAGACATATAATTTGTTTGTACATACCATTGTGCTGAGTATGACAATTAAAAGGTTAAAACAGTTTTCTGGTCTGAAAATGCAAACCCAAGAATTAAATCTTCTGGTGACCATTAAATATCCTTACATGGAAGACGAAGTAACTGTTCTCAATATGAAACTAAATTAAGTAATCAGATTAAGAAAGAATTAATTCAATTGGTGCAATAGTTACATGGTCCATTTTTGCAATGGACTAAACCACTGGCCATCAACAGTTAAAATCCCCTGACATTTGGCAGTCTTATGCCAGCTCTTCCTTTATAATAAAACTTTGTTCATTTTTTTAATTCCCTAACCTGAAAACAGTATAAATAGCAGAAACATAAAAATCTATTTACCGATATAATTTATATAATTTGTTCTATTTTTTATATTTTATATTTTATATTTTATCATAAAATTATATTTTCTAAAAATCACCAACTTCAATTAAGCACAATATAATTAGAGAAAGAATACTTTTTTTTAATGTGAAGTTGTCTGACATATTTCCTGCAGGGTTATTGTAGTATCCATTTCTAAGGAAGTTTTGTCTCCAAAGCCAGTGGGGAATGCTGCTTAAAAATGTAAATCAAAGTATGTTTCTAAGCTGTGTAAAGATCACACCATTAGACTTCCATTCTTACCTTTTTTAATTCAGTTAGTGTTAGATACTTTGTGATTTTGTCATTGCTGAAGGACAAATAGATGCAGTATGTTTTCTATTATGTAATGTAAGAGATATTACATCTTATGTTAAATTATTTTAATAAATAATTGGCATCAATCTAATTTTAAAATTTTTTTAAACTCCCGAAAAGTAGGGGCCTTACATGAGTAAACATAGTACAGAGATTTTGGATACATACAGATAGGCCCCAGAAACACTATGACAAAAAAAAAAAACAGAGGACAAAATATGATCATACTTGGTTCTAAGTAGGGTGAACACTTTATTGGTGGGGTTTTGTTTGTTTTGGATTGTTTTATTTTCATGGGATAAGAAAAAGGCTGAGTATCTAGAGCAACTATAGTAAAAAAAGAGATGGAATAGGTAAAAAAGGAATATCGACAACAGATGATGGCACCTCTCTAGATAATTAGAGATTCCCTTACAGTACATGGGGGACAGGTTCAAATACTTCCCATTCTTGTTCACAAGAGACATATTTTTCTTCACTAAAATAAATGTAGTTAGTTACAAATGTGCAAAATAAAAGTATCTGAAATTCCTAGAGGAAAATACAGAAGTAAAGCAACAGTCCCTCAAGCATGTTGATATCAGAGATACCATCATATTTCTCAGGCTTCCTTCTCCTAACTGATAATTTTGTGGTTGCAGACTGAAACAATATATTCTGCATGTAACCACCTGATGTGAGTTATGACTAAAACCAGTTATGCAAGGTAACCTATATAGCTCCCAATATTGTATATTGACCACTTTCAAATTCTTAAAGAATTTCTTTTCTTACCTTTTTGTGAAATATCTTTGTTTTATTATACACACTCACAGGCAGTTAAACTGATACCATAGCAGGGGAGGAGGTGATTAGGGCTCAGATTTTTAGATAGCTTGCTGTCTAAAACAGTAAGCAAGCTTATAGTACAAATATATCAGGCATTTATAGAAATCTCACTCATGTTTATCTGTGTCTTTACATGCTCACTTAGCTTGGAAAAATAGGCCTTACATGTCTAGGCCAGTGTAATATAAGCAGTTTACAGCAGAGATGAGAGTCAAATCCAATTTTGTTAAATGTTAGATTAAGTTCCTTAACCACTAGAAAATCCTTTGCTTTTGACCTAAAAACCTATTTAATGCTACACCTTGGCTTAAGAAAAACAGTAGAAAAACAACATTTGAGGCATTCTGTGCAGATTTATTTGACTGTTTATTGTCATCAGCCAGGAATCAGAAAAGGTATTTTTTAATTTGTTTTTTTGTAAACTTGTAAACATTTTAAATAGTATGAGCACAATCATTTTCCATGCTTTGTAAAGATAAAGTCGAGTTTTTCATTTAACAGTACTTTTTGTAGACATTACTAGAGATATGTGACCAGATTATTTTTTCTCCTAATCCCCCCATGAGTCAGCACACCTGTGCTTTGCCTTTTAACATTCCTTGTACTTTCTTTGCCAGCAGGCATTCAATGCTGCAAATTGAAGCACATTGGCAATCCATTTCACTTGCATGTTCAGGCCCTTTCCTCTGCATGGAGCAGAGAATGAGCTGCTGGTCCAGCTGAGAGTATCAATGTCTATGTAAGTGAAAGAAATTACTGCATTGAACACACATCAATTCTGTATTTGTGAGCATAGATTCCTGAGAGCAATTAACTACTCTAATTTAATTCTGGATATGTTGATCTATAAGAAAATACAGACAAGGTCAGTCAATGCCGTACTATTCAGCTACTCTGAACAAGGCTCTCTGGGATAATAAAAGGATATTCTAGTTTTGTATCTATCTTACATTGTTATTCTCACATAGAGTTTGGGAAAAGAGAAAGCATAAAAATATGATATTCAAATGGGAAGAGATAAAAATAGAGCATTGTGTTTCACAGTGTAGATTCCTTAGTGGATGAGACTAGTTAGGGAAAGCTCTGATGTGTTCTAAATGCCTTGTATGTTTCCCCATGGTTTCATTTTTGATCAAGCAATAAAAAAAAAATTGACAGAGAAGTAAAGGAATTCTCCAATTAGTGGCATACATAAGCAAGGCTTTGGGGAGGACTTCTAGTACTGAGAAGTATGCATGGAACTTCTTCCCTCATTATCCCAAGTGACTATTTCAAATTAACTAGTACAAATAAATTTGTTTAAATTTTTCTTAAATATTTGTGCAGACAGATGAAATCATAGATTCTCTTACAAAGAAGTAGTGGTTTTTAACAGATTTCACGTAATACCCTAACTGCAACAAGGTAACTTCTTGTATTGCAAATGTATCAAATATGAATGATAGGCTACCAAGGATGATTATGCTCTATAGAGTTCTCTCTAATATACATTGAATTTCCATCACATCACAACAAACATTCTGTCACATTTTACACATTTATCTGAATAACTTTTCTTCAACATTCTTCATTTCCTAGTTTTAATGTTATGTCAAAAGACAAGAAAATTCAAGATAGATTTTTTTCATTGAATTACTTTAATAGCAAAAAGATGTTGCAGATATTTGAAATTTGTAAAAGGTAAACAACATGTGTAACATGGTATGTAGTAAACTATTTTCCTTTGTGTATGATATGTTAGGTATGTTATATATTCAGGATGTCTTTTCAGTGTACTTTCAGTATTACAAACTTAGAAGCAATCTCAAAACTGCAAGACTGTGAAAAAGCTGACAGTCTATAACACAAACACATTAAACTAGAGGCCTGCCACAAATTGGTGTAGATTCTGACAGTGACATTGACGAGTTTTGTATATTGACAACTCAAGATGAAAGACTGAAACAAAGACACAAATAATCCTTGGCACCATTCTATTTGATAGTCCTAACTATCTTGAGTGGAAAAGGAATGTCTAAGATCTCATACATATTTGGAAATTTTACTATAGTTTGTCAAAACATTATGTCTTGTTAAATAATGGGAATCTATGTTCTTGGGGAAAATATTGTCATTGCCAGCATAGCATAACTTGAAAAATATTGAAAACATCTTACTTAATACAAGTTTTACTTTTCTTTTCCTAAACAAATGTGAAGAGAAGTTAGACTACTGATTAATTTTGGACGGCTTCATCAGGGGAAACTACATACAAAATGGGTAGATATAAAGACTGTAATCTAATGCCAAGGGCTTAAATGTAGGTGCCACAAATTCTGTGGTTTTTACCAGCTTGCCCAGGATTTCCAACAGGGAAGAAGTCATTCAATCTCTGGGTAGTTATATGTATATCCTTAAGAGAAATTTCTGAAATTTACAATTAAAGTCTTCAAAAACCCAAACTTGAGTATCTACCATATGACAGTCAAATAGTACTTACTATTGTGGTTCAAATAAGAATATATAAAAAGCACCCATCTACATGAACCTAAGTTTTAAGTGTCACTATGAGGATAATTAGAATAGGCTTATTAAAACATTGGTGTTTTGTAAATTTGTTTTTTCATTTCTCTAATGATTGAGATAGAAAATAATATTTTCATTTATTTTTAGATAAAAAATAACAACCACAAACAGAATAATTTTTTTTAAAATAATCCATTTTCACTAATCTCATCATGTCTCTGTGTTCTTTCTTTGTCTGATAAAGATTCATACTCCTGATATAGTAAAATTTAAAACCTATGTGCTAAGGTATACAGAGAGCTTGTTTAGTGCTGATCTCTTTTTGATCTGCATTTGCTTGATTATGCAAGAATTAAACTTCCCTTTTCTTCCACAAAAAAATTTGAACCCTACTTTCAAATATCTCTGTACTTGTCTTTTATTTGGCTCCCTGCCAAGTCCCCAGACCCAGCACAAAAAAACCTTTGGCAAAGAGGAAAGAGAAAAAACTATGAAAAAATCCAGACTAGCCGAACTATATTAAAATAAATGTATTTACATATATTACAGTTATATACAGTTGAAATACTATATACAATCCAAAAGGGAAAGGGTAAGGAAGGGGAAGGGAGGAAAAAAAACCAAACCAACAAAAAACCAAAACAGATATACACCATAAAAACACCGCAGGATCTAGCAAACTAAAGAATTAGCAAAAGAATATCTTACTACTTTCCTTGGGACAGCAGAAATCACGCTGGATGACCGCTGGCATCCTCTGCCTCCCAAGGTCCACAAGGCTTCACCAGGCCTCACTCCCCCACACAGCAGAACCGACAGCAAGGAACCTGCGCCTCCAGAACCACCGGAATGGAAGAGAGGAAGAGGCTTCTCTCTTTGTCTATTTATATGTTTGGATTACGTAAAGGAATAGGATGGAATACTTCCTTTCTTCCTTCCTGGTGATCAGGAAGGAAGGCCTAATACTTAAAACCATTATAATACTTTTCTTCAAAGTTGTATTGATATCACACTTTAATATGATGCTAGCATTACCCAAAATGTTTTTTGACAACACTTCAGAAATCATCTGTCTAAAATTAATTTAATTAAGGTTAGAGAAATCTTAGTGGTTTTGTTCTTTGTTTGTTTGTTTGTTTGTTTTCCAGTGCCAGAGAGGCTAACATTTCTAATTCTAAAATAACATTCTTTGGACATAAAGAGAGAGGAGAAAGATGAGCCAGCTAAAATTAGTAATAGGTGCTGAGTGCTAAGAGAAGGATAAAATGATTAAATCCAAGACATAAAAGAGTCAGAAAATGAAGTGGGCTTGAATCACAATGTGGTGCATGACCTTAAAGACAGGCATGATGAACCAAACAGAAAAAGACAAAAATATAAGATGAGGCGAAATAAATGTCTACCTAGTGAAGATGAATGACTATTAATATATGTATTTTTAAATCAAAACTTTATTTAATTAAGGGTGATTAACCAGTTAAATGAAGACTTGTTACTAAGACAGATGAGCACAGATTAAATTAATATTAAAAAATAAAAGGTGAAGAAGGCAAAAAATTACATTAAAAACATCTGTATTTCATGATTATTATGTTACTCTGTGAGAAAACTGGCATGTTTTGTTGTTTCTATGGCTTTCTGTTTTTTCACAGTAATTACTACGCTCCTTGATCATGGACAAGTGCTTAAGTTCAGGGATTGATTTTTATTTTTTTTTTACACATATGCTTACTCTGGTATTTAAGCAAGATAGGTGCTAAAATTTTTTCAATTTGAATTTTAAATGGGTAAATAACTGTCAGTGACATAACAGTTTGCGTATGAAAATCAAAACAAAATATGAAGTAAAATAAAAAACATATGATGCTAGAAACTTCAGTAATATTTGGATTGCTGATATTGTTTTTGTGATTTTTATAATGAATAAAACATGTTGTTTTTTTTTCCCCAGACATATCAATTACTTTGATTAGGACTCATCTAGCCAATCTGTCAAGACCTGAGCTAACCATTCTCAAGTCTTCTTTTTCTTAAAATGAAGCATTGACAAAATGTGATTCATATGATCCTAAAAAAAATCTAACATTAGTCAGATGAAAAATCCTAAAAATATTTTTTTCTTCTCTATTATCAAAGGTGTCCTAAAATGATCAGCTCTGGATTTCACATCTACCGTGTAACTATCCTGGAATCATAGAATCATAGAACGATTAAGATTGGAAAAAACCTTTAAGATCAAGTCCAACAACTATCACCCAGCACCACCACCATATTTGCCACTAAACCATGTCCTCAAGTGCCATGTCCACACATTTTTTGAACACTTCCAGGGATATTAACTCCACCACTTTCCTAGGCAGTCTGTTCCAATGCTTTACAATCCTTTCTATGTTTTTTTTTCCTAATATCTTATCTAAAACTCCCTGGCACAATTTGAACCCCCACCTTACTACAACCCCCTTTCAGGTAGTTGTAGAGAGCAATTGGGTTTTTTGTTGTTTGTCTGTGTTTTTCTTTTGTTGTTGTTGTTGTTGTTTTTGTTGTGGTTGGTTGGTTGGGGTTTTTTTGGGTGGTGGTTGTTTTTTTTGGCAATATATTAAATTAATTTTTCCCAAGTCAAGTCTGTTTTGCCCATGTCAGTTGTTGGTAAGCAAACTCAGTGTCTTTATCTCAACCCTAAAGCTTTTTTATTTTATTCCCCTGTCCTGTTGAGAAGAGGAATGAGAGACCATCTGTGTAGGCATCTAGCAGCTGGCCAAGGTCAACCCATCACACTTATTTGTGAGTAGGAATATACTTTTTGTGGTAATGCTGTGGTGCTTGGTGGGCTAAAACAACACATACAAAGCACAGGTGAAAGCACTTGGTAAGAAATTTTCCAAACTGAAAAGTACCAGTCTGTGTTTGCTGGCAGTGAGATGATTTCTAGAATTTTCTTGCAAAAAATATCCTCAAACACAATAGGAACCTTGATCAATGAAGGTTTAGCTTTATGTTAATTTTTGATATTCAAAAGCAAAGTACTATTTCTCAGTCTCAAAAATCTCTACAACATGTTCTTTCCTTTAAGACATTGAGGCTTATATATTTACACTGAAAGAGTTAACTATTACAGATACGAGGATAAAAGGCAGTCTCTTGATAACAAGAATAATGAGGAAGAACAATAATGTACTTCCGGATATGTATTTTTGTTTCTTTTCACCTAAAGAAAAAAAATTAATAAATCAAATACATCAACTCAGTTAAAATGTAACACCTCCAATACCTAAACATTTATAGAAGTGTTTCATAACTGGAAAGAAATTAGAAACCAAACCAGAAAGCTGTAGTTTAAAAAAAAGATTAAAATGAGTAAATTTTCTGATCAGTGTTAACAGAAAAAGAATACAAGGTTTAGCAAGGTTTGAAAACCTTTTTAACTATCTTTTTTGGCATCTCTACCAGTGTTTCAATCATTGTGTGAAGATATGGCAAGTTCCTGTTTAAAAGCCTAAAAACATCTCATATAACATAGATCCAAACCCCCATACTTTCCAAAAACCCTAATGATTTTTGCGGTCCTAGCTAGCTTAAAATTATATCATATTTCTTCTTTTAACATACCTTGAAAAGATACACTTGTATTATTATTGGTAACTAAGCTTTGTCATGTAGAAGTGTACCAATTTTACGGTATGTGAGAACTACTAATACAGAGATGATTACTTAAATTAGGGAATTCAAAGTGCATATTCAGTTTGAACTACTATGTTTCTTAAATGAAGAAACTGAACAAATGAAATAGTGGTATCTCTTGCAGTTCAGTTAAGAGAAATAAATTTTATTATATTTATCCAAAGATAGTAAAATATTTGGACACCTATCCTATTGAAAATGTTTTATGACTAGTAAGATCGTTAAGAGATAGCAGAACATGAAGTTTTTCACAACATAGTTCTTCCTCTAATTACATGAGAATTGTCACAATTGACTGATCCTTAGTTATTGACTGATTTGCTAAGGAAGAGTAAGTAATAATGCTGGGCAAACTCATTTACATAGTCAAAACTCCATTGCTTAAACTATTTATATCATATTAACTAGAATCCATTTACTATTGCGGTTTCAAGAGTCCTTAGCTGCCATCTATTGTAAGATGTTTCAACCTCACTGCAGAAAGTCCCAAATAATATATATATATTATGTTTATAGATACATAGATTAGATATATGTGTGTGTGTGTGTGTATGCATGTCTGCTTGGGTCTCTATGAGACATGCTCAACTTTGCTCCACGTTGAATATATAAACAGGAAAGTAGCATCCAGTTCCCTCAGCCTGAGACAGAAAATCCGGGTCCCTGAGTGCGCTGGGATGGACTCCAGCAGATGCGCAGGGAGAATTCTCTCCAAACACCTCTTAGCAGCTTCCTCTTAGGAATTCCAGACAAGGCACATGCTTTTTATTCTTTTTTCTCTTTTTTTTGGCTGGTTTGAACCCAGGAACAAAAGGAAATTTACCCACGGCACAGTCCATAGCTCCCTGATCCCCATTCTGTATATTATCCACTTGACTATTTCTAATTTCCACACAAGAATAAGTACTTGATTCTCAAAACAAATTTAAACCAGGATACATATTTTTCTCGATTGAGTAGAGACTGTAGTTTTCTAACACAATGACAGATGACAAAATCAGTGTCTGTGTACTCCTACCATAATTTGCAAATGCAAAAGTAAAGAAAGAATCAGAACCTATTATAAATTAGTAATTATTTTTTGAATTTTGTTTCTAGCTGCTGGTTCAAGTTGCAAATGGATAAATTTGAAACAATTTATAAAAGGGCAGCTATACAAAAAAAGTATTGCGTGATGAATTAGACTCTTCCTCTACAGCATCCAGCTGATTGCAAAACAAGGATGCAATTTCATGCCTTTATAAATAGCATTTCAAAAAAGGTGTAATTTGAATTTCACACTTGTCAGCAGTGATTATGATCTGGCTTAGCCTTTTCTTATGTGAAAATGTTTTGCCACTGGATTCCTAAGTTTATTAAAGATTCTGTCCTTCTGACATTAACTTCACTTTTGACAGCCACTTCTGATTAACTCTGGATTATCAAATAGTGTTAGACATAATCCCATCAGTTTACCAGAATGGTTATTTTCAGTTTGTGTTCTCTCTGTCAAAGCAGGAATAATACTTAGATTTTCTTTGATAAGGAGGAAATCTTAAATCCTTACTCATGACACTGTTTGACTAACACCACTCGGTGCAGTTGGACTACTTGTCATCCAATGTTTTCTCAGCCCAAATTAAGGGATTAGAACACTGTGTTGACTACTGTTTCACTTGCAGCATTACATGCATTGTTCATGTGTTTAAGCAACTGTTACATTCCATGTAAACCCAGTCAATACAATTTATATTGCCTTAAGAGACTGAGAAGGAACTAGTTACCTCAATTGAAATATAAATATAAAAAGCCCTTCATAAGGAAGATGTGACCTATACTGTGCTTTCATAAAAGCATCATTTAATTTGATCGCTTCAAAATTACGCTAATCAAATCAACCAATTGTTTTCATGTTATTTGTTGCTTTTTTAAATTATTGGGTCATCTACAGACTTTGTCAACGATGTTCATTTAGGAGTTTGAAAATTAAAAGGAAAAAAAAAGCCTCAAGAGGCCAAAACTAATTAGATTAAAATTATAATTAATTCAATTGCAATGTTCTGTTTTCATATGCATTTTCAGACTTCATAGTTTTAAGTTTGGTCTACTCTGGCCTCCAATCGAGAGACCTGGAGACACACCATTTATAACGCTGCTGATGCTTTTGAGAAAGCACGCAGGATCACCCTTGAGGAGAAAAGACAGCGCAGAAAGAATCGAGCCTTGCAGAATATACCATCTAAGGAGTCTTTCTGCTGGGCCTTTTGCAACCAGACATGCCTTTCTCGTATTGGCCTTTTTAGCCACCAACGCGCTTGCAAGAAAAGTGAGTAGAGCCCTTCCCAAATCTTCATTCGCGAAGCCTAGCCATGAGTTTTAAGTTCATCAAATGGTTACCCTTTGATTTTGCATTATGCTATTCTCTTAATTAAAATGTATCACAATATGGAGTACAATGTGTGACAATAATCTAAATATATTAAATCAACATTACTAAAGTTAGCAACCAGATATATTACTTTAAAGGAAGTAGTAAATTACTTCAGTAGACCTACTTTTGTTAGTCTCATTTTGATTGTTATTAATTGTACTAACATCTCTGTCCCTCTTCTTTTGTTATTTTAATCAAGTTTTATATCAGGTCTATATTTTTTCACATCATCTGCGTATTGGTCAACTCTCTGATTTTTTTTTTCCCCCTAACACACATATCCCCTTTTTTATTACTTTCATTGATTATGCTACTATATATGTCTAACAATGCAGTAATGTTAGATATTCCAGCTGTTATTTTTAAAAAATCTTCCCAACAAAGGCTATCTACAGCAGCTTTTCTCCTATGCTTCCTTGCTGCCTCTCATACATTTTTTCCAAGCATTAAGTCTTAATTCTTACTGCTGTGAACTCTTCTTTTTCCTTGTTTCTATTTGGTATATTTACTGATTTTTTTTCTGTTTCTTGAATTATTGAGTTCTGTACATTGAAGAGTTCTGGAGGTCAAGGTGAGAAAAACAAAAAAAAATGAGGTCTTGTCAATATATAAGGATAGAAATAAAATCTCACTAACTAGAAACACATTTTGGTTACTTACATAATATTTGTTGTAATATGCCACCACAATATTTTATATTAAATAAAAAGTATATTCTTCCCAAATCCATATTCATCTAATTTTAAAATGATAGTTTCAACATAACTAGTCAACTATGCCCAGAGGTTTGTAGAATGCAGACTCAATACTTTGACAAGGAACTGAAAAAATACAGTTGGTCTTAAAAAGTCTTGCCTTTTCTTCTCTAAAAGAAAGATATTTAAGAATCTACAAGTAAAAAAAGTGAATGAAATTAGTCATCCCACTTAATTGCCAAATACTGTGAGAACTGGTCTCTTTTTTGCTTCCTCATTTGTGACATCTCTTTAGATATTAAATGAGATGAGGAAAGCTTACTACCACAAGAAACAACTAAATTTATTTCTTTATTAGAAATATTAGTGCTGTGAGATCCTGAAGGACATTTCTCTCCAAGTACAATAGGATATTATGTTGACACTTGGCTTCTTCTCATATTTAACTCAAAGACCTGTGAGGAGTTAATCAGTTAAAAATAATTATTTTAGGTCATACACAGATACAAGGAGAAAAAACACATTTGTTATAGGTTTTGAAATCAAGTTAGCATATCTGGCCTTGGGAGAAAATATTATCCATTTGCATATGATAATTTCCCCAAAATTGCTTATTAGTGTTGTAACTTGTAAGATTTGATAATACCACTTGTATTATTAAAGATTTTTTTCCCCAAAGCCACTGCTCTCTTCCCCTTTCTTTAAAGCAAACATTCAAGGCACTTTTTTATTAATGGCAAATAGATGTCAATGTCAGCTTTAAAGTTCATGTAATTTTTAAAGCAGTCAGCATATGGTTCTCAACTCTAAAGTTCATATAATTTTCTAAGTAGACACAATTTGTTTCTTTATTTTTTGCTAATGATTTTTCCACAAACGGAGATCTTCAGGTCCTTTTTTGCCTCTAGTATTTGCAATGTTATATTAATAGACATGTGTGAATATTGGTGCAAAGAACATTTAAAACCAGGTTTTTTGAGTGGTAGATATAAATACATGATAGGTATCAGATACAGTATAATCATTGTGGAATTTGATAATTTTCTCCTTTAAATTTGCAATTTTGCAATCTTGTAATAAAAACAAAATATTTTTCCCTCTTTTTAAAAATTATATAACTTAATAGGAAATCCCAGCTAACTTTTCCATTATTAAGCTGTCTTCTAGTTTAACAATGATTTGCTCATACTGACAAATGCCTACTCGATGAGCCTCTACTTAGTTCTAAGAAATTTCCTGTCTTTATACAATGTCAGTTTAGATGGTTTTGACAATATAAAAATGTCACAGACTACATAGTGTCTGTAGAAGACTGTAAGGATTGTTTATTTACTAGGTATTCATTAGAAGGATTGAACTGATTTTGTTTATCGAAGAGAGAAGTTTACAGAGGAACAGGAGAGAGCAAAACAAGATGGGACTTTAGCTTGTTCTGTTTAAAGAGAGACAGGAGGAGAAGTTGTCACAGAGCATAAAATCGGGAGAAAAATGTTCCAATTGGACTCAATTATTGTTAATTTTATATAAAATGCTTTTCTTGTGATAGTAGAGTGGAAAATGATGCACAAACCAATTTGCAAATTCAGAAAAATAGTAAGTAATTTAAATTGGAAAAAGTGATGCATTGGGTGATTGAATGTGAAAATAATGGAAAATAGGTAATGGATATTCAAAAAATGTATTTTTTCCTTTAAAAGTTTCAAAATATTGCCAACATAATGTTTATTAAAACATTTATATTCATTTCATACACTGGCTTAATAAAAATAAAAGAGATTAAATAATGCCAAACCAAAAACAAATGTACATAAAACCAAATATATAATGTATATATAATAAACTTACACACATTTCTCACTCTGTATTCAAATCTGAAATTTGAGTAGCAAAATAGTCCACTTGATAATTTGCTTTTGGAGCAATATATGATTTCAGTTCTTTTCTTGTACAAAAATGATTATCATCTTCTTAAAAGGAATTTTCCAAAATGAAATGCATTTAATATTTGTAAAAATGATCTGTTTATATAAATATGATTTAATAGTATGAATTATGCAAAAAAATAGCATCCATTTAGAGAAGTTTGAATGAATGGTAGATAATACCCATCTGGAAAGGTAGATCATGCTGATACTGACAATGAGAAGAAGAATTAATTCAGTGAACCAGTGAAAAATTCCATCTTTCCTTGTCAAAGAACTGTCATGCTCAGCCATCTCAATATCAGAAGCCAAGAAACATCAGCACCTGTAATGATCAGAACCAAAATTACTCATAATATACCTGCATATACCTAATTATACTGTGATTAACTAATATATTTGATAAATGCTTGGGTCTTAGTTATTAAAAGACAGGTTCAACTAGTAGTTCAACTGAAATAAATGCTTACTGGAAGTTTTGACATTTGCCTTGTGTCTCAGATCTATTTGAATACTCCAGTCACTGCAGTCCACTCTTCCCCATAACAGTCCAACACTGGTGTTTGGTATTCTCTTCTTAATTGGTTATATGTATTTCAAATCAATACAGAATCATAATTGTATGATTCTGTCAGCTAAAGATACCTGTAAGAAAAAACACATTTTAAAGCCCTCTTGATCCTCCATATAAATTGCTATCACAATGCTTTTTATTAATATTATGCTCACATAATGTATGAAAAGTTTAACATGAGTGAAAAAACCCTGTAAAAATATTTTAAAAGATCTTCAGAGTTTAAAAGAACTCTAGAATTTCTTTGTATTGGTTTAGTATTACAAATTTAGTATTAAAAATGTGTGTCTTTCACTGACTTCTAATATAATGCTGTACCTGTTTAGCAGAGTTGTAATGGTTTTAACAGCTAAGCAGTTTTCTTTATCTGATACTTTTAAATCATAAAAGAAACAAACAATTGGCATGGGTACCTTGAGAATGAATATTTAATTCCTATAATATTTTTTATGTATTGGCCTGCAGTTTTTGGTAATAGACCTATTATGCATTATATAGTCTGCAGTTGCTGATTTGAAAAGAGCAGATTTTCATGAGACTAGATTTCTAGTTTGGCTTTTATTTCCCTCCAAACCCAAACCCAGGATCCCAGCATCACATGAATAAGTGAGTAGGGTGAAAAACTAACTCTGAAGTAGCCTGGCAATACTGTGAGTTTTGACTGATATAAACAACTAACCTTTCTATCATGAATACTTTCAAAGTCTGAAGTATCTCTGCAGTAAAGGCACTGAATTTTACAAAGTTTTCCAGGCAGACTGACCTTTCAAAACACACCCAGAAGAGAGAGGATGATACCAGTTGTCTTCAGGAGTTCAACTTTTACTTACAAAGTTCTGTTTTTCTGCTCTGCACATCAAGCAGGTCTTATAGCCAGACAACACTTCTGGTTCAACAATTCCTTAACAGGCAGTCAGTGGTTTAGCTCAATCAAGAGATGTCATAATACAGCAGAGTAAGCACAAAAGAAAGGCCAAGGAGAAAGACTCATCATACATCATCTTTACTAAAGCTAATTAAATTTAGGAGGTGTTTTGTTCTGGATATTTTTAGCTATTGTACACCCAGAGTCATAGTTCTTAAATTGGCAAAGCTTATAAAGCTCTTCATATTTCCTTCACAATGTTCAGTAAAAATTTAGTATCCTTGCTGTCATGGTTTTCATTTTCATTCCAGAATTACCAAATGCATAAATCAAATGTTCTGAACACTGCTGCTAACTTTAAAATAGCATTTCAACTCCAAGTGAAGGAACATAATGCTCTGACAAATATGCACTTACATTTTAATAATATTTATATGAACAGAAAAAAGCTCATTCAATTAAATTCCAATCTTTATAATGCCATCATATCAATCGTATTTCATATTTCTATGTCTGTTCCAAGCAAACATACATGGATGAGAGTGATTAGTTCCCTTTTTTGAACAACAACAGTAGTAAAATCATAGAATTGTAGAATCACAGAATCATAGAATGGTTTGGGTTGGAAGGGACCTGAAAGAACATTTAGTTCCATCCCCCTGCCATGATCAGGGCAAGTTCCACTAGACCAGGTTGCTTAACATCAGTATATACTAAAAAATCACAATCAATATAATCTTGGAAAATCTTCACATTTGTAAAAACCATTTCTTTCATACCTATTATTAACTTTATTAAAATATTTTTTTTAACCTTTGACAAAGCAATAAAGTGATACACTGGAATGAGTCTTAAATGAAAGGCACAAATTGCTACTCTGGCACATTTTAGAGCAAAAAGTATATTGAAGTAGACCTCTCAAAGTAGAAACTGCTTAAATAAAAGGTGCTTTGGATTGCAACATGTAAGGATCAGTGGCAGAAAATCAAAACTCTACTGAGACATCTGTGTTATGGTATTTTCCTGGTAGATGAAGAACTAGAAGAACCAGCTAGTACTGTACATCTGTACCACCCTCTCTGCCATTATCGTGGTTTAACGAAAACCAGCAACTAATTACCACACAGTTGTTTGCTCGCTCTCCACTCCCTGATGGGATAATGTGGAGGATCAGACCTAAAAATGTTATGTCTCAAACATTCTGAGTATTGCTACAGGAAAGGTGACCAAAGGAGAGGGGCAGTGCTGTTCCGAGCCAACTTCCTGCACTGCCTTGAGACTTGTGCTCAGTCCTCCCCCCTCAACTCACTTTCTGGAGAAGGGCTGGCTGTGCACGTGAAGAATCCAGTTTATGTAAGAGGCATGCACCGGGTTAACTATCTTCTTGTGCACCTTCTCGCTGGTGGATCATGGGAAACTGAAAAGTCCCTGACTTACAGTAAGCACTGCTCAGCAGCAACGAAAACATCAGTGTGTTCTCAACATTATTCTCATTCAAAATCCAAACCACAGCACTGTACCAGTGACTAGGAAGAAAGTTGACTCTATCTCAGCTAAAACAAGTACAGCCATGCTAAAGTATGCTCTACACAAGGTTCATGCAGTCAGTTTGAAAATGTGGATCCTCATGAGACTCTGGATTGCTCTTTAAAACACATAATGTTTTAAACATTCAAAGGTTTAAAATGGTATTGGATAGTTTACTAGGCATAACCATGCAGTCTTTTTGTGAGACAAGCATGTACACTGATGATGAATGGTTCCATAACAATGTTGCTATGTGCTGTTTTAGCAAAGGTTGAATAGTAAGCATAAATTTTCTCCTACTAGAGCACTTAGTTAAAGTGAAGACAAAGGTCAATAAAGATTGTTGCAGCCCAGTTCATGGATTTATACATCATTTATCAAAATAAGGAGAACAAAACAGGATGGCAAAAATACAGCAATCACACATATGGCATTCTGTAGAGTGGCTGTTATTATTTATGGAATGTACTATTGATTCAGAAGAAGAATTAATAATAATTTGGCAAAATTTCACAGAATCACAGAATCTGTGAAAAGTCTGTAATTCTGAGAAATTTGAATCTATATAAACAATTTGAGTTATTCAAATCTAGAGATAACTTAGGGAATTCAAGATTGTTCTGAGGGCGGAAATTAGAGGGTTTATAAATCAGGCTATTTCAGACTTGATAGCAATCTTTTGCTGGACTGATAGTCATTAAAAATACACACAACCATTTGCTACTTAATCACTAACAAGCATCATGTGCACATAGAGAACAGTTAGTACTTAATAAATTTGTCTTAAAACTAGCCATAAGTATTTAATACCATGGAACTCATGTTTTTAGTTAACACTGGTAGCTGTGGTTCATGATCATTCTTAGTCATCAAGATAAGATGATCATGCTCTTTGACAGGAAAACTGGACCTGAGACCGGGATGTATTTTTTATTACCTGCCTTTCCTATCTCAATGATGCTATTTCTGTCACTGTCCTAAAAGTGAAAGAAATTATCTCTCTGGTCTTGGTAAATTACTTTTTAACTTTGTGCTTATGGTTATTAATGGTGCTAAGATATTATGAGTATTGGAAAATATTCATACACTGTCACCAGTTACATCATTACTATACACTGATGTCTGGATTCACTGAAGTCAAAAATGGAGACTTAGTCTGGTAGAAAGCTCAACAGATAAAAGATAATCTTTGAGCTTGAATTAGGAGTTGCATTTTAATATTATTAAAAGTCTGTCTCCCTTACATGCTTACTACAAGACCTAAGTTTATCAATTGCTGTCCCGAAAATCAAGCAGAACTTGATTCGGTTGGCTTACTTTAATGATACTTGAAACTAGAAAGTCCTACCAAGTTTTACATGGAAACAGTTACTGTGTTTAAAACAGAAATAGGAATTAAGCTACCAGCTGAGTACTGTAGATAATCAGGAGTGCTTGGGCTCATTCCTTGGTCTCATTTTTACAGTGATAGACACATACTTGCCAGCTCCAATGCTGGACTTTATGAAAAGTTCAGAGAAGCCTAGTGCAGAAAAGATTAAGTGCTTATCCAGGGCACTTGGGGTTATTCCCCAATTCAGTTTATTCTTTTATAGAAGCAAACTTCCATGGCTAGGACTACTTAGTTTTACATTTTACCGGGGGAACTATTTTAACTGTTGTTTCATTTGCAGCAAAAAATCCATATTTGGTTATTGCAACAACCACCACAGCAACCCCCTCTTTCTTCTCCTTCCATTTGTTTCTGCATAACATTTGCTTTCCTCTATAGCAACTCCACCTTGTAAATGTAATTACTGTTATTATCAAATGTTTTCTGAGACCAATGCCTCAACAACTGTTTGCTTTTCAGTGTCCTCTCCCTTTGGTTGCCTTTGTAAAATGCTAAGGACTCCACTGAGGCTTCTCTGTGTTTGCTGTATTCCTGGCATAGCTTAGGATTTTTTGCCACATTTATCTTTAAAGATTTGAATTTATTGAAAAGTATCTGCCACTCACAGAATGCTCATTTGCAGTTCTCCTGCTCCAATTTGTTTTAGACCCAGATGACGGAAATTAAATGAGAGCAAGAACAAAATGAGAAAAAGAAGCATCCAGTTTATTGGCAGCTCACTTCTTGGTTACTAATATCTATTGCTTATGGTGTGCAGAGGGGCGACACCTCAGAAACTTCTCTGCATTCTCTATTAGTCAGGTATGAATTGTACTTTTGTAAGGATTATAGGTCAAGAGAAAGTCAAGAGAATTGGCTTTTTTCTCTTTGCTTAGCATGGCGGTCACAGCTATATTAATTCAGCTAAGTCAATTGAAATCATCTAGTAAAAAATGGATACGTATAAGATAGATAAACTAGGAAGGTCCCAGAGGGATCTTGACAGGCTTGAGAGGCGGACGTGCAAAACTCATGAAGTTCAACAAGGTCAAGTGTGTAAGGTCCTGCACCTGGGTCTCGGTGGTCCCAAGCACAAACACAGGCTGGCCAGAGAGTGGATTGGGACTAACCCTGGGGAGAATGACTTGGGGGTGTTTGTGGACAAGAAGCTCAATATGACTTGGCAATGCACACTCACAGCCCAGAAAGGCAACCACATCCTGGGCTGCATCAAAAAAAGTGTGACCAGCTGGTCAAGGAAGGTGATTCTCACCCTCTAATCTGCTCTTGTGAGGCCCATGCTGGAGGTCTGGGGACCCTAGCACAAGAAAGATGCTGACCTGTTGGAATTAATTCAGAGGAGAGCCATTAAGCTGATCAGAGGGCCAGAGCATCTCTCTTATGAGGAAAGGCTGAGAGAGTTGGGGTTTTTCATTCTGGAGAAGAGAAGGCTTCAGGGTGACTTTATAGCAGTCCTCCAGTACCTGAAGGGAGCCTATAGGAGAGCTGGAGAGAGACTTTTTACAGGACAAGGGGGAATGTATTAAAACTGAGAGTTGGTTTGGATTAGATCTTAGGAAAAAATTATTTCCTGTGAGGCTGGTCAGGCACTGGAACAGGTTGCCCAGAGAGGTTGTGCACTCCCCATCCCTGGAAGTGTTCAAGGCCGGGTTGGATGTGGCTCTCAGTAACCTGGTCCAGTGGAAGGTGTCCCTGCCCATGGCAGGGGGTTGGAACTGGACGATCTTTAAGGTGTCTTCCAACCTAAACCATTATATGATTTTATAATTCTAACAAATCATTGTTTCTTCATTTTGATTTACTAAGGTAAGCTGCCAAATCAAACAGATTTAACTTAAATAAATTTAAATCTGATTCATAGAGTTTGTATCTATTGAATTAGAATTTATCTATCCCATGTTTTTTAATGGTGAGCTAAATCTACAATTTTTTGTCATTCATGGTTCCTTTCTTCTGTCTTTTATAAAATTGATCTCTAACCACAGATTTTCATCTGTTTGTTTTAAAATGCATAGCAGAAAATACAAATATTCTCTAGAAGAGTGTTTTGGAATCTAACTTCTAGATATCCTTCTAGATATGCCCTTGAACTATCAGGTAATTGGATCTCCCATTTGAAATGTGCCTAGGACATGGAGGGTTGTGAAAGGCAAGTTGGACTGAAGCCACATTTTTTATGCTATACCTGGAACCATTTCCCAATCCCTAGCATTAGTTCTATGGCCTGGCTAGTTCCAGGGAATATTTTAGGTAAGATTTGGCAGGCCTCAAATTTGACCTCTAATGGGTTCTGTTTTCCATAAAGGAAGTCCAGGCATGAGAGGTGATCTAGTCTGCCATAAGCTATGTCATGTGACAAAATGTCTACTGCCCCCTACCCACCCCTTTTGGGTGTCCAATAAGGAAAGGCAGCAAATGTGCCCCCCCACCGCATGGCACGAAGGGATGCTGTTCCCCCTCCACTCCAGGATCTGTCAGGCTGTTCCCACTGCCTGTTTCCCTCTTTTGCCTTCTTATTACATATTCTATATATTGCCATTTGTTTCCCACACTTTGATATCACACAAAACTTCTGCGTGTGACCTTTCTTCTCTGGAGTAGCTGTGAAGTCCTATTTTATTTCTTTGTAATCCTATTGTTTACTTCTTTTTGTAGAAAAGATTTAATAGAAGAAAGCTGCAGTGAGATCTCATACTACTTGGAAGTTTTGCTTTAGGAAGATACACATCCCTGATTTATTAGCACAATTTGCAATTATATTGCAAGTAATTAAAGTAAAAACTCACTTGTCAAAATAAATGAGCACAGTATATTTTGTGTGGAGGCAACTTTGATGGCTAATTGCATTTGCATCCTTAGTCATTTGCAAAAAAAAAAAAAAGTCTGTGATGAGTCTTGTAAGTATTACTGTGAAATAGATTTTTTTTTTTCTTCAGGACTGTTTTGTTAAGTGTAGTCAGAGTTTCATTTTATTATATACATCTTTCAAGACACAATTAGCGAGTTCAAATCCTACACATTTTTAAGTGAAATATTGTGAAAAACTGAAATATATTTTGAAAATATCTCTTGATTACTTTTCTTTGGATTTGTATAGCACCAGCTTATAGAAGAATGTAAGAATCCAGCCTAATTGCCCTCAGGCACAAAATTAATCTGTGTATAAAGGGAGAGTGCTGAATGTCATTTTATCTTGAGCTTAGTGAGCTTTTTTACCCTGTTTCTTATATTTAAGTTAATACACTACAGTCTGGATGGACAGACAACTAGACAGGTAAAAACCTGTTGTGAGTAATGAGTCATGCTCTGCCTGGAGGCTAGTATCAAGAAGAGTACTGCAGGGGTCTGTACTGGGACATATTCTGTTTAACATCCTCACTAGTGTCCTGGAGGAGGTGATACTGAACTTTAATCAAGTTCATAGGTGGCACCAAATCATGAGGGATGCAGCAATTATGTTGGAGCACAAGGTAGCCATCCAAAGTTACTTTAAAAGGCTTGTCATGGTTTCAGTAGGCCCAAAATCTAATTCTGATTCCTAGCCCCCCACCCACATCTCAACCCCATGTGAGATGGGTTTTCCAGACAAAAACACGAGACTCAATATGGGGGGAAGGAATATATTACAAAGACTATACACGTGAATAAATACTATAATACATTACAAACAATCTTAACTCTATATCTATCTCTACCATGACAATAATATTTACAATGGGCCAAATCTCTTCTCCCTCCAAATAAAAGTCCAGGAGAGAAGAAGAAGAAAAGACCCCTTCCAGTCTGTGAGCAGCAGGTCTTCCTCTCTAGGCAGCAGGCTCTCTTCTTCTCTTCCACCAGAAACAGTTGCTGGCTCTCTGCCAGCACACACGAGGGAGGTTTCCAAGTCTCTCTCGGCCCCCGTCTCCAAACAAGGGGTCTTTCCATGGGCTGCGTAACCCCAGACACGGCCGCTACACCATGGTCATATCACGAAGCACCGGGGTCTCCGTGACGGTCTGGTATCCTCAGGGGAAATCAAGCCCCTGTGCAGAGCTCCCATGCTCTGCCTCAAAGATGGCTGCCAGCTTCTCTGAAGCTGGAGCAGGGGGGGCCAAGGTCACCCCCCACACACACACATTCCTTCGGCCGTCCTGGCTTATCTCTCAGGAGGCCATGAGCTTCCTAGCTCCTCTCAGCAGTGCATACTGCACTTTAGGACTCCTCTCAGTCCACCACCCCCTCCTCTTTCTCGGAGGGGTCTCTAGCGAGTTTGGGGGTTTTGGTTTGTCCAGTTCTTACCCTCCGAAACTCTCTTCCTATTGCTGGCTTGGTTCTCTTGTCCTGTTGCTGCTTTTCCTTCTCCTCAGACACCTCTGTGTCTGCCTTAGCTGCATACCGGCTTGTGTTGTTCCTTTGGTCTTTATCAGTTGGCTCTTTGCCACTGTTCTTCGGACGCTGCTGTCCCTGCTGCTCCGTCACCCACTCGCAGTGGAGAAAACTCCTTCGGCATCTCAGACACAGGTACTTAGTTCAGTTCTGAGTCCCTGCAGCCCCCCAACCGGGGGCTGGGGGGGGGGCAAAGGCCCCCAAGGGGCCGGAGCCCCTTCTCCTCGTGGCTCACCACAACATGGCCACCTCTTCTTCCCACCACAAGAACCACTGCTTCCTTTTCGGTCTCCAGAGATATGTTTATATTTTGCAGGAGCACTGATTGGTCAAGCCCCAAGGGTCACCACCCCCTGGGGGTTACCACTTTCTTAGTTTCAGGGGGAAAACCTGGTTCAAACCACTACAGGCTAGAGGAATGGGTCAGCTGGTATCTCAAGAAATTCAAAAAGGACAAGTACAAAGTTCTGCCCCTGGGAGGGAAGCAACAAACCTAGGACACTAGGTTTGTCTAGTTCAGGTAAAAGGTGACTAAAGGGTGACCTCATTGCTTTCCACAGCTTCCAGAGGAAGTGGAGAGGGAGGTATTGATCTCTTCTCCCTCGTCTCTAGTGCTAGGATGTGTGGGAATGGCTCAAAGATGCATCAGGAAAGGTTGAGGCAATATTAGGAAACATTTCTTTACTGAAAGGATAGTCAAACACTGAAACACCTCCCAGAAGAGGTGGTTGATTCTCCATGCCTGTGTTTAGGAAGCATTTGGAGAAAGCCCTTAATAATACACTTTAACTTTTGGTCATCCCAGAAGTGGTCGGGCTGTTGGAATAGATGATCAGAGTAGGTCATTTCCAATTAGAACTACTCTGGTCTAAGAAAGGGTAAGGACAGACAAGATGGGGACATCCCAAGGCCCAGAAGGGCTCTGGGGCGGTAAGTTGAATGTGAGCCAGCTGCAGAGATGGCTAACTATATCTAGGGCTGCATGAAGAGGAGCACAGGCAGCAGGTCCAGGCAAGTGATTATGCTCCCTAACTTTTACTCAGGGCCTCCCACTTTATCATGTTGAACTTCATGACCTTTGTATGGACCCATTTCTCAAGCCTGTCACAAAGTCCCTCTGGGTGACATTTCTTTCCTCATGCACGTCAAGTGCACCACTTACCTTGGTGTCATCTGCAGTATGTATTCATTCTTAACTGAAGTTTCTGTATCAGTCTCTGTGCTGTTAATTTAGTGTAGTTGTACTTCCTGAGTTTTGCAAAGTTATCTCTAGATTTAAATAACACAAATTGTTTATATAGATTCAAATTTCCCAGAATCACAGACTTTTTACAGATTCTGTGATTCTGTGAAATTTTGCCAAATTATTATTGATTCTTCTTCTGAATCAATAATACATTCCATAAATAATAACAGCCACTCTACAGAATGCCATATGTGTGATTGCTGTATTTTTGCCATCCTATTTTGTGCTGGTTATTTTTTTCTCTTATTTTATGATCAGTGACAGTACTTCTATATCTTTTTGCATAGTTTCCTTGTTTCTTTAAAAAGAAAAAAATCCCATGCAACTCTTCAAGGACGTGTTAAAGGGTTTTATAATAGTCAGATGCATTTTCTCATCTATTTATTCTCCATCCAAAATATTTATCACACATCCAAATAACTTTAGAGATTAGAAAGAAATATATGGCAGTTATCTATAGTTCTCTAACTCCAAAATTGCTTCTCTAACTCCCAAAGGTAAGATTAAGATAATTTGATTTAAAAACATAAACACTTGTCACTCATGGGGACAGACGTTCTTTTGGGGATCCTTGGCAGAATGATGACAGTGCTAAGTTGTAGTTACAGTTATATATTTCTTTTTTTAACAGATTTTTCTGATTATCATAGCATAGAATTTTATGATCAGAATAGCACAGATTTTTATAAGCAGAATCAGTGTAGCTTAATTTTATAAGTAGCATAGCATAAAATTATATAGCATGGCTTAGTCTACAGTTTCTAATCACCTGGACCCTCCACAGATTGGGTTGAATCTTAATACTTGGCTTGGTGTATCAGTACAACAATCTTAATTGAGGCTGAAACCACAAAATAGAACATGAGTCACTCACTCAATCATCAGAGGAAGCAGACGATGGCTGAGGGGTCACTGACCACTAAGGAAATTGTGGGTTTTGCCACGCAGCAGCAGTTCTGGTCCAGGTCTCATGTGGACTTGTAAGTGCTTGATTTTATAGACCGTGCTCTGTGTGCTGTTACACTTCCCTCTTCTATGATCACCACCTGGTTAGTCAGGTGCCTGGGACCTCCAAGACCTGTAAGCAAGGAAGCAGCTGTTCAGCTAGCACAGTATTTTATCTACAGGCATAGTAATGGGAGAGGCCATGACAAGAAGGCAGAAAAGCTTGCTGTTTCCTGCAGACCCTTACCATCTCCCCAAGTCCACAGTAGTTGTACAGGAGTTCTAAGATGATGCATCCCTTGCTATTCTTTCTGGTATTTGCTGATGTCCTACTGTTGATTAGTGTGTCTGATCCCATTTTGTACCCACTGGTATTGTCTTCTATGGCAGCAGTCTCCCAGAAGTTTGTTACCTGTTCTGCAGAGAGATACTTCCTTTTTTATATTTAAAATGTGTTGTTGTTTTATTTGCCACATTCATGAGTTTTTAAAGCTTGACAAAATTAATCTTTCCCCTTTTTAAAGTGTACTGTAATTGTTTTAATGTTTCATTCTCAAAGCAGATACTCCATCTTCTATATCATTCTTGTTGTTATTCTCTCTACCATTTCTTACTCTACTGTATCTTCCCTGTGCAGTTTTTGAGATGTAAACACAAGATTTTATACAGCAGCAAAATTATGACCTCTGTTGTATTCACTTTGCCTTTCCTGATGATTCCAAACACTTTGTTAGGGGTTTTTTTGGTAGATGTTGCACATTGAGTCAGTGATTTCAGAGGACTGACAACAATGACTCTAAGCTCAACTTTTAAGTGCTAGCATTTTTACCACTCTATGTGTATGCATATATATATATATATTTAGAATAATATTTCTTTCTAAAACCATTACCTTGAGGTCGTATTTTATAGCTTATTATGTCCTGTTGTGCTGATCTGAAAGAGTTTGTAGGTGTTTTGAGTGAAAAAAACCCCAAACAAATTTGTTGGCTTTTTTTTTTCAGTAAGGATTGTTGTACACTTTTGGAGTGTTTCTACACAACTGATTTAACACATTAAGGGAAGGGATATTTTCCAAATATTTCTTTTGGTTTTTTTCAGTGATACAGAGAATTATCTACTTTTATTAAACCATTTCACAGTTAGTGTCCAGGAACACCTATTATGTTCCCAAATGGTTGCTTCAAAAGTAAGTTTTTTTCTAGGAAGCATCCTAAACCAGTCACTTTTCTTTTACTTCTCTATACCTAAGAAACCTGTGACCTGTCGTTATTTACTATCTTTTTGTATTTCATGGTTCATCTGGAGAAAAAATCTCAGTTATGAAATCTGACTTTGAGTTCAAGCAGTTGCTATCCAAGAGATAATGTTGAGAAAGAATATTGAATCTTGCTTCTCCTGTAGATAGTAATTTAACCTGGAACTCTTCCAAGATGAAAAGAACAAAAATCAAAAGCTAATCACTTAAATCCAATGAGACTGCTAGCCTCACTTGTCATTGCAATTATTTTTCCTCTTTAACCAGTGAACAGGTTATGTAGTGCAGCATCTTTTTTTGAATTATGCATTTTGTTCTATTACTAAAGTCTCAAATACTTTTTCATCCTTCTTCTACATAGTTGTTTATTTCTGTATACACCTATGTAAACACATGCACATTTCTATTTCTTGACTTTAAATATGCAAAAATATGTTTTTAACAGCTTTTTTTTGGACATTGTTTTATTTGCTTTTTACATGATCTTTTGTTTGTTTGTTTCAGATTTAAGTATTTATTACTGCTCAAATTCTTTGTATATGTCATATACCTATTACCATATCCTCAAGTTGTAAGAATGATTTTTTCTATGTTAACTAGTAATATGTAGAATAGTGCAAGCTGTAGAGGTTTATATTCTGTGTTTCTCTGCAAACTTATCATGTGTAGTTTTTCAGGGAAGCCTTCTACCAGACTAACTTCAGGAAATCTAGGGGTAGTAGGAGTACAGTTCCACCTGGTGCCAGTTCAAGAAGGTGCTGCATAGGGCATCTAAGTACTATAAATAGAAGTAGCCTGCATGAAGCCAGTGACTACTTCTGTAGGTGGCCATGTCTTTCAACGGATAAGATGAGCAATGAAAGACTTGATGGCCCTGATACCAAACGGCAACAAATTCCTCTTGTCCACATCATTAACAGTCAGTTCCCTCTTCAGACACATCTTGAGAGGAGGTAGCTAGAACAATTAAGAAATGGGGAGAGAGCTAAAATTCAAGTCTGGCCAAGACCAACTCATGGGACTGTCTTGTTTATGCTGTCATTTTTCATGTTTAAATACTAGTATATTTCTGTGTATAGGCATTCCCTGAGGCAGCACTCACACTGGTGCTAGCAAAGATATGGGACTGGTCCAGCAGCCAGTATGAATGTAACTACCCTGGGGAAGGCGAGAAAAGGAATTTATTCACGTGGACAGGAACTGTACTGTGCTGCCTCCTCTCTGGGCTAAAGATTAGACTATGAAGTATTTTATTTAATGGTGTCCTTATGAAGTTCATAATCACCTACATTTCTGACAGGGAAAATTCACATATTTTACAAAATTTCTGTTCCTGACATCGATATAAATAAGAAAAAAACAAAACATTGTACAGCTACTTCTCCCTAGCTTGGCTGTCTTCTAGTAACAGGTTGAGAAAAGTGATAATAATAATTTAGGAAAAATACATAATTTATCTCAGGGAATCTTTGTCTACTTGCCTTCATAGTATCCCATGTATCTTAGTGAAACTTAAACAATAGTATTTGCAACTCATTTATTCAAGTTTCAGGGTAGGGCATGAATTCTCTAATACTAAAAAGATTTTTTTCTAGGCAGATAAGGGAACATATAAATTCCAACTTCAACGTTAGTATGACCTACCTTTTTACTGCGTTAATTTGTTCTGCTATTTTCTATGTTAACATTATAATCATCGACGCTGTTTTCCTTTTATCTTAGATTTTAGACAGATTTTAGTTTATTGTTTTACTTCTTTAGCCTCAAACCAAAGGTCTTCTTCTTTTGAAAGCTATTTGAACTTGTGGACACACCTCCCTTTGCTTCCCCTTCCTTTCTCTTACCTTAATGGAAAGTTCACTTTATCCTTTTTTTTTTTGTTATATAAGGAGAGATTACTTGTTTTTTACTTCCCTCTCGTCGCTGCTAAAAGTGTCAGTAAGTCTGTCCTCTGTTTAGCCTCTTGCCTGATCAAAGGCTTCAAAAATAGTAATTCTACCCTGCTCCTCAAGTCGCTTTTTGCTTAGTAAAAGGGGGATTTTCCTTGTAGAATAAACTACCGGAAAAATGAACTTTAAGAGTGATAAGTCTTGCCTGAGAGTTTTCTTTCAGCCTCAGAGAAATTCTCAAATTCTTTCTGCATTTTTTTTTCCATCTACTACAATTACTGCATCTTTTTTCACATGTATCTAAATAGTGACTTCTGATGACAACATGAAACTCTTGGGAAATTTCTGTGCCTATTTTTTGGCCTTTATTCTTGTGATATTTTTGTAAACTTTATACTTTCCAATTTTTCATTTCACTATGAAATTTCTTCATATACTCCCTAACTTCATACTTTTTTATTACTTTTAGTCCGAATTTTCATCTATTTTGCCTCTACTATCTATGTAGCATTTTATCCAGTCTTATAGTATATCTGCTTCTGCTACTGCAGTGTCTCATTTATTTGCGTCCAGCTTAAAATAGCACTTTGTGCCCCTTGTCTTTTTACACCTATTGCTGCATTTTATAGTTATGTTTATCTTCTAAGGTTTAATATATATAATGATAAAAAGTATATTTTTTCACATTAAATATGTCTCTAAAAATAAACTAAATACGTAACTTGATGGATGACATGGAACAGCCCAAATCTGTAGTAATACAAATTCTTTTACTCTCTAAAACAGGAAGGCAAATATAAACTCTCTGCTGGGAGTGATGTCTGGCCATGATCATAATTCATGGACCATGCCCAGGAATTTTTGTAGACTCTTATTGTTGTTAAAGGCCAAAAGCATACTTGGGCCAATTTTAATGACTAGCAGTGGAGCTGACTGAAATACAGTTCCTGGGAATATTTTATTTCACTATATAATGGAATAGCACTGACATGACCATTGTACACATTGTATTGTCATTATAACACTTTTTTTCCTTATGATGTGGGTTTTGTGCATTTTGGAGTTGTGGGTTTGCTGGGGGGTTGTTATTTGTTTGTTTCAATTTTTTTTGAGTTGTGGGTTTGTTGTGGTATTTGGCTTTTTAATTAAAAAAACAGATATTTCTTGAACTTATTTTGGTAGCCCCAGTATATGTAGCTCCAAAATTTGGTTGATTCATTAGTCTGAGAAGCGTCAATTTTAGTAATGTACTGCCTGTTCAACCTGTACCCTACCTTACCTAAATATTGGCAATTTTAGTTATGTCCAGAACTTCAATATGCTGTTCAACTTTCATCAGGTGAATGAGTTAAAATAATTTCCTTCAGTATGCTTTCCAAGACCCACTTTCAGCTCCCCTAGCTATAGATGGCTAAATGAAATACAATCTAATTAAGAGCCTGAAATCCGATAATATCCTATGGAGATATAAAACTCCAGAGGATGATACTGTTGCAGTGCTTAAGGCTCAGAAATTCAGAATATTATAGATAAAATTCCTATCATGTAAAATAGAAACTTGAAGTTTAAGTATATGTTAGGAATAAAACTGTCTTTGAGATTTGACTTGTAAATCTATTGAACCTATTGTACAGGTACATATACAACGAGGGGGAAAAGAAAGTTGACCTTTTAAAGAGTAGTTTCTATAACAGGCCTGTGACAGAAGATCTTTTCCTCAAGAGCTGCTCCATTTGAAAGCATTACCTATTCTTCTTTAAGCCAGCCTCAGTAGGGTCCATTGCCATCAAAGCAAAAAAATTAGGTCTCTGAATCCATTAGATTATTATCATTGATTTCAGCTGTCTCACATCTTTGGTAAAATACGTAAATTGCTGTGTTAATCTTGAAAAATAGCAAGTCCCCTTACACTGCTAGGAAGGGAGAATGGCCCATCTTCCTTACCTTTGCTCACCTACTGTAAAACTTGAATAAGGCAGTCCAGCTAGGAGAAGGGTCAGTGCAGGAGCTTCATGGTAATGTTCGGTAAACTTCTCTGCCTAGAATTTGTCTGCATTCTATACTAAGCACTTCGTTGTCTTAAAACAACAGAAAGAACATATGACTGGGGAGGTTGGGTTGTTTTCATCTACTTAATATTCACATAATTTAAAAGAGGTAAGGCACAATTAATCAAATCAAATCATCTGTTACAGATGTTATCCTTGGGAATTCAGCAATCAAGACCACTTTTCAATTACTGCTGAAATTATCAGTGCTAATAATTTCATTATACATATCTAATCAATGTTTCATAAAAATTGTATAAGAACACTAGAAGAACTCATAAGTACATAAAAAAAATATCCTGCTAGTAAGAGCATATGCTAGGAAAAATAATTTTTGTTTCACATGTCAGTATTTCTATAAAGTCAACTGAAAAATAAGACACAGCAAAGAAAAAAAATGGAAGATACATACAGAAGATGAACATAAGATTTATGTCAAGTTAAATAAGTTTCACTACTAAAATATATATTTATATATATATACACATATGTATTTTGTACCACATAGATATTCGTATGATTTATTTGATGAGTAGAAAAGACTGCCAACACGTTCCAGCCACACTAATAATAATGGCCAGTCTTCGCGAACGAAGATTTGGGGAAAGGTCTTTTACCTTTCCAGCCTGCGCAATGGATTTTTTAGGTGAGACACAGCCTGCGCTGAACTGAGCCCACCCTTTAATCCTAAGGTTCATCTGCTGGGGCCAAGCAAGCTTGGACAATGGCAGTGAGGTCCTCAGGACGTAGGTTTGTTTAGAGTGACCTTCTCATAGATGGATGGCCTCACAGGGCTAACGGACTCCATCTGCCCGGGGGACTGGCTGGATTCGAACCTGGGTCGCAGAGGTGAGAGTCCTGCACGCTAACCACTAGGCCACCAGGGGTCCAGCCACACTACCTTCTGACCAACTTCTAAAAGTAATAGCTTAACAGACCATCTGTACAAAGAGTGCACTATGTCCATCATTCATACTTAGGAAAAATTAACTTTAGTAAAAAGATAACCAAGACAAAGTCAGTTTACATCCCTGAAAGAAACACCTCTCTCCTTGCTAGGTGTGATAATTTTTGGATACACCAGCAAATATCAGAAAACAACCAAAAAATTTAAAAAAAAGCCTCCTACTATTGCATTCCTTTATTTTATGCTTAAAAATTAAAAAAAAAAAAGACAATGTCATGGCAACAGTATATGAAAAGTAGTTAAAAGAGAAAAAAAACCTAAAATCCTTTCTCTGCAAGCTTTCTAACTGCTGTTCTTGCTATAACAAGGGATTACAATGAATAACAGTGGCTTTGCTCTGTTGTTCTTCCGTGAGTACAGAAGTGTCACAAAGCTTGAAAGAGTGTTTAGAAAGTCTTGACAATGAAAGTCGAGTTCTAATATTGTGGCTAAAATTAATTTCTGACAGAAAAGGATGGAAAATATTTTTATGTGTTTATCAAAATGGGTATGTGAATGTATTTACAAACATGTTATAAATATACATCACATATTACATGTATATTTTAATTTATTATGCCATAGGCATTTTATAGGAGGTGCGCTAGTTATATTTAACATGAAACCATGTGATTTTTGGTTGTACTAAATAATACCATTATATCAAATGTACTTTAAGAAGGCCTGAAATGATGTATAACTGACTTGTCAGATTTGCCTTAAAAGTCACCAGTACAAATAAGAATCAGTGTCCAAAGTTTCTATGCAGATTTGTATAGAAATCAGGATAAATTATTAATAAGGAAGAAACTACACAAAACAAAAAGTCTGTTTTGAAAATGGAGCTATTGTCTAATGACTCTTAACTGACCATCTGATGTTCGAATGGTGGCTATGGGAATGTAAGAGAGATTGTTCGAATTCTTTTTTCAATGCCTTTAGATGGGTAAGGATTTTGCTTAGAAATCCCTTAGAAATCTTACAGTAGACCCAGATATATTGGGTTACAAGCAGTGGGTAAAAAAAAATCGGTGTTAGGAACAGATACTAATTGCCAACAATATTTTATTAATAAATTAATTTGTAATTATTCATTTGTAGTCACTGCTAATAAACTAAATTTTTTGCTTTGCTGACAAATCAGAAATATCTTTCCAGTCATAAAGGATTCCAGAGAGAAAACTGTGTCTGTGGTCTTCACAGCTCTACAAACCCCAGCAAACAGAAAATCTTGGATTTGTGGCAAACTGACTTAGTCAGAGGAAAGGTCACCATGATGTAGAACTAACTCAGAACAAATTAAAAAAAAAAATCAGACTAAAGCAGCAAGTTTTATAATTTTGTGGAAAGCCTCTTGTACAAAGTAAAACCAACAAACAAATACATTAAAAAAATTGCAAAAATACATCAAAAACAACAACAAAAAACCACAAAGACCTTTAGGGGTCACCTTGTATTCTGGCTTATAATTTTCACAGGTTCTGCACTGTCCAAAGGAATGGCTCTGAACACTGGCTTACTAAACTGTGGGACAAGAGGAATGTAGTTGTAGGTCAGTCTCTTTATTAACATAAAAATTTATTATAATCACAGATGCCTGGACAATTCTTAGAATTTGGCTGGAGGTACTTAAAAATTCATCACAGGATTTTCCTAACTCACTGGTCTGTCATGTCTGACTTATTGCCTCTGGCAATTGAAAGTTCTTGATTCCTCAAAGCAAGAATAAAAAAATAAATTAGTATGATGCACCTACACAAATCAGCAACATTGTACCCACTGTTGTCCTGTTAGATGAGTAGTTTTGTATAAGGAATGGGAATTTATTACAGCATTTGAGCATGCTGTTATTATCAACTGCCAAAATACCAGCAGATTACAGCTCCTTCTTTCTGTCCTCTGGGACATCGGCAAGGCTGTTGCATAAATGCAGAGCCAGCAGTAAAGTAGGGATAATCTAACTCTGAATATGAAACATGCAGGAAATATTTATGAATATCAGTGCTTATCCTGTTGGCTGCATTTTTAAAGTAACAAGCTGGTTGTAGCAGATATATGTAGATTAGTGCATTGGCCTATTTCTGCTAAATGTTCAGGAGTGTGGCTTCTGTGATTTCAGGCAGAAGTGGATGCTGCAGTCACTTTGTTCTTTCTCTCCACGACTGATCTCTTAGAAGACTAATTCCTCACCATCATAAGGTTGCTGCTTGGATCCAGTACTGTGGAGGACCAAGAATCAGAATGGGAATGATTTCAGGAGTGGAAAAAGTCATACAGCAATTGAAAGGACTTTATTATACAGACTTTGCAGTTTTTATGTGTTTATAAATATATACATTCTATGTTTCCCCGAGATTTGTATTTCCCGGGCTTGCCCAGGCATGCCCGCTCCCTGCTTCCCTCTGTGATAGGCTGAAGAAGCTGCAGAGAGGAGACAGCTACCATTTGCCCTTTCCTTCCCTGGTTCCTCCCCCGTCCCTACCTCTTTGCCTGTGTCCCTACCCCGATTTGTTTCCCTGGTTGTCTGTCTCATGCTCCACCCTATTTTCTGGTGCATTCCATGCCAGAGTTTATAAAACCCTTGTGCACCCCCATTAAATTCAGCATTGCATCACAACCTCAAACCTCGTAGGACCCTTTTGTGCAGTGCTGCGGCCTTTTCCCCTTCCCCACGGACCGCAGCACAGCACCTTTCTTGGATAACCAGCACTGAAGCAGAAAGGAACGTATCATACTGCAGTAAACCTGAGATACAGCATTAAAATGAATTTTAGATTTCAAATAATAGTCGTTAGAACTGTAACAATTTTGGGATGTATGATGATGGTAACTACATCGCTTGTAGTCATTGTGGTAATAAGTGATGGTTTCCTGCACTGTCGATATAAACAGCAGAAGATCCTCTAACCACGTGAACCAAGAAAACACAGTTCCTGTGGCAACTGCTGTTTACTGGGAAGAAACAGAGTATGCCATTAACTCTACTGAAGCAACTGAATTATGCTTTTGGTGAGAATCAGAACAAGCTACCTATTTTGTTGGTCAGAGAGCTGCAAATGTGGAGGGCCAGTGCTCCCTTGCATGCATCTAGAATGAGATTTAGGAGTGTTGAGTGGTGAGTACTATCTGTTGAAATCATAAAAGGGACTATTTCTAGCATCCACAAAAATTTAATCTCATATCAACATGGATTTTGAGGATTATAAATGAAATATTTCACTGGAGTACTTATTTTTAAGCTGTTAATGAGTTCAGAGAGCCAGTGACAGCAGCAGGGGCAAAGAGCCATGTCCCTGCCCTGCACAGCCTCTGTTACATACCCATACCCCCCCTTCACCAGCAGGAACCCCATGCCCTCAGTGAGCAGGGGCCTCTCCACAAGAAACAGCCCTCATGCTTCAGACAGGTGCTCGGGGCCCTACACAGGCTGTCCCAGTGTCCCTACCTGGCACAATAGCCTAAGGATTAGTGCCCTGCTGCCAGCGCCAGGCCCATTTCCAGAGATGGCAGATGGCCAGGAGCCTGTGTAGCATCCTGAGGGAGTAACACGGAGTAGAATCGCTGTGGACATATTAAAAAAAAAGATGCTGATTTTCCAGCCATGCTCACCTGTGCCTGGTCCATCTCGGGAGCAAGTTGGGTGCAGGGAAGGCACCAGAGATTTGAAACTTGATGACCACATGGTCACTGTCCACTAATCACCACTTTATCCATGAGACCCTCTCTGGAAACAAGCCTCAAATCACAGAGGGTATGTCTCTGAGTCAGCTTCCTGAGTACCTGTAACAAGGTTCATCCTGGTGTTTTAGGAATGTTCTGGAACTGTTTGAACCAGCTGTGTGGTGTTACCAGTTAAGACCAAGCAAGTTGGATTCCTCCACAAATACAAGGGAGTTGATTTGGAGGTCTCCCTTGCTTCCTTAAAGAATAATTCGTCAGTGTTGTTGTCCTGGCTGGGTGGCCAATAGCAAACTCCCATGATGACACTCACTTCATTTGTTTGTCCCTCAATCCTTGCCCAGAGGCTCTCATCCGTGCCATCACCAACTGCAGCTCTGGACATTCCAGCTTCTCCATTACATCCAATGCTCACAACAGTGTCCTGTTGCTCACATGCCTCAGCAGTGAACTGCACACTTGCAACAGTGCCTTTCACACTCCCACACTGCACCAATTCTTTGCATACACTCACAGCGGTGCCCTGCACGCTCACATGCTGCAGCTCTTCATCAGGTGCTCACAAGAGTGCTGTGCACCTCCTGTGCTGCGCTGTGCCCTTCACACACCCGCTCAGTGCACTGATGCTCACAACAGTGCCTTGCACACTCACACGCCGCAATGGGCCATGCATATTTGCATGCTCACACATATGCCCTGCTTGATCCTTGACATTACTAAATTGCTGTTTTCTGCCTGGTTTTTGTTTGTTTTTTTTCTTTCTTTGGGGTTGGTTGTTGGTTTGTTGATTTGGATGGTGGTATTTCAGGGGTTTATAGGGGGTTGGAGCTTTAGAATTTTGCAACCTTTTGTATCAGTATTTTCCTTCTGGAAATTTTGATCTGCTAAGTATTCATGTCTCAATTACCTCTCTCTGCAGTCCTATTTTCCTTATCTTGGATGACTCCATTCTACAGACTTTTTCATAACTTAGCAAATTTTTCAGAGCTTGGAGTCAAAGTTAAGCAGCTAAGGTGTGTCAAAACTAGTCTTGGATCTTAGCAAGCTCATAGGAGGATTTCATAGAATCATAGAATCAGCTGGGTTGGAAGGGACCTCTGAGATCCTCAAGTCCAACCCTTGATCCACCACCGCTGCAGTTACTAGACCATGGCACTAAGTGCCACATCCAGTCTCTTTTTAAATATCTCCAGGGACGGAGAATCCACTACTTCCCTGGGCAGCCCATTCCAATGTCTGATCACTCTCTCCGTAAAGAAATTCTTTCTAATATCTAACCTAAACCTCCCCTGGCACAACTTGAGACCATACCCTCTTGTCTTGCTGACAGTTGCCTGGGAAAAGAGACCAACCCCCACCTGGCTACAACCTCCTTTCAGGGAGCTGTAGAGAGTGATGAGGTCTCCCCTGAGCCTCCTCTTCTCCAAGCTGAACAGCCCCAGCTCCCTCAGCCTCTCCTCATAGGACTTGTGCTTGAGTCCCTTCACCAGCCTTGTTGCCCTCCTCTGGACCTGCTCCAGCACCTCAATATCCTTCCTGAACTGAGGGGCCCAGAACTGGACACAGTACTCCAGATGTGGTCTCACCAGCGCTGAGTACAGGGGAAGAATCACTTCCTTGGACCTGCTGGCCACACTGTTCCTGATCCAGGCCAGGATGCCATTGGCCTTCTTGGCCACCTGAGCACACTGCTGGTCATGTTCAGCTTCTTGTCAATCCATTTCACTATGGAATGTATCTTGTGGAAATACTAATTGAATTCCAGTAGAAATTAATGTAATAGTCCTAGTTGAGGATATCTAAGGTCTTTTTCTAACTATGTGTCTCCCTTATCATACTTGATTACCTTTTCCTGCTTTCCATAATAATAAAAATATTTCAAGATCAAACCTTTTTAAACATACTTTTATTTTTGGTGCATATCTATATTCTACAAATTTGGATGTTTTAGGTACATTAGGTACACTTAATTTTTTTAAGAGAAATTTAATCTGATAAAGATTTCTTTCTTTCTTTCTTTCTTTCTTTCCTTCCTTCCTTCTTTCAATTCCTTCCTCCCTCCTTTCTATACCTTCCTCCCTCCTTTTCTTTCCTTTCCTTTCCTTTCCTAGCATCAGAAAACCTGTTATGGAGAATCCTTATAGAAAAGAAGTACCTACTGTCAATCTAATCACATTGATCACAACGAATTACCTTTTTTCCCCCAGTTTCACATAACAGAGAGCTAGTATGCAGTCCATCATTTCTTTGCTTGTAAAGCAGATGTATCTAATTAAAGACAATAGCTGCTAAAAGATAGCTTCCACTTTAATGTAATTACCCTTGCTAGTGCATTTCAGTATTTTCAGAAAAATAAATTATATTTTCCAAGATATTTGATTAACCCCTAAGTTGTTGGTGGGGGGGAAATGCAGGTTTATATGATGACTGGTTTTAAAGAGAATTTTTTTTTGTAATATATAGCAAACCAAAATTTGGATACCAGAAAAAGAAACTGCTGGGCCTCAGCAGAAAGCCTTAGCTGAGGAAAAATCCCTTCATTTGAGGACCAGACAGGATGTCACCTCTTTGGAATGTCCTGCCAAGATACAGAGACACTGTTCTGTGATGTTATCAAGCCTCTGCATAAAATCCATTGTTGTTTTCCCCCTCTCTGTGTATCCTGTGTATTCTGTAAATACACAGATATCTCTCCCCCATGTAAATCCCCAAAATGTAATCCTAAAATAAGTGTTGTTTCCCTATGATGTAATTCCTAAGACCTCAAAAATTATAACTTGGGTTTTTCCCTTACCTCATCCCCTGAAACCCCCTACTTGTAATAAGTTCAACCCCCTGTTGAATATGTAAACCTCAGACCCTTAAAATACCTGCTTGTAAGTCCAATAAACCATTACAGTTTCTGGCCCCAAAACTGGGATCCTATTAGTCTCTTAGACTCCCACAGTAATAGTTTCTTTGAAAATGCTCATATTGAATTGGTAAATCCTTGGGGAGAATTGACAAATGCTGCAGATATATACTATGAAATGCTTAAGCAATATTGAAAACTCTACAGATATATAAAGTACTAAAATAAGAGAAGTTGTTAAATATCTGAATAAAGAAGTATAAAGGAAGTATGAAACATAAATTCAGTTGTTTAAATTTCATTACTACTTAGAATGAAAGAAATGAATGAAAACAATGACATCCAGGAAAATCACATTTCTTATAAAAACACAACCATGTTTCTCAAATGCTGATCAATGTAAGTAGAATTTGTAACATGTGAGTATCCATTCCATAAATATTAAAAATAGGTCTCTGTTATTAGGATGATCTGTGAGGGGAAGAAAGAAAACAAATTAAAAGATTCTTGATTGTCTGTTTGAAAGTGAGGCACATTACTCTTTCCAAGAGGTGTCCTAGGAAAACTGCTAAAAATTAAAATTAAGTTTTAAATTTCTCTATTTATTGTTGTTTGGGAACACATCTTCAAAAAGCTATAGCCTAGAAATATCAGACATCAATAGAAGAACTACAGTAGCATCAATACCGCACTCAGATTGATGAAGAATTTAATAATCTACTTGGAATATAAATCGTAAAACAACAGTGGTAACATTTGTCTTGAAAAAAAACAGAGGAATTGTTTTTTTGTATTTTTTTGTGTTGTGGTTTTAGGTTTGTTTAGTTTTTTTCTTTAACCTTAATTTCAGTGTCAGTTGCAACTAGTAGTAAAAGCACTATGCAACATCAGAAAAATGTAATGATGAGGAGATTTATGTATGAGAAAATTAATTACAGTACATTTTAAAAATTCAAAAATTGTCATTAGGCACTTGCTCTTGCATAGACTCTGTACAGAGTATTGGCCTGTAGAAAATCCAGTGGTTTTACTTCATAGTTTATCAGGGCCATTAATCTTTTATAACCTTCACCCAGGCATGAAATAAGGTAAAACAAAGGGATTTCAGTATATGCAATTATAGTTTAAACAAAATGCTGCTGAAAACAGAGTGATTATTTCCACCACTTTCAAAAGTCTTAAGATCAGACCTTACCCAGTACTTAGGCTTAAATGTACTGATTTGTCCTAGTTGTGTTCTTCTGAAAGCGGAAAGATTAAATTAAAATAATTCTAGTTCAAAGGAAATAATAGTCCTATTTGAATTAAGTTCAATTAAATAATTTTTACCTGAGTTAGGCCTACTAATTCTTTTACTACCAAGTTTATTCAGCTCAACTGTTTTAACTCAATTCAGGACAGATGCTATTTATTCATCTGTCCATCACAGAAAACTAGTTTGCAATCAGTGAATCATACACCAGGATCACTATCAGTAATCTGATAAATGAAACACAACCCTAGACGCTTACAAAATGTCAATAAATACCTGTGCTGTTCTGAACACCCTTCAATATTAAACACCTTTGGACTAATAATCTCAAAATATTCTACTCTTCCCTTGACCCCTTCCTGCCCCCCATGCTTAGTGGCAGAGGTGAAGACATTACTGAAAACAGAGCTCCTGCTCATGTTGTCCCATGTCTTTGAAGACTGGACTCAGTTACTTTTTGTAATAGTTCAGGAGTATGGAAAGCTTTGATTTAGGTTTAGCCTACAATAGGATTGAGCAAAATGATATATTTTCCATAAAATTCAGTACATTTAACCCACAAATAGCAGTATTTGTTTTAGCAAAAACATATATCCTAGAGGTTAAATGTCAACTAAGCTAAAATATACTGTTTAAATCAAGGTTAAAAATATATTTCAACCTCACTATGAAGAAAAGTTTCTGAGAAGCAAACTATTCACAAATATGGAAATGGATTAGACCTTGAAGAAAGAATAAAAACTGTCTTGGTATTAAAATGAAAAATAAAATTGAAAATTATTCTATTCTTATGTATGTTTTGGCCTGCTTTATGAAAACAAAATAACTATAAAATCTTTTCTTGACACAAAAAACCCCTGTTTTTAAATTTCTGTAAATAATTATTGATAAGTCAGAAATTAGATGCTGAAGGTTCTGAAGGCTAATGAAAATAAATGATAAAGTTAATTTCTGTAGAAAATACAGGGTTTGCATGTATTTCTAATACAGCTATAGCTATGATTTATTTTTAGAAGTCTGAAAAGATTTAGTTGAAAGAGTTCTGTTAGAAAAACCGACAACTCAAGCACAGGTTACAGAAGTTAAAACAGTCAGATGATTTTGCAGGGAGAAAAGAACAGAAAATACAAATTGAAGAGGGGAAAAAAAAAGAAAAAAAAAGGTAGAGGAACACTTCACAGGACTTTAATCTGTCCACCTTCAAATAAAATGCAGTAAGGGGTATGTTTCTAGCAATTTGTGGTTACTCCATAATTGAAAGGTGTTTATTGCCACATTTATCAAATTATTTATCTAGTGTGTAATTATTAATTAAATATTACATTGAACTGAATGTCCTAAAGTATTTATTCAGCTATTTGTTTAAATTCTATTTATAGTCATTATTTGACTATGGCTACATATAATAACTGAACATCATGAAAGGCTTTAGAAGTAGCAGAGAGTAGGTACTACACGAACAACCTTTACACAACTTCTGGCAGAGCTGGGAGACTCTCCCATGTAGATAAACCGTATCTCACATGTAGTGTAGACTCTACAGGGCTGCAGAATAAACCCTGACATATCAGGTATGGGGTGAACTTCAAGAGAGAAGAGGGAGTGCTTAAAGCAGTTAGGGGGCCACAGACAAGTCAGAACATCCCCAAAGGCTGTGGACCCCACCTAGAAGGCCCACTAGGGAGCCCTCTGGTGCAATTCCTGTCACATAAAATAGAGACCAGGCCTGTAAGCTGGACTGCGACATCTCTGCATCTGGCCACAGCCAGACAGCAGTCCATATTACTGGGGCAGCTTTGGGCTTTGCACAGTGCTGCAAGACACAGGCAACACAGTCTGAAAAAAATACCGACTTCGGAAGAATATGTATGTAAGGACATTAAGAAAAAGTCCATAATGGGTCTCCTAGAAAAGTCTATGCAAACCACATGATACATTTTGAGGTGTCACACAGAGCTGACCTAGAGGAGCACTCCCTTTTCCACTGGTTTTGTAGTATCTTCCAGGACCTATGAGACCATTGTGGGGTACAGGCTAGTTATGCATGTTTTTCCTTGCCATTATGGTAATGTTGCAAAGAAGAACCAGCAGGTTGAATGTGCAGTCAAGACTGTCCTGGTACACAATGATTACTGCAAAAGTAGAAAGATACAGGTTTTGGGGACACAGAGAACAACCCTAATCCCTTAGAGGTCACAGATACCACAGAAAGAGTAAGCAAATCTTTAAGGGCAGTGGAGGTGTTAAAGACCTGAAAGAATATGATTATTTTCAGGCTCAAAGAAGCAGTGGACATGAATGATGGCTCATGGGACTGTTAGTTCTGAGGGCTTGTCTTATAAGCTAACAAAGCAGAAAAAATCTTTTACAACAAAGGTTACTATCTAGGAAAGCTAAATTAATGTTGCAACAGGCCAAGGGGACATCAAGGTTCCTAAAATGCAAACTGCTTTTCTGAACCTGTTGGGCCACTGAATATGCTTCCCACTACAGTAGAAAGTGATGCTCTGGAGAAGAGTTCTGCTACTGTAGCCCCCTGCAGAGCTGGTGAACTGTTGAAATGTTGGCTGTCGAATGCAATGAAGATGTTTCCCTCATTGTGTGGTGGACCACTTACTGCACTTCTCAGTCCTGAAGGGTCATTTGAATGCTCAATTTTACTCTCACTTTCAATGTAGCAGGGGAGTAGAGAACATGACAGACCACTCCAAGGCTTCATGGAGCATGCTCAGTAGCAATAATGGACAATCAGGCGATTTGGGGCTAGGCAAAATGTAGAACATAGATTTCTTAATTCAGATTAGGTATCACTGCGTGAAGCTTATGACACATTTGTTTGGGGTGTAGAGCAAATTTTTGACCATTTACACCAGCAGATTGTGGTGGTTACAATTAGATCCATGTTGAAGCTGTTAGTATGCATGACTTTATAATCCCTCACTATTAATTTAAAAAATATGCACACTGTAAAATTTCTAGACTGGGTCAGTAGTCTCCTATAAAGTACAAGAAACTTGTGTTTTGATCAGAGTTTCTGCCTACCTTTCGCTATTGTAAAAGTTGTTGGTCATGGGTACACAAAATCCTGCAGCCTATCCCCATTACAAAATTATAGACAAAAAGAAGTGATATTTAATAGATCTAAATAACAAACCCAATAATCTCTGGGGATTTTTTTATTATTATTATTTTGATTTGGTTTGTTTTTTTTCTTCTGGCAATAACACAGGGTTTACAGCAGTGAGGGATGTTACAAATGTCCAGTTGTTAAGCAGAACAAAAGAGCTACATGACCAGTTGGGATGGTCCTCGCACAGAAAGGTCATGCTTTATGACATTCCCTTGTTTGAGGATCTGCTATATCTTAATATATGCAACATCCTCCCATCTGAGACTAAAAAGGGTTGGGGTACCTTTAAGCCAAATAACAGTCTTGGATATCCCAAGATCTGTTTTATTCTTTCACATGCTGAACATTATTATCGTGCTAAGAATGTGAGGAAGGTATTTGGTATGAGAAGATTTTGTGAACTCATGATGTAATATAACCATGGTTGTAGCTTTAAATATTGCTACCACTCTACTTATTTCATAACTACATAGTTAACGTGGGGACATGGCTAAAGTTCCCCAGATTCAGGATGTTGTGCAGGTCTGGTAATTTTGACTATTAAAACATTTAACTATTTGACTATTTGACATTTGACTATTAAAACATAAACAGTTTATTTATGATTTCCTGTGGAGTTGTGCTTAATTTTTTTCCATCTGAATGCATATACAATTTTAATATTCACAGCTGTCCATTTAAGCAAGGTACTTATATGTATTCTTCTATACTCTTGCATTTCATCCTATGCTTCTGTACACACTTTTTGCTTGATGAAATCAGAGTCAAAAAGGGGTTTGTTATTTGTTTGAAGACTACACAGAAAGCCTTTGGTAAACAGGGGAACAAGGGAATTCCAGGTCTATAAGAAGAGACTCTAGTCAGCTCTAAGAACTTAAGAAAATACATATCCATATCTACCTAATCTAGGAACTTGAAATGCTTTGCTTTAGACAACTGGCATTAGGTCTGAAGTATTTAAATTAAAATATTATGAAATTTACTTGAATCAAATATTTTATCTTTTTTACTTTATATTTTATTTAAATTATACCACAAGAAGAGACAGTCAATACAAAACTGTGATGCTCACATTAATTTTCCATTCTGTCTCTCTCTTTTTATTTCTTTTTTTCCCCACAAATCTTTGTAATTGCTGTAAAAAATTTATTTTTTTATTCATTTTTTGCAACTTGGGAGGGGATGTGGAAAGGAAACTACTAACTCTTTTAATTTAGTTAACAAATCCTGTTATATCTGATGAGGTTAAGTGCCATGAGACTATGATCACCAGCACTTTCTGCAACTTAGTATGCAATAAGGCTTGCTAGAAACTAGCACAAATGAATACCTTTCTTCTTTGTCAATCATTTCAGTGATCATAAAAATCTCACTTGAAGCTGTATTGAAGAATTCTCTTACCTTTAAGGAGTGCATGACATAACATAATTCTAATTTCCCTAAAATATTTACATATAACATTTTCAGTCCAAAAAATTATCTATTACCTAAAAGGGAACTTATAACAAAGAATCATAGAATTGTTTGGGTTGGAAGAGACCTTAAAGATCATCCAGTTCCATCCCGCCTCTCTTCACTGTGGAAGGGACACCTTCCACTGGAACAGGTTACTAAAACCCCATCAATCTAGACTTGAACGCTTCCAAGGATGGGGCAGCCACACTTCTCCAGGCAACCTGCTCCAGTGTTTACCTCCCCTATGAATAAAGATAAAACATCAAAGTATGTTTTCAAATATATATTTCCTAACTCAAAAGAAAGGAAGCATTAATTAATTTAAGAAAAGAGTTAGTTTTACAATGCCATGTTGAATCCTAACAGGGGTGTTAGTACAGTGACATCTGATTTCCCGAATTTATTGAGTGAACATGCCCAGTTTATACATTGGTGTCTTGTGCCATTCGTAATGTGCTAGGATACCTTGCTCAACTTCCAAGTGCTGCTCCTAAATCAGCATATTAGGGTCTCTCATGTTCTATGCCATATCTTCCAATGTCACTCAGATAGCCCTTGATAGTGATGGCACTAAATGTGTATGCCTGTGTCACTAACCATCTGAAACCGTACCATCTATTTTACCAATACCGCTTGGCTATTTAGTACATATCTGTTCTTCTGCCTGTTTTCAGTCACTCTGCTTTTTTTCTGTTCATACCATCAGACCTTTTTATGCTTGTTATTTGCAAAGAATACTTGCTCTAGCTGCTGCTTTCCTATATGGGTGCCTTTTGTATACTGTTTGGATTAACATCTATCACAGAGGATATGAGATTAAGGTACCACTTAGAGAAATTAGTGACTTCAAAAAATCATCATCCACTTTATACAATTTCTAAAGATGCAAAAGGGTTTTCATTGTGGAAAGAAAATTACTTGAAAGCTGTTTTCACTGTATCAAGGTGGGTTTTTTTCCTGTTTTGAACCTTATCCTGCTTTACTTCTGTCACTTCTATTTAATGGATTGAAAAGAGCAGAAAATAGTAATTGAAAACTTCATTCTGTCCTTTACCAGAAATCACAGTCTCACATCTCTAAGCTTTCAAATATTGCTGTCTGCGGTGTTCTTATTTACCCATTGCGAATTACCTCTCTCTGGAAAAATAACTCTTTTGATCAGAATGACCAACTTATATTAAACCTCTGCTATTGCTCTCAGAACTAATCTACTTATTTAAGTGTTCTGATATACAGTTGAATTGCATGTAGGTAGCAAGGTTTTGGTGGTAAGGGAGGCCTCTCTGAGGAGAAGATGGGCTGCCCTGTGCTGGACACAGTTCCAGTTGGCTCCAGCAACCCACCACAGGGCATGGCTTAGTCCTACAGCCATGGACCTGGATGGGAAGACTTATTTAGGAATGGGCAAAATACTGCGCAAGCAGTGAGGCATGAACTAAAAAAAAGTTAGAAGTAACCATGCGAACACTAAGGCCAGAGAAGAAGGAGTAGGAGGCAGTGCTCCAGGTGCTGTATCAGAGATTCCCCTGAAGCTTGTGGAGGGGACCATGTAGGATCAGGTAGATATTTCTTGAAGGAAGCTGCAGCCTATGGAGAGCCCATGAAGGAGTGAGTTCTTCTGGCAAGAACTGCAGGCAATGGAGACTTATTCTCCATGTTTCTCCTGTAGAACTGTATCTCATGGAAAGGACCCTTCACAGGAGAAGAGAAGCGTGAGGAGGAAGGAATGGTGAAGAGGAACGATTATGAGCTGACACGAACTATCCCTTCCCATTTCCTTAGTGCCTCTCAAGGCAGGGGAGGTGGAGGTAAAGAAGTAAAGTTGAGGGAAAGCTGTTGTAGTTTCTTTGCCTCTTACCACCCAAGTCTATTTTAATCAGCAATAAATTTATTTTTTTTTAAGGCAAGTCTGTTTTACACAAGAGGGTTCTTGGAAAGTGATCTCATTGTCTTTATCTTGACCCACAAGCTTTTCATCTTAATTTCTGCTCCCTGTCTTGTTGAGTGAGAGAGCAGCTGGGTGAGGATCTGGGAGCCAGACAAGGTCAAGAGAACAGTAGTATGTGTAAACAATAACAAAAATGGTCAGAAATTACTTAAGAAGTTGGTATTTTTAAACATTTATAATCTCAAAAAATTTGCAGTTTAGGACAAGAATCCCAAACTACTTTGTGTGTTTGTGTGTGTGTGTGCGCGTGTGAGTTATGACATTTTTTTCATGAGTAATGGTTAGGCTTGATAGAGCCGTGCTTTCCTAGAGAGGATGGTACACCTGCTTGCCCATGGAAGTGGTGAATGAATTCCTTGTTTTCCTTTGCTTGAGCACACAGCTTTTCCTTTACCTACCTCTCCACATGTTTTCTCTCTTTTACCTTTCTGATTCTGGGAATCTGAATAGTTACTTTAAACTTAACTGCTCAATGTGAAAAGTTAAGTGAAAACAAACAATACAACATGCCATGAACATTAATTTTGGAAATGGAAGGGAAAGGAAGTGAGGAGCTAGTTCCAAAGATAGAGCTGTTGCAGGTATAAACAGGATACCTATTTTATGAAGTTATCCTATAACTGAAAGAGGAAATCATAGGATATGTTTCTAAACTACCCATAGGATTCATGAAGAGAACTGTGCACTTTTGATTGGGGTTTCCACAGTGTACTATACAAAAAGACAAGTGGATCTAAAGAAATACTGGGACACAATATGTCCCACTCAATCAGAAGCAGGAATCAAACCTCTGTCTACTTTCAGATGAGTACTTTGACTCCTCAATAAGAAAAGAAAATGAAATTACATTTAAACACAGAGCTTTTTGTCTAAAGCTCTGTTTATTAAGCATATTCTGAGAATGTATGCCAGACTAAGTGCATGATACACATAAAGAAAAGTCTTATTTCTGAACATATTTGAGCCTTTCTCCAGAATTCCTTGCTGATTGGTATGTGAAGTGAAAGAACATTTAGATCTCTGAGAAACATATCAATTAAAGTCGTAGGTGTTTGCAGAATATCAAGATTTTGAGGCTAGTTAATGACTGCACATTCTAGTAGCTGTTTTCAGGACAGTCTCTTAGGTATGAGTACCTACAATTACACTTTAATGTCTCCTAGTGCGGCACATAAAATTTTCCAAGGAGACATAAAGGAATGAGTTACATGCTCACTTTAGGGAATATGAAATGCAAAGCAATTTCTCTGGAATTTTGCTCTCCTTCTATATGATTTCCTCTTTAATTTGCAATAAATATTTGCAATATTTTTTCTGTAACTGAATATTGTACAACTTGTACTAAGTGCCTAGGCATGCAGATGTGCTGCCTCATATTTATGAGGGTATTCACCTAGAAGAAATTGCTTTCTAAAGTCCAATACATTTATATTTTTTATTTTATAAATTCATTAATTTAGTAGTATGTTATTAAACTTATAATTGTATAATATATACTCAAATTAGTAATTATAATCATTAAGACAACAATATGGTGATATAACATTCTCATTTATAGTTGAATTTGAGCTTAATGAGAAAATAACTTTTAATCATAGGGAAAAATTTGAAACTGGATGTTTTGCTATAAGTAGAGTGAAATTTAAAATAAAAGACACTCTCAAATGGAAACACAGTATTACTCATAGGGACATTTTAAGGTCATGTAAATTCTTAAGAACACAAGTATTACGTGAAGGTTGTTGATACTGATTAGCCCTGCAGACTGAGAGCTTGGATGAAGAGGAAAATTAAGAAATAATGCCAGAGAAATATACAGAAGAAATTTAATTTACGATATGCTTTTTATCCTTTGTTTGTATTTATTTTAGATTAAGATGCATCTGTTTCATAGTTGTCAAATATATTCAGAAACAGATTATCTATCACTTCTTTCAAAATAGCTGGCATTATAAAACATTTTAGTACTAATTTTGACTTTTGTTGGATAGTCTGGAAGGACTTATTGAAGCCTAGCATGTTATCACCACATTTGTGCTAAAATATCTGTTAAAACTTATATATATATAAAATATTTTCAGATTCGGAACTGCATGTAATCCCACAAAGAGCAAACTGGTAATTATCTAACTAAACATATGTGAGGGGTAACCAATGTAATTTTCATGTAATATATCAAATATTTGAGATATATAGAATTTAATGAAAAATTAATAGTTCTCTAATTGAAGTCTCATCTTCTAAACTTTTTTTTTCCTTAATACATTATTTTAAATTGTTCATGCTATAGTGATCATTTTCCACTCCTGGCTATTAGATCTGTAGTTCTGGTCAAAACCAAATGCATTGAAAATTTGGTTACCTGAACTAAAAAATCTAACTCTACAAAATAGGACCAGCAATGATAACAATAGTTCTCTCTTCTGCTGAGATTGCAAGGAGTTTGAGGAACAAAAGGTGATACAACTGTTTATACCAAGGAATTCTTGATAATCTTAGAAGAATAGACTGACATTATTAGCTAGGATTCCAATATAGGAAATAATTTTAACTTTAAAATTACTTTTCTGAATATCCCCTGAAATATGTTAAATTCCTCGTGTACAAGAAAGGAAAGCAATTGTTTCTGGATGAAAGGGATGAAGACTGTGTAGTCAGCAGAACAGACAATATTTGTCAAGGAAATTCCTGTTGTGGGAAAGTGATCAAAACACTACAGTAAATGTGTTTTTTCAAGATTAAATTGATGCAATCAGTTATATTATTTTGTTTGGGAAAGTCTTCAAAGATATTTAACTTTCTCTTCTTCTCACACAGAATTGGAAAACTTAATTATGTGAAGGGAATTTTAGAGTGTTCTGGCAGAAGCAAATAAAATTTTAAAATATGTTTGGTGGTGGTGGTGGTTTTTTGCTGTTTTATTCTCTCCCTGGTCCTGAAAAAAAATTTCAATCTAAATTCACAGAAGAAATTTTGTTTTCGTCTCCACCTCAGTCTATACAAGTGGGCTCCAAACTGGGGTGCAGACAAGGGTGCATAGCATGATTCATTGTGGCTTAGGAACAAAATATTAGAACTTCAGTAGTACATAGTGCATTTATAATTGATAAACAAATATACTGAGGGCATACAATCAAAAACTTTAACTGACAAGGGTGGATGATCAAACAGGTTGGGAGACCACTGATCTAGACTATCACGTGTGTTCAAGTTTCTATTTCCTACCACTAAAAATGGAAACAAGAAAAAAAAAGTGAGTCAAACAATAACTAGGCCAGTTTCAATCTTGTAGAAAGAGAAACAGACAAGACAAGACAAGCACCCAAACACAATTTTTCATCTTTTGAGCTGCCAGAAGCACAAGGACATCTTGAGATAAGATATGTATTCACATGTTAAAAATTCAAAATCCAACAACAGTTCAATTGGCTGTTATTGTGTTTCAAATGTAGAAAATGAGATCTTTGTGATCTTAAGGCTTCTGAACAAGCCTCTGAGAATCTATCCAATTTTTCAATGATGTTGACATTCAAAGCCAACAAAAGACACTTCAGTTATTTTGTTTGAATGACTGATCAGTGGGTTAGCTCTCAGTTTTATTGTACTCATTCAGATTTCCACCCTTGGCTTTAAAGTTGGAGTGAGATATATTAGGAAAAAAAATTAATAAGAGGAAGAGGGGAAGAATCATGTAACTCATTCATACCAATATGCTGGTTATAAGCTAATGGCAGAGGTGGTGATCACCCAGTGGAATCTCACAGTTCCAGGAAACAAAAAGCAGCAAATCCTTTATCTATACTGTAATCTTTTGTTTGTCAGAGCAGTGAGCTATTTAGTTAACAATGAGATTAGATAGTAAATATACTCTCACTCTCTTTACTTTAGCTGTCACAGTAATGAAAATTAATTTTTTTTACTGTCTGTTTTTTCAAATGGAATCAAAATTCATTAGGCAAATAGAAATGTTGTGACCGGAATATTTAAAGCTGCATTTATGCAGTCTTAAATAGAAAATCAAGTGCTTTTGCTCCAGGTAAAAAATTGGATTAACAAGGAGCCAGGGGTGTGTTTGGCACACTGAATCAAGTTTGGTAGCATGAGTACTGGTTTTTAAGCCTATTGAAGTAATTATCAAGAAAATTGCTAAGGATACATAATTTCAGTTTCCTTAAGTTTCCCCATTATACAGATGAAATAATGAAAGACCTTCCTTGAGAATTACTGCTTTGTCATATTCTACTGATTTTTGAAAAATGTACTATTACACTATCATATTCAAAGTAGCATTGAACACATCATACCTCAGTAATTAAAACCTGTACAAAAAATTAATTTAAAAGTTACCAGAATAGATTGTTCATTAATGTTAACACAAATATGTAATAAGCAATTTCAACATGTATTTTAATAAAGTAAGTAGCTAAAATTGTTTTGCAAATTCTTCAATGTAGGAGTTTTGTGTGCTAGGCTACATTCTTTATTTGTGAATGAGAAAACCATCTTTTTTATAGTTTTATAAATTGTAAATAAATGTACTCATTATGAACATATGAGAATATTTTCTCCATCAGAGCATGAGTTTTGTTTTATTTTAATAGTTTAAGTCATATAAAATATGGATAAATGTGAAATGTGATCTGACCAATAGACCACTAATTTCATACCCTCATCTGTGACCTGAGTGAGTGTTAGTGCTTGTCATCTTTTCCCAGTTGCAGCCCTTTCAATTTGAAATACAGCTAGAGAAAAACTATTTTACTCTGGGCATTTCAGAACACTATGGCCAAGATTGATTTTTCCATACTTACATTGTGATTAGTATTTCTTATAAAATGCGCTTAATTTTTTTTCTCTCTCCCTCTTTTTTAAAAAAAAAAAAAGAAAAAAAAAAGTAAGTGGTAAAGGTATTAGAATAAGTAGGTTTTGATTTCCACTTTCTGATCCCTGAGTACATTTCTGCAGCACTTAAGATGGCATAAATGCAGCTCTAAATTACCTGGTCAAGGCATTCTGTTGTCATAGATGCCTGATGAATTTTGAAGGTACTTTGTGAAAGATAAAACGTAATTTCTTCTAAGTTTGTAATAATTTATTCATTTTCTAACAAAATAGTACAAACAAAAATTAAGAGAAAATTAAAAAAATAAACAATTCAGCATGACACAGTATGTACTGATCTGGGATGTTATATGTCTGCCTCATGTTTCCATCTTCATATATAGACCAAATGCAATTCACCACCATCATACATCACAGCATTTTGAATCATAATGGATATCTCATCTTTTCCAAAAGGTAAAATGTGTATTATTTTGAAAAATACAGTTTAACAAAGTAGTTCATTTGATAATCACTAACTTCATCTGACACTACATTTCAGAGACATGCTATTTTTTTTTTCCTTTTTCAACTATATATTCAGAATTTAAATGTTTCAATGGACAAAAGTGTCAGTGCAGCCAAATATATACTTCCTAATATGTGCATAATGTAGGTTTAAAGGAATGCAACTGATGTGTTTAAAGGTTCTTTCCTCAGAAAACACATGCAAATATATAGTATGTAGTATATCAAACATGAAGTATATAGTAAATGGCATTTGTCATATATTATTTGGTATTCAGTATGCATTATATATACAAACATAAAGAAATCAGATTTGCACAAGGAGGTGTTGATTTGTTGTCATCCCAGTAAATAAGACATTTAGACTCCCTAAAGCATCACTTTAAATGCAATTAGAACAAACACTACAAGGAAAAAGATGATTATATAGCAAACACTACATTCATTCAAATGCTGGGAAATTTGAACTTCTCAGCATTTATTGGACCTTCAGCCAGAGTGCATCACAGTGCAGATTCTGTCCATGGAAGGCTTACCTGACATTTTGGTCTTTTGGGCACTTATTTTCTTTGAAGAAAACAGTTCTATTCATCATTGTTAGTTGACAGAACTTGCTGCATTTTTAGAGAAATATATGAGCAGCAGATGGTATAATTGCTAATTCCAAAAGGAAGCTGCCTACACATCTTCTCATTATGATTTGCTGGTGAAATTTATCCTGTGAATCAGGGATATGTATAATATTCTATGATTCTATAATGCTTTTATGATTCTATGATCAGTAGAAATGTTAAAAACGTTGAACTCAGGTGCTTATTTACCTTTTATTTATGCTGGTATGTGGTTAATATAGTAAATGCTTAATGATAACAATGATGTGAAGGAAGCAGATGACACTTTTCATAGCTGATATGATTTCATTTTCTTTACCCTAGTCTAACCTGTAAATTAGCAAATCTTAAAATTTAATATCCAGTTAGAAAGGCTTTTTTTTTGTAGCTGTCTTGTGTACTTTTTGCAGTCCTTTCTTTCCAATTTTTGGAACTAACTGGAAACCTGAAAACTCAAGAAATTTGAGTGATTTCAACTGTGTAATTAGTATACACAGTTTTCAGGCAGTGTTCGGGAGGCAGAAAATCTTGTCAAATCACAGTCATCTGTGAGATGGTAGTGTAACTCTTTTTGAAGCAAACAGTAATGTATTGGTTTACTTAAAACATTTTGGATGTTTTATGTTTGACTGTAACCAAAGGGTTATCTACAAATGTGTGAAAATAGCGAAAGGAACTATCTGAGAAATGACAAGGTTTTCCAGAAAAATCTGTCTTGGGAAAAAAATGAGTTTATTGCATAGAGGTTTAGAAAGCATTATTTTTCCTGACAAGGATAATACAGTAGAAGTGGACTTAGTTCATCTTTCATTCCTTCCCTAGGCATTGATAGATGTTCACAACTGCTGGCCTGTTTACAATAACTGTGTTTCTGAAGCTCTATGTACTGGCTAGACTACAAATTCTCTGTGTCATTTTCTCTACCTGTAAAGACAACAGTTATATTTGGAAACCGTAATATAGCACTCTGATAGTTACATACGAAAAAATATTATTTTTATATTCTGTTGATATTACTTTGCTTTATTGATCCATTAATGGATCATAATAATCTTGCAATTAAAGTTCTTTGTTGTTGGCAAAGTGATCTGGATCTCATCAGGAAATGGTTTAGAGATTTAGAAAATTAATTGAATTGAAATATAAAGATGTGTGAGGGATAAAAAACCCATCTTCTTTCAATATTGATTTTTTTGGTTTGTATTTTGTAAACTATACATACACAGTACACATAAATTTTTACAAGGGCAAAGAAATAAAATGTAGGCTATTTACTGCTCAAAAATGAAAGCCAATAATTAAACATATTGCTGAGGATTAATAATGCTGATTTTAAGAAGGAAACACAGGAAGTAATTACCTGGAGTGATGGAAGGACTAGGACACTCCAGAAAATCCAGGCAATGACAGTAGGGAAATTAACATTCCTTGAAGATATTAATCTTTCTGTATTGCTTATAGCCAGAGCTTGTATAATTGTCTTACATTACTTGTCTTAGATGACTCTTTTTAGACTATTTACTGATAGCCCACATTCTGTCTAGATTTTTCTCCATGGTTGCATTAATATTTAAAGTGGACAGATAGAAGACCATACATAAAATCAGAATTCAGGGAGTATTGTAATACTTTTATTACACAATAAGGAAATAGTAGATACAAAAGAATTCATTTCGGCGATATTCAGTGAAGTAGGAGTAGGCAAGAAAAAAAATTAGAGGATATTAGAGGAGTGTGATTAGCAGGCATATCTTCAGCACTTTTAAATACTTCATGATAATTTCAGTAATTTGCAATGTACCATCCACCATAAGTTCAAGACCTTCTCCCAGAATAATAATAATGTAGGAGTTGATTAATAGTAGAAGAATCTTCAGGTGAGAAGGTGAGAACAAGGTGTCAAAGGTGAAATAGAATGTGAATTGGAAAGTAAATCAGTTTTATAGAGAAAGTAAGACACTTAGGAGGTGGAATAAGAGAAAACACAGATATGGAAAATATGGAGAAAACAGATACAGGAATGGTGGTGAATGCTGAGTGGAGATTTGAGCAAAATATAATCAGGATCATTGTTAAGAAGAGCCCACTGAAATACTGGGTTTTTCTGAACCTGAAAATTATCTTGAAAGCCTTGCTATCAAAGTCTAAGCCCAGCGCTTTGAATAATTAAATTAAGAATTTACTGATATAGCCCACAGTGAAAAGAAAATTGAAGCGCAGTGTACATTCAGCTGTCATGACTTTGAACATTTTTTCCATGTATTAGTTGATAGAAAATATTTCACCTTAACAGGTCAAATTGTTTGCACTGAAATAACACTGATTTGAAACATGAACTTTCTTTGTTGTTTTTAATTTTGTTTCATTTTCTCTTTTGCTTGTTTTTCTCTGTTTTGCTAAATTTGGTAAACATTGATAAATTTTGCAATCTCAAAAAATTAAACATCTGAGTAGCAAGAATCCCTCCTGATATATAAGAAATATATAGATATCTGCAGATGGTAAGCTAAGCACAAGTCAGCTTATATGCCTTATTGTTATGATAACTTAACCTTCATTGAATAAGCAGAGAACCCAGGTAATAATAAATAATGGCCAGTCTTCGCGAACGAAGATTTTGGGAAAGGTCTTTTACCTTTCCAGCCTGCGCAATGGATTTTTTTTTTTTTTTTTTAGGTGAGACACAGCCTGCGCTGAACTGAGCCCACCCTTTAATCCTAAAGTTCATCTGCCGGGGCCAAGCAAGCTTGGACAATGGCAGTGAGGTCCTCAGGACGTAGGTTTGTTTAGAGTGACCTTCTCATAGATGGATGACCTCACAGGGCTAACGGACTCCATCTGCCCGGGGGACTGGCTGGATTCGAACCTGGGTCGCAGAGGTGAGAGTCCTGCATGCTAACCACTAGGCCACCAGGGGTCCCCAAAAGAGAACCCAGGTAAGTTTTAGAAAAAGGGTTTTAATGTTCTACATTACTACATTTGGATATATAGATTTCACTATTGATGTTTATCCATACGTAGTATATCCTTTCAAAAGTGGGTGATTTATATGCAACATGCAGTACAATGAACAGTTTTGCTATTATTCCTCATTTTCATCAGTGTTGTTTTAGAATTAATTTTCCCAGAAAAATCCTCCTTAATTTCTTTAGAAATATTTTTAATTTTAATTATATTCAGTGTATTACAGTCTTAAATATTTACAGCCACGTATTTTTTTCTCTCTGGAGGTTAGAATTTGGAAAAAAAACCCATAATTCTGTAACTAGCAGATGAGAGAACTAAATGTTGCCGTTATGAATTAGACAGTTGAAGACAGATAACATTTCAAATAGTACTTGCAGCAAATGCAAAAATAGATACAATTTTTAAATGATTATTCTTCTTACTAACATTTTTCCTACAGAAAAACCATTTTCTGTAATTCTGGATTTGGCATGTAGTGTTAAAAATTTTCTTTTAATCGTGCTCATTATTCCTAAATTCAGAAAACAGTATAATTTTTATAATCAATAGTTCAGTATACTATTATATTTCAAGATGAAGGTAATTCACTAACAGTGTCTAAAAATTATAAAGTCATTTGGTTGTTTTGGTTCACCTCATTAAAAAAAAACAAAACAAAACATGCTTCAAAAATTAATATTTCGGATGTTGAATTCCAAAATTATCAAGATAGGATGTCTTCCATGGATAATCACAGTGTGAATGCAAAAGCAAAAATAAATCTTGGACAGTGATGTCACTGCAAACTACAATATATTGTCAGCATAGCAAGGAATACCCAAATATACTTGGGGAGAAAATAATGTTTACTTGGATAAAAACAAACACCAAAATTTTCTGTTTACAAAAGTGTGTGTTATAAATGCCTGGATTTTTTTCTATCTGATTATCATTTGTAATACTACTTGATTTTATTTGTTGTTGGGAAGGCAAAACACCATAATAGTGCCTGTTTCTTCCTAGTGAATAAATGAGTTTAACTGTCTTTCATTTTTACTTGAGTGAATGCAGTAAAAGATGGCAGATAACCTCACGTCATACATAATCTCTTGAGGTGAAACTACGCTAGAAATGAGATGACTTCAGGGCAAATATTTATTTAATTAAACAGAAGGGAATTTATTTCCAGGGAATGTTAAAAAAGAAAATGGTACTAATTTCCCACAGATAATATAAATAACTTTGCAAAAAAAATCAGACTAAATACTTTAAAAGATTCCATATTACAGCCAGATCTAGTAATGACATACTTTAAGGTCATGATTACTTAAAAATATTGTATGTAACAATTTAATTGTGGTCTTTATCATTGTTTCTTGTTTTATCATTGTTTTTTAACACCAATTTTTTTCTACACAACAAATTAGTCAGAATTGCAAACTTTGTTAGGTTATTTGTTGTTTTTATCATTTAAACTGATAAATTAAACTGTCAATCAGTACAGTCTAGCAATGTATCTTAATCTCATTCCATAAGTTTTTGTTATGGAGAAACTCAAAGTCAAATACAGAATTTATGGTTCTCAAGAGATTTTTTTAAACAATACGTAACCAATGATTTTCCTATCTACTTCAATTCTGATATCACATCTCTGTGAGAAAATGGATGTTGAAAGGGCAACTCAGTATCCAGTAGATCCTAGTCCAGATATACTGAATTGAATCAGGCACTGACCTCTCAAAGACAAATAGATACTTTTCCATGGCCAATGTTATTATTGCATAATTTTCTGGATGTTTAGGTGTTAGAGATTAACTTTCCTTTGTAATTGTTTTCTTAATTTTTTTTGTTTTAATTTATTTAATTTCTTGGAAAATGTTGGGTTATAATATTTTATTTGTTATTAATTATTCATGGAAGTAGCTTATTTCTCTCAATTTTTAAATTAATTTTAAATATTCAAATAACAGATTTTATACATGTTTTCTTGCTGGCAGGTAAAAAAAATATATTATTTCAGGATGCTAAGGTGTTAGAGATTAGCTTTGTTGTGTAATTGTTTTCTTAATATTTAATTTGTCTCATTAATAGTTTACTTATTTTTAAATGTTGGTTTATAATATTTTATTTAATATTAGTTATTCATGGAAGTAGCTTATTTCTCCCAAATTATATATAAATAATATATGTTCAAATAATAGATTTTCTACATGTCTGCTTGCCAGTAGGTAAAGAAATACATTAGTTCAGCTTGCATGATAATAAATAATTAACCAATTCACATATCGCCCTTCCTGAAATAAACTATTTCTTTTTTGTGGTTATCACTGTGATTTGAAATAACCTAGATTCCAAACAAAATGTCATTGGATGCAGTCAAAGTGTATTATTTTAAACAAGTAAGAAAAATGAATTTTTCTATTAATTTATTTAATTTGGCAAAAACTATTTAGCTAAGTCTATCTGAAATACAATTAACTTGCTCCCTCTTCAAGTAATTTTTTAAAGGATTATAGAGAAAGAAATTAGTGTTTCTATTACAATGTTCATATATATTCATATAATATTTCATGTTCTATTATGTTCTAGGTTGGATGCAACAAATTATAACTGTCTCTCACATTGGCTTATGGTATTCTACAAGACTGTCCTAATTTTTCAAAACTGTTTAATTTCTTCTTTAGCATTAGAAAAAAAAATAGCCCATGGTAAAACCTATTTCTAAAGATTTAAGAGAGCAATCAGGAATTGTCTGTGAATTAGGCATATAACTAGTATTAGGTATTTCCAAGTTACAACAGTCCTGAATTAAATGTCTAGGATGCTTATGAACTAATGCTCTAACACAATTATTTTGTTGCCTTTATCGGTGTGTATAGGGCTCACCAGGATATCACGTACTCACTCCTGTATTTTTTGATCTAACTGTTACGTTGAACCCTACTGGTTGGTGTTTCTCATCACCCTGAATTTGTGCAAGAATCTACTCTGTATCCATCCAAAAAGGCTACTTCGCTCCCTCAACTGCCTCCCATCCTGCCCCCACTTCAAGAAAGTACTAGCAAAGTTGTGTCTTTAACAAATTCTTTTTTTCTTTTTTCAACTGTAGTGCCTAGTTATCTCTGGATTATTTTTGCCTCCCTATTGCTAGGCATCAGTGCATGACTGAATGACTTTTTTTTTGTTAGGTTTGAAACCTTTTTTCACTTCTTTAAACTCCTTTCTTCCTTCTGTGTTCACCAGTTACCTTTTTCATAAACACCTAAAAAGGACTATTAACCTTTGTCAGCTTTATCTTTTATATCTTTTAACCTGGTCTAGTCAAATCCTCACCTGAGTACCACTTATCAACATTTTAATTGTGATATACAAACATTAAATCCCCTCCAACCCAGAAAAATATAATAACACAGGTGGATGCAATGCCAGCATATGAAACAAAGGAAAAACTTAAAATATCAATAAAGACTGGCAATTACATGAGTTTTATTTTTCAGTAAATAAGCAAAGTGTCCCCTGAGATTTAGAAGTATGACTTTTAGCATTGAACTGTATTTGTTGTCAAAATTTCTTTTTATCAAATAGATATTTGCCCAGGCTGGTAAGATTGTCAAGCACAACTGGTTATGCCATCAGTCAAATTTTTGCCTTTTGTTACTGTTAGTTATGGAAAGGATGATTCCTTAACTATATTTAATGTTATGTGATATCAAAGCCTGTCCACACATTGTTTTTTCTTTCTGAGACTAAACTGGAGGCTAATGAAAGAAATTCTACTCATTTGTACTTAAAATACTGTAATTCCCTGGACTTAGTATTGTGTAACAGGCTATTTGCAAAGCCAAGTGGATAAAAGATGAACATGCCACAAAGCTTATGGGCAGAAACTAAGGAGAAAAAAAAGTCAAATTGTAATTAAGAAAAGCAAAGGAAACTGCCATTGAATAGCTAGCTAAAACTAGGAAACATTAATAGATCCTAAAGGAGAGTAAGAGCATATTGCCATTGTACCAAATTATCAAGGGTAATGATTAGTTTCTCCCCTATTACACTCTATGCATGGAGAACAAATGTTTGTTTGTTTAAAAAAATACACAGAGCATGGGACCTTAAGTGGAAATTAATTAACTTTATCTTATAATCTGTGTTCTACAGGGTACAAGAGTAAATGATGATCACAAAGTCTTCTATTGTTATAGTATTTGAATCTGTATCACTATTTTTCCTTCTGGCAAGAGGGATTTGTTTGATAACAGGTGGTAGGGCACAAAAACAAGATTTTACAAAGCAGGTTATTAGCACTGTCAAGCAGATTAATATCTAGATAGGTTGAATTCATAAATACTAGAGTAAAGCATGGCTAATGGGAATTGTTAAGGAGGAAAATATAAGCTTATAATAGAATTAAATTTCTTGCACTGACTTTTATGTGATTGTGCTATCCTAAGGATTCAACATTTAAAGAAATATTTTCTCCACAACAGATATGAATAGATTTTTTAAAATGTTAAAAATAAAACACTGTAGTCTATCCTGCAATCTTTCTTCCCATAATTGTTTCCATGTCATGTTTCCAGTCTTTCTCTTACCATTATGACTAACACTAGTCTCAGAATTCCTCAAAAGATCCTCTCTTTGGTGGTGGAAGTTGGGGCTGAAAGCTTTGTGATTGATTTGACAAGATATGTCACATGCTCAAGGTATAATTCACAGCTAACTGAGAACATGGTAACTACATTGAAAATGATAAAGGAGATCCCTTAATAAATAGTTCAGATTAGACAGCCACATCTTAGATGGCAATCATGAAGCAAAATTAATCTCCTCTAGACGATGGTTCACTAAGAAACATGATATTTGGAATGCTGAAACTCCTTAAAACTTTATTTACAAGCAAATGAAAACTTCTCTGAAAACCACAACTCAGAAAGTAATAACATATGTCGTTTGGGAATTTATTTTTTGCTCTAGCCTATTTCATGGTTAGGGTTATTCAATACAGTAGTAAATATAGCATTGGTAGTAATTAAATTTATCAGGAAAGTGGATTCACCCTGAAGCAACATCGTTTAAATTTCATTTTTTGGATCAGTGCTATCAGTCATCCATATAATGTTTACAGCAAGTAAGATAAGTGAGATGTTAACTTCATGGTATTTTGTAGAAATGCATTCATAAAGGATAATTTAATCTGTTTTTTATTATTCCAGATTTTCTAACATCACAAATAAGCAAAACCTCCAAGAGTGTCTATGTGAACTCAAAAATGCTTTCATCTGTAGCTAACTGCTTAGGTAGCATCACCAAAATTTTTGCATTTATTGCACCATCTATTCCATTCTAATTTTCCTTTTTATCTTTTTTTAACCTTTTATGTGCATATACCTAACTGAAAGACATGATAGAAGCTGAGTGTTCTTCCAGTCACAGATGGCCCTCACTCTTTTCACAGACAGATGGACAGAATGAGTGACTGCCCATACTATAAGATTTCACCTGACTTTTTCTATACCTTGCATATGCCACTGAGTAAAGCTGGTACATTCATTTTTTAAAATTTAAAAGTGGGATCTATTTATCAAACTGTAGCCAGTAAACAGCAAACGTCATTGTTCTAGATTCTCTCTCTTTAGTCAAAGAACTTCTGAAGCACCATTTGTTTTCTTTATTTTTGAGGCATTATCTAAGATGGACTTAATTACACTCTTTTTTCATTACTAATTATTTTAGGCAAGGAAACATCACCATAAAGAGTTGACTATCACAGCATATTCATAATGAAGGATATCTAGCAGCTTGATCTGTTGCCTAAATTTTGGCAGTTTGTCACTTGAGATTTGCTAGGGTGTTCTGACAGATCCAACTGTTACTGCAGAAGAATGTGATTTTTTTTTACAATTTTTGATCTGCTGGTCCCTTTGGGTGTCTCAGCTACACTGCAGCCAATCGAATGATGTTAGATGTATATGTCTAGGTACATAAATAAAGTCCTAAATAACTACTGTAGGTTAGATGCCTAGCTATAAGTAAGTTAACATTAGGTAAAATTAATTGACTTTATGTTCATAATTGAGTTTCAGATTTTTAACACATGCATCATGTAAACGTCCATGTGAAGAGTAAGAATCCAAGATGTCACTGTAGTCAGTCAACATGTAGTCAGTACTGAAATCTATGTCACCTGAAACAGACACATTGAGTTCAAGTTCATTGACTCAGCATTGTATCCAAGGGTAATCAGGATGTTAAAGTCTCACAGCCTGCAGCAGCTCCTATAGAAACTCAAAAATTTCTGTAGGTCTTTTGTCACGTCACTAATACCATGTACATGTATCAGATACCTTATAGAATCTCAAATACCATTTTACATCTCTGTGTAGGCAACTGAGTATATGTTCAGTAGCCATTGAGTTATTAGAAGACAATCCCGTGTATGTGTCTGTAATCTGGAGCTGAAATGCACGTATTGTTTTGGTAGCGTATGCCTGCTATAAATTCACTTATTTTTTGGTAGCCTAAACCAGATAGAATTTCACTAATTTTTTTCTGACTATTTCTCTAGTTACTTTGTAAGGTTGAAAACATATGTTTTTGTTGTTGTTGTTTCACGGATAATATAATTTCTGAAAGACTATAAAGAAACTTCCAAATTAAGACTGTGAGCATGCTTATCTCTGACCTTTGCCCTTCTAATTACCAGTTTCCACTGTCTGATAAGGCTGAGAGTAGAAATGCGTTAGAATTAAGGATCATATCTCACAAAATACTGTAAAATATTTTAATAACATTCTTTATCGGAATTGGAAAGTGCTATATTAAAGATAGTGTTCTTATCAGAAGTGAAACTTGCTAAGTTGGGGACTTGAAGATTTTTGCACTATAAAACCAGAATAAATTACTCAATGTATGGGGAGAAGCTAAAGACAATAATTTCATGCTTTATAAAAACTTTCTACTAAGAACAATAGAGATATATTAAATAGCAAGTCATCTTCCATTTAGAAAGAAGGTCCCTCTTTCTGTATACAAGAGAAAACTGGCCTGTTTTTTAAAGGGAAAAATCAGAAAGTGGAATTCTTTTTCATGCTCTCTATTTTTTGTCTTCTATGAAATGTATTCACCATACAGAATATGTGAAAGGAGTATTTATAAGTGATAAAAAATCTGAAGAGATTCAAAATATCTGGGCATTGGGTGTCAGAGAAAAGGCCTCCTGTCACTAACACCTTGACCATATGAAAAAGTTGTTTATATAAGTTCTTTCAGTATAGAAGTATAAAATTATAGAACAGTCTCGGTTGGAAGAGATCTTAAATATCATCTAGTTCCAACCCCCCTGCCAAGATTTTGAAGTTTATCTTCAATCACTATAGAGTTAAGGGGTTGATTAGAGAGAGAAAGTCTTTTCAAGAGCTGCAGAACTAGAGGAAAAATGATCTTCAAGTTGCTGTTCAACAACTTTTAATCAGATTCACATAACAAGGGAGTATACCATATCCATTCTAGGCTCACAAAAACATTTTACCTGATAAATTTATTTAAAAAATTAAGAACTCAGTAGAATCAGGGGAGGAACAGCAGAGGAATCATACTGTCATATGTTTAAAAAAGCAAAACTCTTAAGTTTATCTATGTTTAAATATAAATATTTTTGAAAGGCTACGATGATCCAAAACATTTAAGTAATGAATGGAAGGTTTATCTTTTTTCCCAATTATCTCACAAAGGTAAATACTACAGCATACTATTGAAAAACGGAAGTACGCATGACGGATATATAGCTTTCTCTACAGAGTCTACTAAGATTGTCTTAGTACACTAAGACAGGATTTATCTCCAAGCAGCAAATACGAGCTGCTTACACACAGATGTGTGCATCTATGTAGGTGTGAGTAGGATGTCAGACTTCAGTCTAGCTGTTACATTCAAGACAGTCTAAATTGACTTACCTGACCTGACTTAGAAGTCAATTGCTTCAACATGAGTTCCCGTTACCACTTGGTTATCTAAGACATCTTTATGGGACAACACACCTATGACACTGGACTTACAGTAGACAGTCAGACAGAGTAGCAACTTCAGGTCAGACCTGGTACCTTAGAGTGCTTAGAACTGCATTACTGGTTGGATTAATTTGTTTATACACAAGGAACTTGTGTAATTTAAAATGTCCTAGAGTACTCTGTGATTCCTGATCTTCAGGCTCTTAGCCTCATGTGGATGCTTTGAATACTCAAATGGCACCTATGTGTAGGCACCTGAAATCAGTTCTCAAAGTTATATTTCAATAAAAGAAACAGTCAGACATTTATTTGTTTGCCCAAAGATTTTAGGACCTCAGTGACATTTTAGATTCCCTGAGCTACCCATGGGCTTGACAGACAATACCACATCACCTGGAGGCCGAGGATCTGGGCAAAAAGCTGTTTGCCGGATGGATTGCCATAAGGCATCACAACTGGAATTAAAGCAATAGGCTCAGGCAATGACACATACCCTCTGTATCTACTTTAGTGTGAGCTGAATCGCTTTCTAGGCTTTACTAACTTAATCTCCTCTGAGTGTAATGAGAGCCAACTGTAGTCAACTATCGTCTCTTTTCCTCTGGAACTGAATTCCATCTAGTATATTAAACACATCACAATTTTTAATAATATACCTGAATTTCATACTTTTTATCTGCTGTCTTCTTGCATTTAGTAGGAATTCTGTTGAAACAAATAAAGAAACAAGCAAAAAACCTCAATCAACCAACAAAACAAACAAAAAAGGGAGAGAAAGAATGCCTATTGTTACAAACAGGGATTAGAAGAACCAATTTTTGGAGTGCTTATCTAAATTTTCTGTATCTAAGGAAGGATACATATGATAACTTTTTGCCATACTTTCTTGTAAATTATAGAAAGCCTTTAATTTTGCTGAGGTAAGGGAACAGGAGGCAAAACAACAACCCAAAAGAACTAAAAGTATTTATTTTTAGCACTTCCCATGCCGGTCTTAAAAGACAGTGATATGGTTTTAGACTTATTTTCATTAAGAACGATGTTTATGAGAGATGGTCATAGGAAAGAATCTTGGTTTGAAAGATTACATTAATTTTGCTTACATTAAAAGGAAACCTGAGTAAAGCAATATGCATAATGGAGGCTCAAACTTTAAAATAGAAACTTCAACAAATTGAAAAAACTAGTGACTGAAACTGCCATTTCAAAGACTTGAATTTCACATCCTAAAACTGATATCGAAGTTTGTATTTTCTTCACACCTCTATGCACTGAGGGGTGGGTATGGAATAAATTAAAGAAAAAGAAAATTATCCAAGGAACAACAATCCTAAACTTGGCCTCAGTAATAAGAAGGGTTATGATTATTTTTCTTGATTGATTGCAGACACTAGAGAAGGCTCAGAATAATTTTCATTAAACAACAATTAAAGCATATAGAGGTATTAACCAACCGGTCATGACTTAATAAAGTTTCTGTCACCATAAAATAATTGTTCTGGAACAACCTACCAAACATATCAGTGGATTAAAAGGTATGTCTTTTTAAAATAAATTTCAACAAATATGATATGATTTTCTATGATTTTAAAGGACAATGCTTATGCACAGGAGATTTTGACCTCTAGAAGAAAAGAGAAAAAATTATCTGCCTGATACAAAAAAATGATGCAAGAGTAGTAGGGTAAACAGAAAACTAATTTTGAGCAAAACAAGAGAATTAAAAAAAAAACAACCCCCATTTTTACTATTCTTCAGAAAGAAGCCTCTGCTGTTGTTACATTCTCTTATGAGCCTTCTTTTGTCTTGAAATATAACTTCTGACCTTTTTTTTTCCCAGGGAAATCCCCATGGTGCCTAATTAACTTTCTTTTCTGTCACTGTTGCTGTTCAAAGACTAAAAAAGTTTTTTTAATTGCTAGTTTCAACTTCATGTGAAATAACAATTGCAAATATGAGATGGCAATTAAATTTTTATATCTGTATTCAGACATATAGAATAAATACATGTACCTTTAAGGTATCCATTAACAAATTCCTTCTGTGCTGATGGTTGGTTCTTCATTATCACTACTTATTGACTATGTACTCAAAAGTATCAATCCTTAACAAACTTACACTATATTAGCTGTGGATGTGCAGTACTATGGAATTCATGCCATACAGTTTGTACTGATGACTACAGTTCCTGATTACTCTTAGGCAATGAGGTTAACATGGTCAGGCTTGTGAGTTCCCCACAAAAAAGTCAGAACAGAAGTAGACTTCTTTCGTCTCCACATTTTCTTTTCTTCCTTGATATGTTTATTTTCCTTACCCACTCCCAAAAAAAAGGATTCTGGTCTGTCCCTAATACTGTTTTTATTTGTCTCAATTTTGACAAAATTTCTATGTGTTTGGGATGGTCTCCTAAATGCTTGCAATCCTTTAGGATTACCTTGTTCCTTCTTATTCTGTAATTTGTGTTCTCCTGCATGCAACTGCATGTCTTTGTTTACTTCTTTGGTAGTCACGTTTATATCCTTCTGGAAAAGTCTTATGTTGTATCTGACTATATCATTAAAATTTTATGAAATAGTTATATACTTGTTTACAATATTTTACTGACCTTGTATTTGAGATGAAGGAAAACTAAGAATAATTATATACTATTCACTTATAATTTATAGGATGTGGGTAGAAATAGATTGTAAGACTATTATAGTAACCTGGGTAGCTTAGATTTTCTTCTGTTTTTCTTTCCTATACTTAGGTAATTAATTTACTGTGACATTGTTCAGCCAAGCTAGTATCCTGTTCAAAAGACTAAGTGTTCTACTGAGTTGAAATCCCTCCCCTTTATTTGTTTCTTATCTTCTCTGATGTGTTTTGCCTGCCAATTAGTTTTACACACTTGTGTTATCACATTCTTCACATTTATTTATCTACTTTTACTACGTATGGTGCCTGAAATCATATTTCCTTTGGCATTTTTGGCAGAACAATAATTTTCTGTGATTTAGGAAGAAATCTATGTGAAAATTGAGTTATTTTCTAAAGAGAACAACAGATTTTGTGGGGTTTTGATTATATATGTCGTAATACAGCCAAGTAGTAAAACTATGAAATGTCAGTGAACAGTTAGACGTGATCCAGGAACTACTCTGTGATTCTTTCTCTTTCTTCATTTCTCTAAAATCCAATAATTCCAGTCAACCAGCGCCCCACTAAACACTCAAGAAAGATGTTATTTTAAAATAACAATATTTTTATTTTTACAAAACAACATTATATAAAAAGCATATATGATAGCTAATTAAGGAAAATTAAGAATTTCATAAAAATATTATCACACAATTTCTCTTTTTAGTAACAAAGGAAATGCATATACAAAGAATTCTTGAAAGACTTGGCATAGGTGTAGATAAGCAATAACATAGGAAGACATTCTCCACATTTCCCTTTTTACAAAGCCATTTGTTGTAAGAAACCATGTATAATTGAGATATTTGTAACTTATGAAGAAGAAATCCATGATAACTCAGTAATTTTTTAACTTTTCTCCCTCCAACATAGACAGAAGTTAGTCTCACACTTAATAGTGCTATAGTAAGATAACTGGAACCATCCTATGAAATGATATTCTGGTATATTCATGTAATGCTCTGAGATTCAGTGACTGATGATTTTCAAGTTGCCACCAGGAGACAAGCCAGAATAATCAAGCTGAACTTCTGCCTTCGTTCAGTTCTGAACTGACATATGTAAAATGATAGAAATTGTTTAAGACTATTAGTTTGTCTTCTCGGTTGTCTTGGGCTGAATAGAACCATGTATTTTCTTCTTTTTCTGCTGTATTTCTCAATTTTAGAAATACATTCTTCCTATGAAGAGAGGCCTGGCATTGTTCAGCCTAGAGAAAAGAAGGCTCTTGGATGACCTTACAGCAGTCTTCCAACACCTAAAGTGTGCCTACAAGAAAGCTGGAGAGGGACTTTTTACATGGGCAGATAATGATAGGACAAGGGGGAATGGTTTTAAGTTAAAAGGGAAAAATTTTGGATTAGATGTTAAGAAGAAATTCTTTATCCGGATGATAGTGAGGCACAGGAACTGCCTGCTCAGAGAAGTTGTGGATGCCCCATCACTCCAAGTGTTCAAGGCCAGGTTGGATGAGGTTCTGAGCAAGCTGATCTATTGGGCAGCATCCCTGCCCATGGCAGGGGAGTTGGAACTAGATGATCTTGAAGGTTCCTTCTAACCCAAACCATTCTATGATTCTATGAAATCAACCCATGTGTTCTAAAACATGTTCATGAAATGTCATCCAGGAATAGTCAAAGATATTGAAATACCATGACTAGATACTAATGCAGTTGCCATCACTTCAGTTAATTGTTCTATTACTGCTTTTTAATTTTTACATTTTTAAATTTTGATTATACTCTTCTGGAAAACATGGATCATCATATTGATATTTTCTTTAAAAAGGGAAAAATCCTGAATCATTAAAACATTGTTTTCATACTAAGATTTCAGAAAGACTTTATTATTTCTATCTGTATGTAGTATGAGCTTTTACATAATTCATATTTTTTTGTAACATCAAGCTCAAATTATTTCAGCTTCTTGTTTGAAGTCTTTTCATGCTGTTTCCAATTGACTGAGGCTATCAACCACAGTATGTTCACAGTTATTCAGGATTCATGGAGATAAATTTTGCTGGAGATAAATGTTTGCTGGAGATAAATTAATTAATTCATTGCAGGGCTTGAGTTCTGTGTCTTTACATAAAATTAATAGCTGGAAAATATATTAATATCTTCTTTAGAAAAGTATTAGGTGTTGGCACTAGATTATATCAGATGGGAAACTTCCAAACTTCAGCCTCAGAAGGGTTTAAATACAATTCTGAATACTGAGATGTCATTCAGTAGTTGATTTGCTTGTGAAATCTTTTGACTAGTGTATCTGTTCTGTCATTCTCTCCACCAGAAATCTTTTATGCTGAAATTTAAGATTAATAATTGACTTTTGTATGATGACTGATTAATTTTCCCATCTGCAGGGAATCTCAACAGTTAGTTTTTCAAACTTTTTTCACAATTACTTTTCTTCAGGTTCTGGAGTTTCTAATGAAAAGTACTGAAATACATTTGTATCAGTCAATGCTTTACCTGACAGTGTCCTATAACAGGAACTAAAAGGTTTTCTTTTTTTCCTCTGTTATTTAGGCTGAGCAAACAATGCTATTGCACATGATGGAGTTAAAAAAGGAGTAATCACTCCTGAATGATTTGCACTACAAAGAGAAATAAAAATTGTAACAATCTAAACCTATTGTCACAGTGCCAGTCATAATTGTTTATAGAGAAAAGATTATATTTCCTTTATCTTTCTGTTGCACTTGCCTGTATAGCTGCAGAGAAAAAGTTTTGCATACGTGAACTTGTCATTAAGTTCCTCTTGGAGTATTTTAGAATTTATTTTTCCATTATTTACTTGAGTCCTTTTTCGATCATTGAAAATATGACCTGGGCAAACATGTGTGACATGGGCCCTTTTCTTTGCTTTCAATTAGAGATGAACTCAAACAAAACCAGAAGAAATAAAGGCAAAGACATTTTTTGAAAAGATGTCAAAATAGTAAGGAAATTAACACTCCTACTCTGTTCTATTTTACATTTATTGTGTGTTTGCTTTTTTTAACCAGCTACCTCATGAAAAGAGCTAGGTGAGCGGAAAACTGTACCTACATCAGCACTGAAGATTATTATGTGCTTTAAGCATGATTAAATGACAGCATGATTAAACAGCATCTGTTATAAATAACAGACACAATAAAATGGTATATTAAAAACTGGTTCACCTGCATAGGTAAGGAGAATATAACATGGAAAAGAGCATACCAGTCTTTGAAATGTTAGAGTTGGTCTGTATATTTAAGAAAACTTCTGAAAACCTAAAAATTCAGATTATTAGCCAATCTATATGTCAGTGAATAGTTACAGGTTATTAAAGCTACTCCTAGCAGTTCACCTTGTATATAGAAATGTAAAGACATGAAACATATACAATCAATTTTAAACCAATATCCAAAAGTGTATGTTTCACTACTTTACTAGAAAGTTTTTAAATCCAAATTTAAACTGTGTTTTTCACAAAGTGCTAGAGAGATAGAAGTACCTTCTAAAGAGAGTGTATCTGTTTCTCCAGCAATAAGTCAGGTGATGGATATGGGAACTTCTCATGGCATACAAACAACGTGTAAGGCCTAATCACAGATTTCAAGGATGTAAAAAAGTCAGTTTCTCTCTCTTTTTTTTTTGTCTATTTTAATCTGGTTTTCCTGAAAATCCATTTAAATTTTTAATTAGAAAATGGTTTCCTGACTTTCATCTGCATCAAAAAGCAATATGTGAAGATTAGGTTTTAGGATCAGGACCTGAACCTTTACAAATTCTAAGATATCTGAGTAATTCTATAGGCTTTGGGCCATATAGTGAAACTGAGCAGGAAAAGCTACTGGAATATTTATGCCCATTAAACAAAAGGAATGAGTAAGTATTCAAATCCTCCTATTTGTGTTTTTGTAAAATATAAAGCTTCGTTCTGAATATATTAATTTATTTATATAAATAAAGCTACAGCCATTTTATGTTCTATTGATCTTAAATATCTCACTTTGAACCTCAAACATAAATCTGGTGGAATGCCCTTGGAATGAGCATCTTCTTCATTAGTATTCTCTCAAGGAAGAAATTATGCCTTCAATCAGAATAGTAAGTATAAATTACATAATTCATGGGCCACGCATGAACCTCTAATAATAACGACATGATCTTATTAAAGTAGCCTGAGCTAAAGAAAACATTAAGGAGTTCTGCTGAAGTCTAATTTTTGAAAAAGGTTTTGTCTATTTTCAAAGAAAGTAAAAGCAAATGACTGGAACTAATTTGTTGCATTTCTACTTTGTGTTGTGTATTTAAAAATATTTAGTCCTTCCTTTTGAAATCTTTTGTTTTGAAATCTGTTTGTTGTTGTACTCATTTTTCATGCCATTATTATTAAGCAAGGCATCAATATATAATGTCCCAATAAACAATTCAGAGACCAATAAATCTTAATAAGTATGACACAATGTTTTCTCATCCTATAAAACTCTGTATTTCAGAATTCTTTCATTTCATCTATGCAGAAAAGCTGCACTGAGTAATAATATCTGTTCTCAATTTGTGTGTTATATACCTTTAAATAGACATTTATAGAGATGGGAAACGTTCCAAAAGGAGCAGGAAGATGGTTCCTTAACTCGTGGGTAACTGAACACAGTCTTCTAAAGAACCCCACGAACTATAGAGGACAAAATGCAAAGGAAGAAAAAGAATAACAGAAGAAGGTTGGGAGCCTACTCAGGGGAAAAGAACTAATATCCATCTTTTAATGAAGCATTTAGGTGGTCACCCTGGACTTCAGGCACCACACCCTCCCAGCAATCACAAGACCACTAGCTGTTAAACAATAGTCATGTCTAAAAGAGTAAAATTAGAAATTACGAACTTTGATATGGAAAAAAATATATCTTTGGCAAAAACAAATGGCTACAGTGTCTTGAAAATGTTATTCTAGTTGATATTCTACAAAAAAAAAAAATATATAATTCTTGTCTCTTTATGACCAAATCTAGCATAAAGGAAAGAGCTTCGCACACAGATCACTAAGCTCTGATCAGCTTTGGACCTGTCATTCATCATTCTAAGGGAGTTTCAGTGGCTTTTTGGAAGATATATAAGACAGAGAGTTGATAGAAATAGTGAATTATGAATATGGAATAGGAAAGTGGTTACACACACTTGCATTAAGACATTACAAATCACTTCTAAATGTAATACATAGTGGGTCACAGGGGCGTAATGACAGAATGATATTGAATAGGGTTTTGTGCTTTTTATTTTCCAAAGCCAATCTACTCACAATCTTATTTTTATTGTTTGTTTCTCCAGAAAGGTGTTTGGCTTTCAGGAGCACATTGCATTTTATCATGTAGCACTCAAATCATATTTATTGCCACTAGTGTGTTTTATTTTACTCTTAGAATAATACAGTGGCCATAAATTTGATGTGAGTTATTTTTATACAGATCTATTTCCTTAGTGGGTCAGAAAGCAATTGTTTGTCATATCAATCATAATTGTTACATTATACTTCTAAGGTTTATGATAGATAGGGTGAAATTGCCTGAAAACAAAGTTCTGTGGTTCTATTTATTTATTGGCCCCTAACATTACCTCTACTTCTGTGGAAAGTTTATCTTAAACTTTAATTAGGCAATAATTTACCTTCATGATAAAATGAATTTTATTTTTTAAACCCTACTTCATTTGTTGAGGAACATATACATAGAAGTTTTGTATGGAAGACACAATGACTGTAAAATCATATAAAAGCATACACCAAAAATTACTGGCAATATCTTTTAAATTTTTTGTGGAAACTTTAAATATTTGATATGATGTTCAGTGAACATATAGACTGGTATTTATAGTTTGTGGTTTTGGCAATCACTGTGCAGTCTCTCTATAACCTAAGAATAGAAGTAGGAATTTTCAATGGCCAGTTTCTTCTCCCTAAATTAGTTAACCAAAATACTTTCTGGAAATATTTCTTTCCTCATTGACTATGGAAGAGGCCCGGGTATTTTAAGTTAAATACCTGCCTTTTAGACAGAACTGCATTGACAACATTAATCATTACCTTTATCTCAAAACATATTCAGAGAAAACCTGCAGTAAATAATTATAGTTAGGCATTCATGGTCATCTTACTTAGGACAAAGAATCTGTCTTAGTAGTTACAGGACAGTAGAAATAAGCTTCAGTACCTGCCTAGTCTCTATTTGATTGTGTCTATAACTTTACATATACTTTGAGAACAAGTTTGGATAAGTTTTATAATTCATTTATTTTCTCATGATTTTCTGCAATTTTATGCGTTGCTATTCATATTAGAGCATGTTATTCTTATTTTCAAACTGTTTCCATGTAATAAATCATATAACCAACATATAGGTGAGCATTAATTTGTATTTTTAACCTTCCATGTAAATGCGGTATTCAAATGCCATTTCTATCTTACTAGAACTGTTATGAAATAAATTTACTTAAATACATATTTTTGCAATAGCTTCATAGACCTTTCTATTAATAACTTTTTCAATAAATAAAAAGTCAGAGTATTATTCTTTGATAGAATATGTCCTGAATAATTGTCCTGGATATCACAGTTCTCAATTCTATTCACAAGAATTTAAATACAACTGTTAAGAAACATGTATTGTTTTATCATATTCTATCTTTTCTCATGACAACTTATGAAGTGATTCATTTTCATGTGCCTTTCAATATCAAAACTCATTCGTATAAGTTTCGTGTTAATCTAGAGAAATACCATTTGCTAGTATCAGAACAATTTGTATTCAGGGAGAAATTAAGATCTGTCTAATGAACCTAATCAGGACATTTTGTTCAGAAAGTGATTTCAAGTCCCTTTCCTCCTTATCATGAAGCCAGAAGAACTTATGTTCCTTTGGTGATCAAAGCAGATGATCTTTAACTGACCCACAGACACCTTCTCTTTATGAGGAGAGCAATGCTCTAACAGTGGTTGGGAGTCTATGATTCTAGTCCAAACTAGAAAATAGAACAGGTGATATATGTTACTCATCACTAAACAACTCTTTACAACTAAATTTAAAAAATATATATAATTAAAGCTTCAGATGAGCCTTAAAACAAATTTGGGCAAAGCAAGCTCAATACAGTCCAGTTCTGATCCTAGCAGGATTAATGTAAAGTCTCTTAACACTCTACTCTTATGAGTGTTTCAGCCTGATAATTAGCAGGCTGAACAAATAGTTCAGGCCTATATGTGATTTTATTCTCTCTGCCTTTTACCACGCATGTATTAAAATATGACAGCATAGTCACATTAGATGAAGATAACAGTATTCATCTTCATCTACCAGACGGAATCAAATGACCAGCACCCAGATGCAAACATGCACCTGAATGACCTGATACTACCCAGATCCCAGAAATTAGAGCCATCTGTTTTTTAACTGATGATAGCAGCAAGTCATTCTTCATGCTAAACAGATCTTGACCTATGGAAAAGTGTTTATAGATACCGGTGAAACACAGTGGAGATTAGGTCACAGAGAACATAATCCCTTTGGTTTTGGCTTCTTTTAGCATTGCTCCCCGTCAGAACCAACAATCTATCACGTGCTTACTGCATCATTAGTATGTGTGCTTAAAGTTTGATTCTTAGTTGTTAAAGATAGATCACATCTTAATCAAATGCAACAAATACCTGCTTACTTGAACATCCAGGATTTTGCTGGTGTCTCAATTGCTAAGACTTTTTTTCACATCACAGTAGTCCCTAATTCCCTGCTATTGACAATTTCAATGGTGGTAATAACATTTCTTGAGCTACAGGCTTACAATAGCTATATTCCCAGCTGTGCCTTTCATGAGGGAATATCCAGAAAGAAATTGTAAATAGTCATCACAGTTGATAAGAATTAGGCTCTGGGAAGAACTCTTGACTGTAGAAATAGTCTCCTAAGCATCCTGCATCAGAGATTCAAAACTTGAATGAACGCTGGATCTATAAACATATGTCCCATTAGAGATTTTTTTGTGTGGCTCTTCTGTTGCAATATTAATGATTCTTTTCTGCTCTGCAGAAAGCTATGATTCCCCTGCCTGCTACCAGAAAACAAATATGAGCTTTTGCACTTATGGGCAAGCAGAAGTGTTTTAGAAGACATTTTTGAATTAGGAAAGTGTCTAAGATATTGTCGCACAGAGAAAGCCATGCTAATTAGAATCTTCTCTTGTATCTCAAGACAAGCATTTGCCAGAATAGTGATACAGATATAGAGGTAATATATGCTAGAATTCTGCAGACAACATCAGAGCTTATCATAGAAATTTAAAGGGAATAGTGAATTTAAAGGAAAGATTTTATTTTTTGTCTTTCTCAAGGAAAATGATATACTATAACATCTTTCCAAAGTATCATGCTAAGCTTTCAAGAAAAACTATCTCTGTAGCAAATACACCCAGCAGTTAATACATATTTTTCTTGTGATTATATTGATTTTTTCCTAATTTTAGTGTATAGCAGCTTTTCTGAATCGAAATCTGATATAGCACACAAACAGAAAGTTATTCTCTGTCAATCAAAACCACAATTGATGGAGGATGTTTAGAATTTACTGGACACAAATAACATGAGGACAGCACAAGCTTTGGGATAACTTGTCCAGGCATTTTATTTATTATATTTTTTAAATATATGTTCACTTTTATTTGCAGGGCTCATTTTTATTTAGCAGAGAAAAGGATTTCGTATTTTTATAGATATCAAAAATTTTCCCCTGCTCTCAAACAGGGGACATTGTAATAATGGGTTAAAGAATGAGAATCTAAGGTGTTTCATTAGTAATAACAGCAACATATTAATAGAAAAGATAATTAATGAATAGCAAATAAGTTAGTCAAACAACAACATTGTCTAGGGATTTTGATACCAAATTGACATTTGAGTTTTAGGGACTTTGCATATGGTAGAGAGAGTTCAAGTCTACTAATGCCATATTCTGGTAAGTGTTAAATAAACTTGTTAACAATTGGTTAATCTATCTACACTCATTCTTTGTCTTCTAAAGAATTTCACTCCTAGTTTCAAGCTAATTCTAGGAACTGGCACTCAGTGCAAAGTTCATTCCACTAAAACGTATATTAATCTCTAGTGTCGGTATTACTATATTTTAATATGCTGGCAGCCAAATTGAATTCAGCCTGTTAATATATCTCACATACCTTGCATATTGTGATGTCAAAAAGTCTCCGATGAGAATGTGTTTCTGATCATTGTCACATTATGCGGTGAGTTTAACCCTGAAGTCCAGAAGTGTAACCATGAAGTGTCCTTGGGTCTCCCCCTTATGATGATCAGCAAGCAGTATCCTACAGCTAGTCTCAAACTTGTTTCTGACGTCAACTAATATCCTCGACCTGCTATTTTTCCCTCAAGATTATTTTGCATGCTCCTGTACAGCACGATGTGTATATAATGCAGTGAACACCAATACTTCAGAAATGTATTCCTTTAAAACAGTTTCTGTTACCTGCAAAATATATTCAGTACTGTCTTTCAGACAGCAAAATCTCATTTCATAATGAATAATCTAGTGAACTGTGATTCAAAGGTGAGGAATAAGAAGAATTACCAGAATATTCCACTTAAAATCATCACTGAATATACCCAACAAATATGGACTTTTTTTTTTTGACAGTTTTGTGGCAACTTGACAAAATACTGCATATATCATAGCAAAAATGGGCACATCATTCCTACGTGTTATTTATTTTGGAAAATTTCATTTTGAAGTTATCTACTGTTCACATCAGGCCATGGACGCTAACATAAAATCTTTACTAAAATATCTTTATTTAAAGACACTTTCTAAACTGTGCAAAGAACTTTTGCTGCATTAAAAATACATTCATTCTGTGTTCTCTGCTAAGAATATCAATGAATGTGGCAAAGATGGTTATAGGAATAAACAACCCTTTGCAAGAAAGACTAACATTAGGAACACATGTTGCAGAAAAAAACTCAAACAACCACCAAATCAAAATAAGAAGGAATTAGGTTAAAATGAGTGTGATTATGTGCTTTAAAAGTAGTCTACCATTAAACTCCTTGAATTGGAGTCTGTAAAATTATTCATCCTCAAAAAAGGACACAAGAAAATTAACAATAGACATTTAGTTATAGAAATCCCTGTCTTTGCCTGGCCTTCAATCTTGTTTCACAGAAGAGGCAAGCATCGGCAGTCCATTGCTTAAGAATCAATTTACCAGTAAAAATGAATTAGAATTTTTTTTCATTTTACCTTGTTTTCATCATTGCTATGAATACATGGCATCATTTCACGAATGATGAGACATCAGAGTTTATTAAAATATTGGCGTGGTTTGTGCCACAGTAGATGTCCTTATGTGGCTGGTACCATTTGGAAACCAAGTAAACGAAAATTAGGGAACAGCCTCTTGCTGTCAAACTCAATCTACTGTCTTAACTCCAGCCTGGAAAAGTCTAATTTTCCCACGGACTGGAGAATCAGGCTGTCAGGAACCTCATGTACCCAGAGAGGAAAACCCCATTCAGATACACTATGGGTTTTGCTGACACCCGGATGGACATCAGGCTGGATAAATAAGCTGACATTTCTAAATGCAGTTTGGAAAAGGCAAATGTAAAGTCCTGTACTCCCAGTACTAATTAGGGGTCATCCTGCTGGAAAGCAGCCTTGCAGAAGACAACCTGAAGTCCTGGTGGACAACAAGTTGAAAAAGAACGAGCAATGTGACATTGTGGCAAAGAAGGCTAGCAGTATTCTGTGCTGTGTTTGGTAAAGCATTGCCAGTAGGTCAAGGAAGGTGAACCTGTTCAGTTCTGTTTGAGCCATACCTGGACTGCTTTTGGGCTTCTCATTATAAGACAGTGTGGGAAACTGGACTGTAAATGGTTAATGACTTACAACAATCGTGGAGGTACCACGAAGCTGGGTAAATCCTACAAGGTGGGATGGTGCCTTTTATCATGGTAATTGTCGTCCCTTACCCAACTCTGCTCAGTCATAAAAACTTCCTCTCCTCCCCTATGGAAGGTCTGATGGGGCATAATTGCGTTGACATGAGAGATCCCTTAGAAGGGATCATAAAGCATCAAAGACCCCCAAAGCACCCCCAGACTCATTTTCTGAGGCATTTCACGAGAGGATTGAGAGCTTCCCCTGTCCAAGGGAGGTACCAGGCATTCCCACTTGGCTGGAATGTATATTAACCCATAGGACTTCGTGTTTCACAGGCTTCTTCCCCACCCCCCATGGATCAAGACCATCACTTCTACCAATGGGCAACTAGATTGCAACAATCAAGTCCCATCATAGGTCCATGGGCGGTGATTAAGAATGTTTCTACTCTTATCCTTCTTTTTCTTCCTTCCTTTCTCTTTCCCTTATACATTTTCTTAAGTGCTTTCATATTGCCTTATAACTATAGATAATAACCAAAATGGCTACACACCTGCTTTCCATTGCAACCAAATAGTACTAAAATAAGCCCTACATATATATATTTACATTCAGTGTCATTTCCTTCTAATCTGCCCCAAGAGATCTATTAACAAGAACCTGAGTTACTCTTACCCTTGTGGGGCAGGTCATAACAGAGGGACACAGGCCTACTGGAAAGAGTTCAACAAAGGGCCATAAGGATGGTTAAGGGACTGGAGTACCTCACATATGAGAGAAGGCTGAGAGTGTTGGCACTGTTCTGTTTAGAAAGAGAAGACTTACAAGAGATCTGATCAATGTATATAAATAACTGAAAGTAGAGTCCAAAGAAGATAGAGCCAGACTTTTTTCATTGGTGCCCAGTGACAGGACAAGAGGCAACGGGCAAAAACTGAAACACAGAAGTTTCCGTCTGAACATCAGGAAACACTTTTTTACCATGAGGATGACTGAGCATTGTCACAGATTGCCCAGAGAGGTGGTGAGCCTTCATCCCTGGAGATCTTTAAAATTTGTCTGGATATGGTCCAGGACAACCAGTTCTAGGCAATCCTGTTACAGATGGGGACTTGGACAAGATGACATCTATGATAACATTTAAGTAAGGATAGAAACCACTATGCAACTGTTGTGAGAGAGAACAGTGAGAAAAAATATGAGAGAAATAATGCTGCAGACACTGAGATCTGAGATTCTCCTGTAGCCCATGGAGAAGACCATGGTGAAACAGGTTGTTCCCCTGCATTTCATAGAGGACAAAATTGGAGCAGATATTCACACTGCAGCCCACTCTATGCTGGAGCAGGTGGGTATGTCTTGAAAAAAGCTGCAGCCTGTAGAGAGCCCATGTGGAGCAATTCATGACGGACTATAGCCAATGGAAAGGACCCATGCTAGAGCAGGAAAAAAGTGTGAGGAGAAAGGTGTGGCTGCCAAGAACTGCTACATAATGACCAATGACATTCTTCATCCCCCTGCACTGCTCAGAGAGGGGAGAAGAAGGTAGAGGAGTTCAGAATCAAGGAGTAATGTTGAGCCTAGGAGAAAAGGTGTTGGGGAGAGAAGGTGTTTTAGGTTTTGGGTTTGTTTTTCACTAAATTACTGTATTTTTAATTGACATTAATCAGTTTAAATATGAATGCTTCCTTTCCATATCCTTGTTATGAAAACAGTCTACAAGAATTATGTTCTGAGGTATGGAATCTCTGTGAATTTTGAAAGTACACTGAGAATGGAAAGTCAGTAATATATACATCACTTTATATTAATACTACTGCTGGCCTTTTCTGACTTTTGCAAATACCTTATGGGCTTTTTCACTTCTGTTTTCTTAGGTTTATAGGTAAAATATTTTTCCAAAACCTCCAGTGACTCCATATGTGCTAGTGTTGGAAATACTTAAAGAGACATGAATAAAGGTGATGTATTTTTCTGCTGAGCAAAAGAAAAAAAAAATAAAAAAACTAATTACTTTTTCAGATAACATGTAGCTACTTATCCATGTCGGCACTTCTTAGGATTTAAGCTATACTTCTGCAAGTCTTAAATATTGAACAGAAAAATATACTTACATTTGATCTTCATTTCCTTCTCTCACTCTGTTGACATACCAGCCATAATCTTAATTATGAATATTTACACAATGTGATACATAGTTTTTAGCTTGTTTAAGTCTTTTTGTCATTATCCCATTTTGCTGCTTTTCTTCACGCTTGAGAGGCATCTATTATTTGTATTATGGGATACGAATTGGTACATCTGCATAATGAGGTGCTCAGCTGCCTTCCTGTGTGCCTTCCAAAGCTTTCAGAGCTTAACATACGTAATAAAAATTTCAAAAAAAACTCAACAGTTCAGTCACTTGAGTAGTAGATTGCCTCCCCTTTTCTCCCAAGTACTCCTAATAAAATGTAATTTGTGCATTACTCACCCCAACACCCATTACTAAGATTGTCAAACAAGACAGGAAATAGAGGGAGAAATTACAATAGTTTCAAACCAAAACACTGTTAATTTCTGATTTAATTATATTTTATTTTTTTTGTCTTTCTTACTTCTGCACATTGCAAGCATTGGACAAAGGAGCAAGACTCTTAGTTAAACCCTTATTCAATGGCCTGAATAAAGATCATCAATGCGAAGACATTTCTTGGTTTCATAGAATGATAGAATTTTTTGGGTTGGAAGGCACCTCAAAGAATATCCAATTCCAAAGTACCCACTAAAACAGGGACACCTTCCACTAGACCTAGTTGCTCAGGGTCCCATCCAAACTGGTCTTGAACACTTCCAAGGGTGGACCATCCACATATTTCCTGGGCAACTTCACATTAAAGAATTTCTTCCTCATATTTAATCTAAACCTACCCTCTATTGATTTAAAGCCATTCCCCCTGGTCCTGTCCTGTCCTGTCACTGTATGCCCTTACAATAAAGTCCCTCTCCATCTTTCTTGTAGCCTGCCTGTATGTGCTGAAATGCTGCTATAAGGTCTCCCCAGGTTCTTCAGGCTGAACAACCCTAACTCTCTCTGACTATCTTCATAGGAGAGGTGCTCTCTCCCTCTGATGATCTTCACGGACCTTCTCTGGACTCACTCCATTATGTCCACATTCTTATTATGTTGAGGGCCCCAGAGATAGATGCAGTACTCCAGGTGGAGTGTCATGGAAATGGAATAGCAGGGCAGAATCATCTCCCTCATCATGTGCTGCTGGCCACACTTCTTTTGATGCAGCCCAGGATACAAGTGGATTTCTGGGCTGAAAACACCCATTACTGGGTCATGTCAAACTTGTCATCCACCAGCACATCCAAGTACTTCTCATGGCTGCTGTCAATCTGTTCTCTGACCAGCCTGCATTTGTGCTTGGGATTGTCCCAACCCATGGGCAGGACCTTACACTTGGCCTTGTTGAACTTCAGTTTTGCACAGGTCCATCTCTCAAATCTCTCAAGGTCCCTCTGGTTGACATCCCTTCCCTCCAGTGTGTCAATTGCACCACTTAGTTTAGTCTCATCAGCAAACTTGCTGAGAGGGCATTCAATCCCACTGTCCATGTCACTGACAAAGATGTTAAATAGCACCAGTCCCAGTAGCAACCCATCAGAAACAGCACTCATCACTGGTCTCTGCTTGGACATCGAGCCAATGACCATGACCCTTTGAGTGTGAGCATCCAGCCATTCCTTATCCACCCATTGATCCATCCATTAAATCCACATCTCTCCAGTTTAAAGAAAAGAATGTCATGTTGAACAGTGTCAAATGCTTTAGTTTAGGTAGATGGCATTGGTTGTTCTTCTCTTATTCATCAGCAGTGTAACCCCATTGTAGAAGACCACCAAATTTGTCAGGCATGATTTATCCTTAGTAAAGCCATGTTGGTTGTCACCAATCACCTCCTTATTTTCCATGTTTATTATCATATTTTCCAGGAGGATTTGCTCTATGAACTTTCCTAGCACAGAGTTGAGACTGACCAGCCTATAGTTCCCCAGGTCTTCCCAATTTCCCTTTTTAAAAACAGGGACTACCTCTCCCCTTTTCCACCCAGTGGGAACTTCACCAGACTGCCATGACTTCTCAAATATGATGGGTAGTGGCTTATCCACTTCCTTGACCACCGTTCCCTCAGGACCCTTAGATGTATCTTGTCAGGTCCCATGGATTTGTGCACCTTCAGGTTCCTCTTTAACCTGTTCTTCTCCTACAGCAGGTGGCTTTTCATCCTCCCAGTCCCTGCCTTTGACTCCGGCATCTTGGATGGTGTGGCTGGAGCACTTGACAGTGAAGACTGAGACTGGTTTTAGAATCAGTATTTGACCTGGTAAGTGAGGATGTTGTATCACTGAGACATCGTTATATCTTTTGTGACATTAAAAGTTAAACAGAATGCACTACTCAAATGCATCATACACTATCTGTAGAGGTTATATTAAGAGGGAAAGATCACAAAATTACAGACAAGTCTTGAAAATAAATTCTAAGTGGTAATAATTTTATTCTGTAGGTTACAGAAAAAAGATGTCCAGGGACCTGAACATGCTCCACTCCTGCTCAGAAATTCTCTGGCAAGGAAATCTATAATGCAAAGCCAACTCTCTGATAGGGGAAAGCTGTTTGAGAGGCCTCAGCTGGCCTTGTAGATACTAAGGCAAAAGCTGAAAGAAATCTCAGAAGAAGTTCCTCTCTCAGCATCTCTACTAAGAAACTTTTATGGGGTGTCCCCTCACTTTTCCTCAGGAGCAGTTTTCAAGCTGAGGCTGTCATTCTTAAAGCCTGTCTGTGCCACATTTCAGCTGTACTGTAGCTATGCCTACGTTGGCCATGTACCTTGCAGGTTGAAACCCTTAGCTTGGTTAAGGGGTGTGAATTCTTGGCTTGATCTTGGACCTGCTTCATTTCTATGGGCTCAACTGGCAATTACCAGGCTGTGGCTAATGTGGCTTTTCTCTTCAGACCTGATCTTGACCCTGTACTGTGCATTCATCTTGCACCTAGGTCATCTCCTAAGCCTCATCTGGTGATTTTGACTCTTGGGTACTGTCACCAACACTACTTTGCATATTTTGCTCAGGTATCATGGGGCTACATCCATGTTGGTGAGGCCTTTTTATCCTACCTATTCTATGTCCCTCTTCTTCTGCAGAGCAGTCTACCTTTGCTGTGCTGCTGTACCCACAGTGTTGTACTTAAAAGTGAAAATAAGGATGTCTGTATGTGTTTGCACAGTGATCAAATCTGCTCTTCAACCATGAAAAGTGCATGAACACAAATTCACTGAATGTAAAATGGCAAAGCATTGGTGAGGGCAGATTAAAAGGAGTACTAATAAAAGAATTTTTTTGTCTCCTTTTCTTATTCTCTCTCACAATGTGATTGTGTCTCACTGTATTTTGTAGCACATGCACACTGAGTCGTGTATGTGTATTGGTCTGTATTTCCCTTGTTTGCTCTGAAACATACAGTTCTTCTGGGGAAAATAGTGTTGGAGAGTGTGCTGAAACCAAAGGTAATGCAGATGATTTTTGGAGAAAGAAATGTAGATATTGCTGATGGAAATGTCAAATAATTAATAGATTAATAAAATGTATGGAGTTAAGAAGGTATATGGATAAATTTCAGAAAAAGGAAATTTTTGGCTATTAATGACTCTCATGGACTACTCAGTCTTTTGAATAATGGGCAATTTTTTTGCCTTTTGCTTTCTTTCTTCACATTATGCTGGATGTGGATATACCATACAAAACACTAGAGATGAGAAATATAGTTGTAACAGCATGCATATTGTAAAAGTTTCAAATTGCTATTTCAGCTAACCTGGAACAGGCCAGTGAATTTACAGACCTGTGTAAAACCAACCTCATATCCACTTTTAACACGGCAGAAGAAGTTACAAAAACTGACCTCGTCTGAATTATGGAGAAAACCTGTGATACAGGAGTCTGTAGATGGTAGATGGAGACTCTGATGCAGAATTTGTGTACCATTTTCCTGGATGAACTAACTACTTCAATCAAATGTTATCTGATTTTAGGAAAAAATAAATCAAAGACAACTAAGTATTTTTTAAAGACATGAAGCTTTCAAGTAATTTAAATTCCACTGCATCACAGCTGCTTTCTTTCAGTCAAAATAATTTAATGAAAATTTTCAGTTAAATGACAAAACTCCCTCAAATTCCATAACAATATCAGAATAAGGAATTTTATTCTCTACACTGAAAAGTGTGGAACTGTATTCCAGTAAGATGATAGGTACAGAAATACTCAGTTCTTCATCAAGGCCATTAATAGAGGATGAACTACTGAGATCTACCTCAGACTTCAGCACAAAGTCTCTGTGCTTCTTGCAAAGTTGAAGAACAGATGGGCACCTCTTATTTTACAAAACACTGTCAGATGCTGGTAAGAAAATATTATCTTTAAAAATTAATTTATTGTTATAGATTAGGTAGTAATTAGCTATTTAAATGTGTGACCTTTTTCTGTTTTCCAGTGTATCACAACAAATACTCCTGTCTTCTCCAGCATAAACTCCATATTAATACCCTGTACTGTTCTTGCTTTGTACAGTATTGTTGTCTTAGAACATTATGTTAATGCATACACATACATAAAGGTCTATTGCAGAACTTTCTGTTGAGATCCAATTATCCAAAAAAATTAGACTTTCCACTGACTGGAATATATTGCTGCAAAAGAGAACTGGAATTTGCTCTGGATTTATTAACTTAAAGTAAGAAGTATCTGGCCCTCTGAATTACAACAGTCACAGTGTATCACTTTTAATATCCACATCCCAATTAGTATTTAATAACTTATATCAAGTGACATAGGTTCAGTGGGAGACAATGGCCTTTCCTGGCCTTTCCTACAAGATAATTTATGGAGCTTCCTTTGTTAAAGTACTGACAATCTAATTGTACCTTACCTCTTCAGGGCTCTAATCTACCCCACTGGGCTCTAAACTGGATCAATCATAAAGAAATGGTAAAAGAGGCACAACAAATAACAGAACTCTGTTAGAGCATATTCTAATAGAGGACTAAATGCAACCAAAACTAATGCCAGTTGCTGCCAACGTGAACTAATTGCTTCAGTATTTAGTGGCAAATGAATCAGGGGGGAAAAAAGTGGTTTTTTTCTTCAAATGCAAGAACATTTTTTGCTGAAGAGTTAGCTCTTAGAAATGCATAAGTTCAACTTCCTTTTCAGCAATTAGCAACTCAAAGAATGATGAATTACAGCAAACTACTATGGCTGTTTAGTCATTGTCCCCAAGAAATTAGTAACAATGCACAATCCAGCATTATTGAAATGCGTATCTGAAACATGAAACTTACACAAATGTCCATGAAGACAGTTTACTATTCCCCATACCTTATTCATAATTTATATCTGTGGTTTTAAAAAGAAAGCAATAGAGAAACAGACTGGCAATTTTAATGCTGGTTAGAGCCTGCTGTTAGCTACGCAATACTAATTTAGACAGTCAGCTGTACTCCAAGTAAACTGAAGCAGTTCTATTCTGCCCAGCGTGCCTGGATAATGATCACACACTAAAGATTATGGAATTAATTGATGGAGAAAAAAAAGTAAGTTTCATCTCCAAGTTACACCTGTACATCAAATGTCTGCTTATCACTGGTGTAAAAAAGAAAAAAAAAAATGATGTCTTGCTGAAAGGGCATAAAATACTCACTGAGATGTAGAAGAGCAAGGCATTAATTTTGTGCTGCTAGGACTTATTTTTCAAAACAATTGTAACCTTTTGACAAAGAACTTCAACAGATGGAATCATAGAATCAAACAATGGTTTGGGTTGGAAGGGATCTTAAAGATCATCTAGTTCCAAACCCCCTCATCACAGGCAGGGACATCTTCCACTAGACCAGATTGCTTAGGGCCCCATCCAGCCTGACCTTGAACTTCCAGGAATGGGGCATCCACAACTTCCTGGGCAACCTGTTCCAGTGCATCACCACCCTCACAGTAAAGAATTTCTTCCTAACACTTAATCTAAACTTAACTCTCTTTCAGTTTAAAGCCATTCGCCCTTGTCCTGTCACTACATGCCCTTGTCAAAACTCCCTCTCCAGCCTTCTTATTGGCCCCTTTCAGGTACTGAAAAGCTGTAAAAAGTCACTGCAGAGCCTTCTCCTCCCTAGGCTGAAAAACCCCAACTGTCTTAGCCTTTCCTCATAGGAAAGGTGCTTTATCCCTCTGATCAATTTGGTGGCCCTCCTCTGGACTTACTCCAACAGGTCTACGTTCTTCTTGTGTTGGGGACCCCAGAACTGGACACGATGCCCCAGGTGGGTTCTCACCAGAGGAGAGGGGCAGAATCACCTCCCTACTGGCCATATTTCCTTTGGTGCAGACCAGAACATGGTTCACTTTCTGGGCTGCAGGCACACATTGCCAGCTCATGTCCAGCCTCTCGTTCACCAGCACCCTAAAGTCATTCTTGGCAGGAGGAAATTAATTATTCTAGCAATTGTCATTCAAAGCATCCTAACTCCAAGAGGTACAACTGTGACCTTTTCGGAAATTCTAAGGCTCTACATACCTCTGCGGCCACTGACACAGCAGTAAATTATATTTTGAGGTGCAATACATGTCTTTTCAAACCTTCAGACCTTGCAAGTAGGGCAGAAGGAACAGAAGAATTACGTGTGTATATAAGTTTGCTGAATGTTTTTCAACAATATAATACAAGCAGCATTATTTCAACTTCTGTTATTCTTTCTAGTCTTATGCTGCTTTTACAGAGAAACATAAGAGGAATGACCCACAAGGAAAACCTCTCTGCATGACTTTGTTGCAAATACTGCAAAATTACCCAGTTTTTCCCATGTAAGGCTTCAACTGCAAGAGGCAGATAGTAAGTCTTTTCTTTTACTGAACTGTGAACTTCACTTGATTAATTGTCTCCCATTAGAAGGCAGAAAACAGAGACCATGTGAACTTCTGGCCTAGAGGTTTACCATCAGTGAACAAAGTCACAATCTGTCTGTCAATATTTGCTTCGATCTCTGATGGTTTCACCTATGATCCATAAAGTGCTGTACCCAGTAAAATCAGTATCAAAATTTCCATTTGATTTCAATGAGAGAAGAGACTTCAGTCCTGTTCTAATGCTTAGTTCTCCCGGTTTCTCTATAGGGATTTAAATTGGAAGTTATTTGAAGTGCAGAATCCTCTGTAGCTTCCAAAGTATCAGACACTACATGTTGTAAAATCATTATCATTTCTATAACAAACTTTTCCTAATTAATTTTGAAACTTTATATTTGGGGTTTTTTTATGGAAATAAAAGAACTCCATTTACATTTTCCATATTTTTATACCTAATAAAATTTAATCCAGTGACACCTTAAATTCTTAAAGTGTGCAGGAAAATGATGATAGATTTTTCAGAATATGTATGATACAATGCGAACATTTTTACAATTCATAGAAAATCACCAAATCATAGATTGTGCCAAGTTGGAAGGGACTCACAAGGATCATCAAGTCCAACCCTTAGCTCTGCACAGGACCATCCCTAAGAATCACACCATGTGCCTGAGAGTATTGTCCAAATTCTTCTTGAACTCTTATCAGGCTTGGTGTTGTAACTGCTTCCCTGGGGAGCCTCTTCCAGTGCCCAAACACCCTATGGATTAAGAAGTGCTTTCTAATATGTAACCTAAACCCCTGATACAAGTTCAGGAGATTCCCTCAGGTCTGTCACTGGTCACCATAGAGAAAATATCCATGCCTGCTCCTCAGCTTCCTCTCACAAGCAAGTTGTAGACTGTGAGGACGTCTCCCCTCAGTCTCCTTCAGGCTGAACAGATCAAGTGACCTCAGCTGCTCCTCATACCCTTCCCCTCAAGGCCCTTCACCATCTTCATTGCCCTCCTTTGGATGCTCCCTAAGAGCTTAATATCTTTCCTATATCGCAGTAACCAAAACTGCACACAATACTCAGGGTGAGGCCGCACCAGTGCAGAGCAGAAGGATAATTACCTCCCTTGACCAGCTGGTGATATTTTGCCTGATGCTCCCCAGGACACGGTTGGCCCTCCTGGCTGCCAGGGCACTGCTGACTCAGATTCAACTTGCCATTGACCGTGACCCCCAGGTCCCTTTCCATGGCATCACTTTCCAGCATCTCATTCCCCATCCATATATATATCCGGGGTTGCCCCATCCCAGGTGCAGAATCCAGCACTTTCCCTTGGTGAACTTCATACAGCTGGTGGTTGCTCTGTGCTTTAATTTTTAGAGGTCTGTCTGCCTTTGAGAGTCAACAGCTCCTCCCAGTTTTGTGTCACTTGCAAACTTGCTTAGTATCCCTTCCAGTCCTGTGTCGCACCCAAGTCATTTATGAAAACGTTGAAGAGAACTGGGCCTAAGATGGAGTTCTGCAAACCCCAGTAATTTCTTTGTGATAAACAATTATTTTTAACTTTCTCCCATTTTATAAATTCCTTTTCAATTCATAGAAATTATAGTTTATAGGTGATCTGTTATATTTTTTATTCTGAAGTATGCATCAAGCTGCCAGTTTCATTGGTAAAATTTTTCTCTTCCATTCAATAGAATTTTATGCAAAATATAAGAAATGGTAAGATTTTAAGAAGACTTTGATCCAATAAGAGACATAAACATTGCCTGAATCATATAGGCGTGAGGTGTACATCTAAAAAAGAAATAAGTATAACTAATTACAATAAAAATCTGAATGAGATCCAAAGCATTTGGCTGAACTTTCAGTACTTGGCTTCAGCCACATTAGAGAAAAGCATGGTTCCCAGATCCTTAGGGAGGAGTAAGATACCTCCTGATAACTTCTGTTCAGAGCAACAGTATACCAAAATACCAGTATGACAGCAAAAAGATGTCTCAATATTCAATATATATGTTAGAATAAACATGCATCCCTTTTTTTGGGGGGATCCAGAGCACAGAGGTTTATTTCTCTTGAAGACAAATATCTTTCTCTAAGTCACAGAAGAGGGACTTCTACCTACAAACCAGTTGTATTCACTTGGGTACTCTGCCAGGAGTTAGAGTTTCATATAAGTGTTCTCTGGGCATCTATAAAAAAAAAGCTGAAAAATACACAGTGGCATTTTAAAACCTGATTATGGCTATTAGTTTATAAGACAATAAAAAAACCTGCTTTCAAAACCAAAGTACATATACAGAAGAAATTAAACCAGATGAGACAATCATGTATCTAGGTCTTGATTTTTCTCTCTGTCCTCTTCTATTTAACCAATTTAGACATATCATAGTTGTGTAAATCAGATGGGATATTTTTTCTGGCTCTGCTGTAAAAGGCAACAAAACATGTTTTTACAAATACACCAGCAATAAAAGGAGGGCTAAGGAGGATCCCCATCCTTTATTGGATGCAGAGAAAACAGTCATAAAAGATGATGAAAAAGCGAAGGTACATAATGCCTTCTTTGTCTCAGCCTCTGATAACAAGAATGGTTATTCTTGGGATACCCAATCCCCTGAGCTGGAAGAACGGAATGCTCATAATCCAGAAGGAAATGGTTAGCAATCTGCTATCCCACTTAGACACACATAAGTCTGTGAGGACATGGACAGAAGCCATCCAAGAGTACAGAAAGAGCTGAGGAAGAGCCCACAAAGTCACTCTTGAGTGAGATCACACAGCACATTCAGGACAGCCATGGGATCAGGCCCAGTCAGCATGGGTTTATGAAAGGTAGGTCCTGCTTGACTAACCTGATCCGTTTCTATGACAGGGTGACATGCTTAGTGGATGAGGTTGTTGTTTACCTGATATGTAGTAAAGCTTTGATTCCAGTTTCCCATAGCAGTCTCCTGGAGAAGCTGGCAGCTAATGATTTGGACAGGTGTACTCTTCCTTGGGTAAAAAACTGTCTGGATGGCTGGGCCCAGAGAGTGATGGTGAATAGTTACATCCAGGTGGTGGCCGGTCACAAGTGGTGTTCCTCAGGGCTCAGTATTTGGGCCACACCTGTTTAATATCTTTATCAAGTACCTGGATGAAGTAGTCAAGTGCAATCTCAGTCAGTTTGCCGGTGACACCAAGTTGGGTAGAAGTGTTGATTTACTGTTGGGTAGGAAGACTCTGCAGAGGGATCTGAACGGACTTGACATATAGGCTGAGGGCAATTGCATGAGGTTCAACCAGGTGAATTCCGGGTCCTGCACTTAGGTCACAAAAACCCAATGCAAGACTACAGGCTTGGGGATGAATGGCTGGAAAGGTGCCTGGTAGAAAAGGACATGTGGGTGCTTATTGACAGTCACTGAACATAAGCCAGCAGCATGCAGAGGTGGCCAATAAGGCCAGTGGCATCCTAGCCTGTATCAGAAATATTGTGGCCAGAAGGACCAGGGCAGTGATCATCCCTTTGTACTCAGCACTGGTGAAATGACACCTTGAATTCTTTGTTCAGTTTTGGGCCTCTCACTCCAAGACATTGAGGCTCTGGAGCAAGTCAGTGAAGAGTCTGGAGCACAAGTCTTATGAGGAGTGGCTGAGAAAGCTGAGGTTTAGCATAGAGAAGAGGAGGTTGAAAGGGAGACCTTGTCACTCTCTGAAATTACTTGAAAGGAGGTTGTAGGAAGGTGGGGGTCAGCCTCTTCTCCCAGAAAACAACTGACAGGACAAGAAGAAATGCTCTCAAGTTGTCCTAGGGGAGATTTAGATTGGATATTAAGAAAAGTTTCTTCAGTGAAAGTGTGCCCAGGTAAATGGTTGAATCACCATCCCTGGAGGTATTTAAAAGATGTGTAGATGTAGCACCTAGGGACATGGTATAGTGATGGACATGATGGTGCTAAGTAATAGTTGGACTCAATGATCTTAAAGGTCTTCTCCAACCTTAAAATTTTTTTGATTCTGTGGTTCTCTTTCAGATCCATAACTTTAGGATATATGTGTGCTACTTAAAGTACACAGTGTTCTGAGTTGCCAGAGCTAAATTTCCAGAGCACTGGAATCTATATGATACTGAAGTATTTATGAGAAGCTGAAGAAGTACTTCAGAAACATAATCAGTCTCTATCTATAAAAAATTATTCAAATTATGGATAGTTTGCACATTGAATATGTGAGATTAATTCCACCAATCTGAAAATTTACCAAGAATTAATTTCTTATCTTCCTGTTGGCATGTAGTTACAGTTTCCACTGAAACCTACATGGCTTCTTCATCCTTTAGTTAAACTATTATCTCATAATCTATCATCTTTAATGTGTCTAGGAAACATGAGAAAACATTGGGAATATGTCACTGGAAAGATTACCATAGCAAATAGTGTATCTGCCAGTGCAAAAAACCATCCCAGACCCCACGAATAAGAGTTACTATAACAGTAGTTGTATTACCATATTAGGTTGTGAGCTAAATTAGGGTCAAAGTAAATTTGGCAAAGTAAAACGTCATCTCTGCTAAAGAGTCCTTACAACATAATTAAGGAAAAAATACAACACTTCATTGTAACAGAAAAAGGGAAATAGAAACATCATGTAACCTATCAGTCTTTTCCTTTTAGTGTTTTTATGTAGTTGATCAGGTGCTGAGGCAAATAAGATGATAGCTATCTAAAAGCTGTAGGGAAGGAGTGGCCACAGTAACAGAGAGTACTCCTCCCCAAACTGTTTTGTAATGGCAGAGCAAGACTTTTTTCCAGCTCATGGACAAAGTTCTTCTAGGTAATTCAGGAAACAAGAAGATGCTAATGTGTATAAATTATGATGCAGTCTCTATTATTAGCACAGGCACTAGTAATAAAACTACAGCATTCCAGTTTCTCAGTAGTTTTTAAGGAACAGTACCAGATGGATTAAAAAAACTAAATGATGATTGCTTTATTTTAAAAGGGTCAACTATTAGGTAGCAGGTGATGTAAATGCAGCAGAGACAGATGAGTAAAAATGTTAAATATAGGGATATTTCTCAATTCCAAGCAAGTTTTTTAATATTTGACTTTTGAACATATTGTTTCTTAAATTTTAAATTTTGTGAGTTTGCTGTTGGTATGATGGAAACCATCTTTAAGCTGTGTGTTTTATCCATTGCTTTAAATCCTATAAGGTACATTTGGAAATGCCTACCTAGGTGCTTGTATTGAATCAGTAAACATCCTAGGAAGAAAAAATATCCTATCAAACTCGTGCACCAAAAGGGAAGAGCTATGTCAGAGTCACAACAGTGGACTTTATGGAAGGCTTATTACCAAAAATGTTCTTCAATGTATTTTTGTACCGCTGACCTATCTGACAAAAGGAAGCTGACTTGTGGTGCTCGGTTGCCAGCTGGGGTTAAACCCAAGGTGTTAAACAATACTTTGGACAAGTTTGACCTTTCTGTTGAATAGGCTGTTTGGCTGTAGAGTTAAGATCTATGACTTTTCAATGATAGGTCTACAGCATGGAACAGTGCTCAGTAGAACCCCAAATTTTGTATATTGTAAGGAAGGGTATAGCATCTGTTCATCTTTTAGTCACAAACAATGTAGGTTTATACCTTCTTTTAAATTTATTGTTGTGCTAATAGTAGTTTTTGCAAGAGGCAGATGGATCATAATTTCAGGGTAATGTAAGCGAGTGCAGCTCTACTGAAATCAGCATTTACTCAAGGTCTGAATTTAACCTTTGAATAACTCATGAAGGCAAGTGTATACCCATATCATCCGAATTTCTTTTCTCTCAGGAAGTTTTGATATAGAACAGTTCATTTTGTATATGAAAAGCAGGTTGATGTCCTCTTTATTTAGTTCAGTACCTCCAAAAAAGATTTGAAAATAACAGTTTTATAGAAGTGGAGAGCTAGTTACCAGTTGAGTCTTCAGTATCAACAAATTTTTATCAGCAAATGTCAGCTGAGTGCTGACATTCTAATCTATCTGAACTTGTATTAGTATTACTTGTTAATTCCCTCTTCTCTTTATTTACACACACACACACGCACACACATACACAAAATCTACCACTCATTTCCTTTAACCAGAAAAAGATAACAACAAGCTTTTTCAGCTTAGTGGAAGATTTAATGCAAATGCACTTTAAAAAAAATAGTTTTTTGACTCCCATCAACAAAGCAGTATATCTTTTAAGCTTTATTACTTCAAGTGTTGTTATTGCCTCAACATTTGCTACAGCATCTTCATATAACACATTTGCAAAATGCATAATAGGATGACCAAGCGGAATAAAAGCAAGAAATAAAAATTATTTTGAATCAGGAAGTAAATTATTTATTGATAAACATATTAAGTGTTTAGTAATAATGTGACTATATGAAAATGCAATTATCATTTGTTCTCATGACTTAATGATGAAAATTTTATAAATTTTGATGGCACATCAATATGTGCCAACCAAACCAGACAGTGGAGTTTTATTAGTTTGACTTGTGTCCTAGGAAACACTTACTATATGCATTAGAACATTTTTTCTCTGACTACTTTCTACATTGCTTTTTAATTTTTTTTTCTTCATTTGAAACATATCACTTTAACCAGCAGAATGTAATTCAGGAGGCTGTGAAATGTGACTAAACACTCCTAAGAGATATGACTATGTTAAACTGGAATCAAAAATGTGGGTTTATAGTTTTCTAGAATAATAAAACCTTTTGCCAGTTGGAACTTTTGAACCTTTTTTCATGGAATTCATGAAATATGGTTTATTTCATGGAGAAGGAATCAAGTATAAGAAGGAGATGATTGTTTAGCGAATAAGAAATTAAAATAAAAAATAGAAATAAAAAATGAATTTTGCATTTCTGGCTAATTTCTTAAGGAAGAAAATAGCATCCTCATTATATCTGAAAAGCTTTTCCATCTTAAATGTGAAATACAATCAGTTTGACAAAACATAGAGACAGATATTGAAGTTTGACTCCAAGATATCACTGAAGGCATTGTTATTTTACTCTGAACTGAAAATTTTAAAGTCTTAATTAGAGAGCTGTGGAGTAGGTATGATATGCTGAATTAATTGATGAATTGGTTGTGTGATTAAAGTATGATTAAACAGATTTATTTTTATTTCATAATCCATAAATGATAAATGACTCTAAAACTAGTTCTGTAATGAAGTTACACATACAGTAAATTAAGATATCAATGTTTAATTAACTAAGGTCTTAACTATAGCACTTGAGGCTCTACTCATTAAGGAAAAGCTACATTAGCTATGCTGACCTAACCATTTTTTCATAGAACTTTAGTAAAACAAAAGTATTGTATATGAAGAATCAGGCTGATTAAGGAAATGACTACAGGGTTATCTTTCCCCTCAAATAAGAGATTTTTAGGTGTAGATTCTTGCATCTGTATTCATAAAAATTTACTGATTTCCATCACACAAAATACTGATGCTAAGCATGTTAAATAGCTGCTGAGTCAAATTAGTCTTGACTGTGACTTCACACCTGCATTATGATTATATTGCATTTATCTTTCATTGAGTAAAGCTAAAAAAGGGCAGTCTGGAGATTGTGAAATGTGATTTTACACAAGGTCAGAAAAATTAACTGAAGATGTAAAAATTACTTCAAACTTTTTTGAATTCTCTTTCTTGCTACTCAGATATAGGGGTGTAGACAGAAGTCAATGCATCATGTAAATCAACACATAAATCAAGATCCAGTCCCTCCAGCTCCAAACATTCCAAGCATCAAGAGAAGAACAAAGAAAGAGAAACAGAGGGAGCAAGAAGAGAGAAGGAGAAAGAGGGAGAGACAGATTCTATAGCTACCACCAGATTACATAGCTACTCCAACTCTCACAAGTCCAATGGCAGGGCTGTGACACAAGGCAAACACATGTCTTTGGTTTTATCTGCTCTGGTCCCTGTGGCCAACCCCTCCAGTCAGGGTCTCTGACCCACCAGCCACTCTGGGGTTCCATGTCAGGGTGAGGGGCAGTGTCCTCACTGTCCCTGCCAATCTGAGCTGGGTGAGAGGCTGCAGGAGGTGTGGTGTGTTATAGCTTTCCTGGGCTGTTGGTGACTGACAGTTGCTCCAGACCTTCCCCATGTGGGCTCCAGGGGCTGCCATGAGGGACACGATGCCACCTCACCTTCGTGAGGTTCAACCCATCCCTTCCCCTTCCACAGAGACACACACATACACACACATATACACACTCCCCATAAGGTGGTTCTGACCCAATAATAACTGATCTGATGTCTAACAGATGGCTACAAGCATGAGCTTCTCTGAAAAACATTAACTCTATAGCAGGTAAAATCATTATAGAGTTGCACTGATGATCTGTTTGAATCTGGAAACAAATATTGATCCAATTGGCCTAAAGAAAGGAATTCAGCAGAACTGAATATTAGAGAAGTAACCACCTGGAAAAACAGAAGCTGCAGTACTTTTGTGAGAAATACACGTAGAGTGAGTTTTAAATTGTTTTACTTGGTTTTAATTGATTTTACTTGGATTTATTTCTCACAAACTTAAGACTATGGTTTTATTTTTAGATTAACAAAGAGAAAAATACTATAGTTGCAAAAATAGATAGGTATTTCATTAAATCATTTTAATTCATTGCTCCTGTATAGTAAGCACCACAAAAGTTCAACATCTAGCTCTTCAGCACTGTAGCATTTTGATATTTCTAAGGTATTGTCATAGCTACAGAATACAGGGTTTGAATTTAACACTAACTGTGAATCTTACAATAAGGTCATGGCCTAACAAGCCCTTATTTCCACTGTCATTGGAAAAACCAGCCTAGTCACAATGAAGCAACATCATGTATGCTCTGAGATCCCAGGGCAAGTTTAAAGTTGTCCCTACTGGTGATCCGTATATGATCATGAGTTCAAAGATCCATAAAAAGACTTCAACAACTGTATTTTTAATTTTCTTTTCAATACACTTGACAATGGTAAACTATTTCATACTAAGGAGTCATTTCTATTCTGAACTCAGACACATTAGGTATCAAAACCCGAGTATGCAAATTTTACTAGCCCGTGGAGGACTATTTTTTTTTCTCAGATGAGCTGGAGAACAAAGATATGATAACAATATTAACCAAACAAAAATTAGTTTTGTCATAAGATTATGAATTGCCATTGTAACATTTCCAAGCTCAGCAACTAAATATAGAAAATTAGGTCTTCCTCATCCCATTATCATAAACTAAATTGACTGTGAATAGCAGCATCATCATGAAATTGATTATGGCAGAATATATTTTCATTTTGCCTTCAGAATTATTTAAGAAAAAAAAAGAGAAATGAAGTTGAAGCTGTCAACTATACTTGTGTTTCAACATGTATATTTCAAATACATAAATATATGATTACACGTTTAAAGAATTTTACAACCTTGAACTGACTTCAAAACAGAAAAACTTTCCTCTTTTGGGGGCTGACAAGAGGACAAAGTCTGGGGATTACCTGAAGTCCTGAGCTCAAAATACTTCTGCACCAATTACAAGATGATTTAGAGAGAGCTGTGGTGATTATTTGACTTGAATTAATGTTAAAATAATGCATTATTTACTACTGTACTGTAGTTTTCATTATTTTTTTTAAAGACCTCTTCACTTGGAGTTTAATTCCTTTTCAAGTCTACACACACACAATAGGTTCCTATTTGCAGATGGCATATTTAAAGATATAGCAAAAGAATGACATGAAAAGTCACTACAAAAATCCTTCTAGTTCTGTGTGTGGTTTCTGACAGGAACAATGCAGATGCTTAGGAAGGAGGATAAGAACAGGATGTGCATAGTGATGTTGTCCTAGATGCTTGCGTTCTCCCAGTGTATAATTGTTTGTGACTCAAGGTCTTCCTGACTCAGATGTGATTTCTTTCTATTTAATACACCTCAAAGGACTTTGCTTTGAAAATCTGTCTAAATCTTCTTTTGAACACACATAAACTTAGAGCAGTTAAAATGTCCTCTGGCAAACAGTTCAATAGCTGAGTATTTCTTTTTATTTGTTCTGAGTCTGGCACCATAGATTTTTCACTAGGAAAGAGAAGAAACAACATTCTCCATTACTCTCAGAATTTTATAGACTTCTATTTTAGCCTTCTGCAGACTGCAGACAAAAAGGCCCAGTATAGATTCATTGCTATTAGTGCTATTAAGTTCTTCATCTCTTTATCTCTGCTGTAACTGCACCAAATAAAACCAAACTATTTCCTCTCATTTTCAGCCAGAAACATTGTGTCACAAAGGGGAAAAACAATCTAGTTTTAGCCTACTTTCATTTCAAATGAATTCTCATTGCTGTAGTCCACTGATATGGAAATAGAGAAATATGGCTATTTCTTTTTCCTTTTTCTGGGATGTCCTACCACACATTAATAAATGTAATAAACATTTCAAGGTTTGCTGGAAGGCAAAATGATAGAAATATAACCTTCAAATATGTCTTTATCTATTCTTTTTTATTAAATGACATTATATCTGTTTCACTGTATAAAACACTGTTAATTATATGATTAATTTGTTTCCTTATTTTTCTCCAGTTTCATGATACTTCAGACTACCATGCTCATTTTCTTCACTTTTAGTCTTCACACAGTGATTTAACCTCTTTGGAAAAAAATCATAACACACATTTTTTGATTCCTTTTCTTGTGCATTGCTCATTGCTAAGTATAAAAAGGTAATAATAACTTAGGTCAGAAGTACTTAACAAAGTTATCTAAAACCAAAACACCCCTACTGTACAAAAGTTAATTTGGTTAATGCTTATTATGATTTCCATATTGTTTGATTTTTATTGTCCCATGTCTAAGTCTAATTCAGAAGAAATATTCCATTGATGATGTTGAAAAATATGCTTTCTAGGATCAGAAATAATTGAGATATATATTGGGAACATGGAGTTTATATTGCACTTGCAAAAAATATGTCATAAGTAGACCAGATCTTTTCATCACACAGAAATTTTGAGCCAATACAGCTATAGAGAATTTAAAAAATTTATTAATGAAATATTGAAGTTCCCAGGAGCTTTTTTGTACTGTGTAGGTAGAATATATTTTTCTTATTCTTTTACCACTGATGAAAGATTTTATACTGACTCTAATACTGAACAAAAATTATTATACTATACTCTATAAGTGATTAATAGCCCCTATGAAGACATTTCTCTGCAACATAATGGTTGTTTTCAAGGTTTACATCTTTAGTTTTATATTCTACTCTGCTTATCCATCTTTTAATAAATTGGACCTCAACTGGAGTAATATGTAACACTCAGTATTTAGTTGAATAAACTGAAGATTGGTATATCTGATGCTTATGAAAGGTGTAATTTGCTAACTTTCTGGCCCTCCCTGTGAGCTAAAGTTTAGGTCCAATTCTGTACTCTCAAAGCTGGAAAACAGATCCTGCAAGAATGAGGTTCTATTACGACAGTGATTACAGTGTCTTTTCCATAAAAACAGTGCTGTAATTCAATTATAGCCTAAGTGTAATCTATGTAATCTATTATATTTCAGAGATCTACCCAGTGTTTTTGTTTTACCTGTCTAAGGAATAGTAGCATTTTAATTACATCTTTTCTTTTTAGATATAATAAAATTTGAAATGTCATAAAAGGCCACTGAAAAAGAGGAATTATAAGGATAAGATTTCTAACTCAACCCCCCTATGTACTCATCCTCACACAGGATAGAAAGCCTTCACCCAGGGAGGACTTGGAAAGAAATTTAATAAGAAGACAGGACAGAATGCAATGAATAGGTGCAGAGTATACCAGACAAGCTTACTGATCAGCAAACTACTTATGGCTCTTTTGACTCTATTTTCCCACAGCTGACTCCACAAAAATTATCAAACACCTACCTTTTCCTGCCTTTGGTTGCTCCTCTAAACATTTCATAATAAATTCTGTGTAATCCTGAACTGCCCTTCTCTTGCATCCCATAATTAATCCCATACCCCTGGGCAGTAACACTCCTCAGTATGCAAGGTAATCTGAAAAGCCAGTCCTGTTGACTGTTGTAATGGGTTTCCCACCTTGATCATGGGGCTGGTGGCTCTGAACTGCCCGGAAGGTTCCCAAACAAGGTGTTGTTGGTTCCTTATGAGTCCTTAATTTGAATTCCTGTCTGCCAAATGATCACTCTGTCCTCCTCTGAGCCCATGGAGATGGACTTTTGACAATCTAATGGCCCCTATGATGGACCTGGGAGTAATCCAGCAGTGTGTTATTTGGGCACTATTTGGTTCATAAAATTTCTGAGACAGAGTATTATGAATTTAGTTATCATTAAGAGCCCTTGTAGATTGTATCTATCCATTTTCAATCTTTATAGATTGCATTTTGATGACTGTGGTCTCCTCAGAGCTCTTGTAAACTCTCAGCATCAGAAGTGTCCTTTGGTTGGAAATGTCACTCTTTTAATTGTCTAATGGGTAATAAATGACTTCCTTTGTTTGCTTTGAGACTGTTCCCTCATAGTTTCATTTGAGGTCCCATTATTTAACCCTTTCCATGCCAGTCTTGTTGTGCTGTAACACTCATAACAGAGGGGTGAAATCCATGTACATGAAATAATATAGCTGTTTAAAATCCTTGCTGAACCGAGATTTTACTGTGTACTGGTTTTGGCTGGGGTAGAGAAAATATTCTTCACAGTAGCTAGTATGGGGCTGTGTTTTGGATTTTTGCTAAAAATTGTGTTGATAATATAGATGTGTTTTTGTTATTGCTGAGCAGGGCTTACACAGGCCTTTTCTTCTCCTCATACCGCCATGCCGGCGAGGAGGCTGGGAGTGCATGGGAAGTTGTGAGGAGATGCAGGGGGGATAGGTGACCCAAATTCACCAAAGGGATATTCCAGATCATGTGACATCATGCTCAATATATAAAACTGGGGGGAGAGTGGGGGGAAGGAATAAGTAGGGAACATTTGGAGTGATGGAGGAACATTTGGGAAATGTTTGTCTTCCCCAGTAACTGTTGCATGCAATGGGGCTCTACCCTCCTGAAGATTGCTGAACACCTGCCAGCCCATGGGAAGCAGTGAATTAATTCATTGTTTTGCCTTGCTTGCATGTTCAGATTTTGCTTTTCCTATTAAAAAATTTTCTAGCTTTTACCCTTCCAATTCTCTCCCCAGTCCTGCTGGACAGGGAGTGAGTAAGAGGCTGCTTGTTGCTTGGCTGCTGGCTGGGGTTAAAATATGACTTTTTGTTAAAAAAAATATCAAAAAATGGCTGTGTTATTCATAAATTTCACCTAGATATTTCTTCCCTATGCCTATATATATCCACATATATGAAGAAACCTTCTCCTGTATTATTTCTTCTCTTTTTTTTAATATTAAATTTATTTAATTATATATATGTAGTATAGGCAGAGAGGAAATGAGTTGAATTAATGAACATTTGGTTTGTGAAAGTCTCAGGGACAACTGGAGGTCTTTTTAAACTCCGTGAACCGATTTTAAGGTGAGTGAAGAGCATGGGAACTGGGTTTATAAGGTCAGACTGATGCTATCATATCTTATTTTCACCTGGAAGAGCATAAAAATCTTCAATTCTGTATTGGAGGACTTGGACAGCCGAGGAATTTTACACTTCAGTAGAGAAAATATTTTTAATGAGAAGAAGACATAATAGTACAACAGTCAAATCACAAAATAGAATTAAAGTCAAGAGAGAATGAAAGTCTGGATAAAGATTATAGGGTTGAATCAAATCAGTGAAATTCACACGTCATTCATACAATGAGAGAAATTTCATGTAACAGAAAAAATTATTTAGAATTTAAGATTGAAAATAATAAGCTGGGTACACCTTCACTGTTCAATGAGCCCAAGTTTCTTTGCTCTGTATAATGTATCCACATTCGCGTGGCAACATTCACATTGTACCAAAACCTCATGTACATGCAGTCAAAATTGTCTTTTGTTTGCAGGGATAAATTGTCCTGTCCCATAACCATGCAGTTGCTCATGTTAACTTTTTCAGTCCTGTGAAGTGTAAGTTTATTGTTGCGCAACAGATGTGGAATGACTCTTAGCCCTTGCAAACGGTTACATCAATATGCTGTTTCATTCATTCAGTGTGGATGCTGAAGAGTGGAATCTGTTGTGAGGATTAAACTGTGGTGGTTTGGGCTAGGCCTTCCTTGGTGACCAGTTTGTAACCAAGGAAGGGTCCAGATTTACCCAGTATTCCCTACGATTTTTACGTAAGCCAGACGATAAGAAGAGAGGAGGAGAGGCCTTCACTCTCTTTTCCTTCCGGCGGCTTGGAGGTGCAGGTTCCCTGTTGTTGAGTCTGCCGTGTTGGGGAGCGAGGCCTGGTTAGGCCTTGACGACCTTGGGAGACAGAGGTTGCCGGCGATCGTTCCGGAGCGACTCTCGGTTGTCCCAGGAGAGTAGTGAGATACCTTCTTTGCTAACTCTTTTGTTCTTTAGTTACTAGATCTCGGGCTACTGATTGGGATATATATATATATATATTTTTTTTTTTTTATTTTAGTTTTGTTCCTTTTCCCCTTCCCCTTTCCCTTTCCCTTGTGAAATTGTATATAAGTGTAAATATATTTATATATATCACTTTGGTTGTCTCTCTCTCATTTTCGGGTTTTTCTTAGTTTTTTTTCCCTCTTCTCCCTGAGGTTTTTCTTTTTTTGTTTGGGGGGGGGACTTCTGGTGGTAAGGTTTGGAGACTTGGCAGGGAGCCAGCTTCAAACCATATTTCAGGCACAGAAAATTGTGAAAAACTAACTAAATAAAAAAGCACCTGATAGTGAACCACAGGCAAGCTGCAGCTTATAAAGGAGGCAGCATGCCCTGCAGAAATCACACATGGACCGGGTAAGGTCAGACACAAATCTGGCCATAAAGAAAAGAATTCTTTCATGTTTTCTTTTGTATTTTCTTTTGGTTCTGGAGCAGGATTGAAAGCATAAAATATTACGGCAGCTTCAGATGCCTGAAATTGTGTATAGTATTCTAGAAATCAACTTCTTAATACTGCCAGATTTCTTCTTCAGCATCAGAATCTATATGAAGTGCTGCCTGACGAGAATCAGGTTCTTACTTTTTTTCAGTTACACAATCATAGTTAAACTGTCTGATTGATATTGACACTTGTTGGGTCAGTGATTTGCAAAGCAAATATTTCTCCCTGCAACTATGAGCTTTGAACACACTTCTTCACTGTACTGTGTTTATCAAGGGTGTGCAGTCTGCTTGACTGGTTCATATGAAGATGATAATTAAAAAGAACATTAATTTTAGTAGCTCATTAAGAATGTTTTGATTGATCAAGGAAGGAGGATGGTAAGCTCCGTGATGGCATCTACGCCTGTAAAGTAATCAGTTTATTAAAAAAATTTATTTACAGAAGTGACATTCTCCTGGTTCATTCATGAAATAATGACAGAAAAGAGATTATCAAATGTGGATTTTGATGAGTGAAATCAAGATGGGAGCTAGGCAAATAAGGAATGGTTTTGAACTAACCATCCTCTTGTATGATGTCAGTACCCTATATTGGTGTATATTGTGCCTGAATACTGTTTCATCGGTTTCATTGTATTGTCAGAGATTTTAGAAGCTATGCTTCAATAGCTTTGTGCTTAGCTTAATTTATTTATGTAGCTATATATGTATGTATTTATTTATTTATTTATGTAGCTATATATGTATTTATTTATTAACATACCTTGTCATTACTACCTGTAGGTGGAAGGGACAATGGAGAATGTAGGAGGTGAAAAGTGGACTGGAAATAGGCAGGATTTTAATCATGTGTCATGCATGTATGAAATGAGGAAAAGATCTTTAAGGGAATGGTAAGAATTGGATCACTTACATAAAAAAATAAAGAAGAAAAAAAAAAGTAAGTAAGATCAATGGTAAGAACAAATCCTAAAGCAAAAGAAAAATCGAGAATCAAAAGAAAAATAAGAAATGCATAGAAAAGAGTGAAGACAGAAGATAAATAAGGTGTGAATTTATAGTGAGGGGCAAATGGGGCAAAACCAAGATTCAAGAGAAATGCGGAGATAAATTCATTGTAGTTATATACATAGTAGACAGCAGAAACTGTTGGCCCACATCTTTCCTCGAAAGTGGAAACTCACTAGAGGAAGGAAAGCTGTTCTTTGTCATACTGAGCTAGCAAGAAACTAGGAAAAATTAGAGGCCAAATTGTCTTGCTTAAATTTATGCACATAACTTCTTTCCAGTTTCAATATAAACTACCAATAGCAAAAAGTAGATTCCTATATTTTTGAAATAAGGAAGAAATAGTAGTTAAACATTAACAAATAAATAACCATAAATGTTAATTGGCTAAATGCAAGCACATACACATATACAGAAGAGACAAATAACTGAATTTTTATATTTGTTTAAATAATGTGATAAATATGCTTTCTCTTTAATTTAAATCTTTGTGAGTCCAGTTACTTTATTTCCTAAGAGGCATGATCTTATCTTCTGGATCATTTATCCCTCATGAGCTCATACTTTCAAGGTGAATGGATTTCAGTTAAGGAGAACAAATATATTGCTTCCAGACATGCTCTATAAATGTTGTCTAGTATCCTGTCAGTGTTTTAAAAGCCAAGTTATAAATAAAATGCCAAAGGTTGTTTTAACTGATGAGAACAAAATGCTTCCACTTTATTATACACCTCCAAAATGTAAAGGCAAGTCAGTTTTGTTAGAGAATCCATTAAGGTTCTACATCTTTACAAAATAGGAGGAAATAAACTAGAAGTTGTGTTTGAAATAATTTATTTGAAAGAAAAACTATGGGAGTATTTACTGAGGACTAGGTGATGTTATCCAATAGTACATTATCTAAAATTTACCTGTAAGAGTGATAGAAAGAAAGAAAGAAAGAAAGAAAGAAAAGAAAGAAAGAAAGAAACAAACAAACAAACAAAGTAAAAGAAAGGAAGGAAGGAAGAAAAGAAAGAAAGAGGCTGAAGAAAAAAACTTAACTCTCTGAAGAAAATTTATCTCTGTTCTTAATGTTGAAATGTTTGAATTGGCTTTTTTTTTTAAATCTATGTTTAAGAAGAATTCTGCATGATATACAGTAGCTATTCTTTGACACAGATGTTTCTATGGTAGAGAATGAGGATGCTATTTGAAAAATTCTTTCTTTATGTTGTATGAATTACTGTGGTTTTTCAGGAACCCTCTTGTAAGTGGCATTAGCTTCTACCACAAGTATGTTAACTGATATTTTAAGACATCTTTTGGATAAAATCCTTTTGTATTTCTTAGTCAGTGAAGCCATAATGCAAAAAACACTGCTTTAACTTTGGATCTGTTCCTGACCATTACCTCCACGAAACAGTGGGAAAATAAGAGGTAGTATTGACTCTCGGACAAATTTGTCACAGGGTATTTGATGGCTCTCTAAATCAAAGTGTCTATAAATGACACTCTATATCAAATTGTCCATAATTTTTTTAATATGGAAATTAATATTTTTCCTACAGTAAGAGGACAACTGTGTAATATTGAAGAATAAACAAGATATTTTACTAAATATAAATAAAATTATTAGGTAAGCTAATAATTCTTATTATCTATTAAATGTTAAAGGACTTACAGTACACAATTAAGCATAACATAAAGTTAGAATAAAACAAAAAAAAAACAAACTCAGAGGATTTAAATATATACACACAATAAATTTTTTTTTATTTTAACCACTTTTGCAAAAAAAACCAAACTACTGAAACATTTTAGAAAGATAGGGAATTAATTAGAGTTCCCTCCACTCTCCATCTGTAGTTTTGCACATATCCTTTAGTACAGGTAGCCTTCCTTTCTTATTTCTGTAATGTCTTTGAGATCCATATGAGACCTAGAGGGAAATATCTTCTTGCTTCAGAATTTCCACACGAATGACAATTTTGATTTTTAAAAATTGTTATTATTTTGTCATGCTACTATAGTAACACTATTGTTGCTAGTAATTTCCATAGTCCCTTGCCTCTTCAGAACAATGCTAAGAAGTATAGAATGATTAGTGTAGTACTCTGGAGTTATCCACACCTACTCTTGTTGAACATAGTTTAGCTGTAAATTATTTCAAATGTCAAACTGAAATGAAGAGAGAGACCTGGACTCATGGATGTTTTCTTATTGAATTGAGACAGTCTGAGAGAGGCAATGGTTTCAATCAAATGCTGTCGTTGTTTGTCTATTGACTTGGGAAGCACTGCATCAGGTAAAATCTCTAAGGAAATATAGCATTCACTTACTGAAACAAACAAAGATTGGGACTTTCCTCAGAAATATAATCAATGAAGAACTCTGTACCTGACTTTGTTTGCACATGTATTCTAACTTATCTGCACATTCAGATGAAAAATTCAGTACTTAAGGACTTGGAATAGGGAGTCTTGAATACTTGTGCCAGTAAAGAACAAAGGCTCCATTATCTAAAAAAGATTTTAAATCTTTAATGGATAAACTATGGATAATGATTTTTAAAGTACTTCACAATCCAAACAAAGCGAAATAAAAATTATTAATCATAGTTAAAAAAGTAGCCTTACTTTTATTTTCCTTTTGTGACAACCCTACTTATAGATGAAAACTACAAAGAGTATTGTTTAATACATTCTGAATAGTATGTGTACTGCTGTGTGAAATCATACCATTGCTACAGGGGGCAGGAGAGAAGCATTTCACATTTCTTAAACGATACACATTTTTCTATGTGAAACACTGGCTATATAAATATCTGTTTCTGATAAAGTCTTCCAGTTGCTAAAGGCAAATTAGCGTAGTTCAAAAACAGTGCAATAGTTAGAGTATATACTATTAGTAGGCTACAGGTACTTTAGGACTGCATACACAAATTTGAAAGCAGAAAGAAGAGATTTTTTTGTTTTGTTTTGGAGTCTCTTTATGGTTTGGGTTTTTTTCCTTGTTTTGTTTTGGCTTTGCACTTGGGTTCTTTTTCTAATGGCTCTATCTCCATCTTAAATGGTATTAAATCACTTATGACCGATACCTCATACATGAGGCACAAAAAAAAAGAATAAAAGTTTTGAGACCCACTGGTTTGCAACAAATACTATATATTGCCAAGGAATAATGTATCCCTGCTTCCCTGTGAGACCAGTTGTACAAGGTTATATTAGGTACGCTGTATACTTAATTCCTTATTAATTTTTTTTTTTTATAGAAGATGCATGGAAGATTGAAGATCTATACAAGATCAGTAAACATCTACATTTTTCAACAGAAATAAGGTGGGGGGTTTGTAACAATACTACTGTAAGGCACAATTAATCTGACCTATTTTAGGAGTCTACTTTAAAATGAGATGAGCCATGCCCTAGAAATGACTATTTATTTTGATTGTTTGTAAAGAGAGTTTAGGGAGTCTTGGTGAGATACAGACATCTACATACATTCACGTGAGTCTTGCATTGTATAACTGCATTGACAAAATACAGACCTCTGATACAAGTGTTCTAGGAGTTTACAGATGAAAACATAAGCAAAAAAATTACATTTAACATATTTGTATTTTATTATTTGGAACCTGATTTCCCTCCTTTCTTTAAAAATAAAGAATAAATATTTTCTGTTAATGCTGAAATAGTTTACCATTTTTCTTCCTGCCAAACCCCATGTTTAATGCACTTATAAGAGGAAGAATGTATTTTCTAGCCCATTATTGAAGTTTTGAGTATTTTTCAGAAAAAGTTTTGATGGGATTCTTTTTTAAAATATTGTCAACCTTCTAGAATATTTTTATATGTGGCTTCATCTTCCCCTATAGAATCTTAGTATAACAGAATCCTTGTAAGCGTTCAATAGCTCTGAGTGTGTATACAAAAGCAAAATACTCGTGAACTATTTAATTATGTTTTAAAATTAATTTGTCAAGAGGCGAAAAAAAAAACAAAAATGCACTCAAAATTTGCTTACAGAATTAAACTTTGCAAAAATTTTTTCTCATTTCTGCTTCTGAATATCAGACTGCTAAAAAGAACATAATATTTCAAGCAGCTCTTCATATCTCTCATCCAGCAGCATATTCCTAAAATCATACAGTTCTTTCCTTCAAACTCATACTTCAGTTCACTGTTTTGATTGCTCAGTTCTGAACTCCTCAGAGTACCTCACATTAAGCACTAAGCTTTTTCACTCAATAGTTCTTCCCATATTTTCCAGGCACTGAAAAGTCTCAAAAACATCTGATGTTGTTTGGTCAGTGATTCAACCTGTGACTGACTATACAACTGTACATAAATCTTTAACTTACCATCTATATTCCCTATGTTGTGTGCCTTAGTGTACATGCACTTCAAAGCGGTACATCAGCATGTTGATTTCCCAGAAAGGATTTTGAAGATTTCTTCATAAAGGTGACTTGTAAGTACTTTATTGCTTTCATGTAAATGCTGGAGGTGTTCTTGTTTAAGCCCCATCCTGTTGATTTTGTAATACCTTCCAGTCACATGACTCCAGGCACTTTGTTCATCGGCCTTGTCTGTTACTGCCTCACATGGCTGCTGGTACTTGTCTCTTTTCCACAATTCCTAGAGCAAAAAAAAAATTGGCTTTTGAAAAATATATTTTGTCCAAAGGTCCCAGGCTGTAGGATTGGGTTTGAAGAATTTGATGGGGTTTTTTCTTTCTGAGGAGTCAGACTAAAGAGTCCATCACAGAGGTAGAAGTCACAAGATGACATAAATAATAATTTTCAGTACAGACATCAGAATCTGTTCCAGTAATTCAATTCCCTCTTTGCAGTCAAAGAACAGAACATACACCTTTAGGGTGTTTGCTGTTTGTCTGATACGAAGTAGATATCTATTTTGGACAAATTACAATTCAGAGAAATTTCCTTTTTATTTTCCTTTCAATAATAATAAATTGGCACCAAAAGAAAGTGTGAAAAAGTTTTTAATGGAAGTATTACAAAATAAAGTTTTATATTGCATAATAATTTCCTAAGTTGATTGAGAACCCATTTCAACAAACTATAACTTCTCTTAAACTTTCTGTAGTCTTAAAAAAAAGAAATATGTTATTTAAAAAAAATCTTATGAATAACCTTGAAAGGTAGAATGCAAGTCTCCTAAATTTAATGAGTTTTCTAATTAACGATATTATACAAATCATTTAAAAATGAATTAGTATTGCATAATGTGCATTCATTGTCCTGGCTAGAGCAAGAAGAACATCAGAGCTAATGAGCTTTGGGTTTGAGCCAGTCTACAATCACTTCATCAAAATTCCCTAGATTTCTCAGAACTAGTAACTAAATTATAATACCTTTGTGTTTCCCAACAAAAAGGTCATATGTTTCTGATATTGTTTTGTAAGGCTCTAAAGAAACACTCACCAGGATTCACTTACACCAGGGGATATATCTGTTGTGTTCCCAGTTATATTTTCACGTACATTGAACAGGTTTAAATTTGTTACATATTGATGCTTCTCACAATTTCAATTAAAATCCCCCTGTTGTATTTATGGTGAATTGTCGTGGGAGGTTTTCAAAACCAAAATAAGCTTCTGTGGTTATCAGAAGTCTAAATCTGATCTCTGAGAACATATTAAGGAAACTTGCAGTTTGATGTCAATGTCATACAGTGTGTCAATGCACAATTAGGACTCATCTTTTTCTGTTCCCCCTTACCCTTACAATAACCTCAGAGAAGGTTAAGTGGTTCTGATCCATTTTTGTAATACAGTATTTTATTTGTTTTCCCCTTCTTTTACTCTTACGCAACATTTTTTTTCATCTTTTATTTTTTCTTTTCCTGTGGTCAAAGGAAAAGTATGTCCTCTTGCTAAAGACCTCTTTTCCATCTGTTTCTGACATTTCTGAAAGAGATCTGAAAAAAGGTATATATACTTTTACACCAACATTTTCTAAACTTCAGACTGTGTTTCCTGGCTGTTTTAGTCTCATTCAGTGCCTGATAGAGATATGGAGAAGATTATTTTGGGACGTATTGAAAAACATCTGAAAGACAACAGTGTCATTGGTCACAGCCAGCATGGCTTCATGAAAGGGAAGTTCTGCTTATCAAGACTGATTTCCTCTTATGACAAGGTAACCCACCTAGTTGATCAAAGGGAAATCAGTGGATGTAATCTTTTGGGATTTCAGTAAAGCTTCAACACTGTCTCTCACGGGATCCTTCTGGACAAAATGTCCAGCACACAGCTGGATAATCACATTGTGTGGTGGGTGAGCAACTGGCTCACGGGCCAAGCACAGAGGGTAATAGTGAATGGGGTGACATCAGACTGGTGGCCTGTTACTAGTGAGGTTCCACAGGCCCTGTGCTCTTCAACAGCTCCATAAATTATTTGGACGCAGGACTGGAAGGGATACTAAGTAAGGTTGTAGATGACACAAAACTAGGAGGAGCTGTTGACTCACTCGAAGGCAGGGAGACCCTGCAGAGAGACGTCCAAAAGTTAGAGCACTGATCAATCACCAACCACATGAAGTTCAATAAGGGAAAGTGCTGGATTCTGCACCTGGGATGGGGCAACCCCGGATGTTCATACAGACTGGGGAATGAGATGATGGAAAGCAGTGCCACGGAAAGGGCCCTGAGGGTCCTAGTCAATGGCAAGTTGAATCTGAGTCAGCAGTGTCCTGGCAGCCAGGAGGGCCAACAGTGTCCGGGGGGGCATCAGGCAAAGCATTGCCATATGGTCGACGGAGGGGATTGTCCTGCCCTGCTCTGCACTGGTGTGGCCTCACCCTGAGTATTGTGTGCAGTTTTGGTCAAAGCAATATAAGAAAGATACTAAGCTTTTAGGGACCATTGAAAGGAGGGCAATGAAGATGGTGAAGGGGCTTGAGGGGAAGCCGTATGAGGAGTGGCTGAGGTCACTTGGTGTGTTCAGCCTGGAGAAGAGGAGACTGAGGGGAGACCTCATTGGAGTCTACAATTTCCTCGTGAGGGGAAGAGGAAGGTCAGACACTGATCTCTTCTCTGTGGTGACTAGTGAAAGGACCCAAGGGAATGTCCTGAAGTTGTGCCAGGGAAGGTTTAGTTGGATGTTGGAAAAAGGTTCTTCACCTAGAGGGTGGTTGGGCACTGGAACAGGCTCCTCAGGGAAGTGGTCACAGCACCAAGACTGACAGAGTGCAAGAAGCATATGGATGATACTCTCAGGCATATGGTGTGACTCTTGGGGATGGTCCTGTGCAGGGCTAAGAGTTGGACTTGATGATCCTTGTGGGTCACTTCCACCTCGGCATAATCTATGATTCTATGATTTTGTGATTTGATCACTGTGTACTTAATTTGAGTGTACATCCTCCAACTTTTTTTGTAGTCTCTAATCTAGATTAGGGGAAAACAGGATAGCACATAGAAAAGAGGAACTCTGATCTACTAAAAAAAACTTTATTCTTTGGAGAATATAAATAAATAGTATACAGTTTGGTCTAATATAAAATCAGTAGGACTATGTAACGTTTAACAACAAGATGATGGGAGCTAGAAAAAGATGATTGCTAGCCTTTTCTACCTTAAATGTGTATCAGCCAGCCCACTGAGTGACCTCCCTTGTCTATAAGAAACAGCATAAATATTGTAACTGAAATCCCTCAAGAAATATGTTTCCCAAGAAGCAGGAACTCAGATAGAAGTCTTGTAAAGAATTTAAAGCTGAATATTTTGGTCCTTCTCCTTAAGATCCTGGCAAAATAATTTTGAGAGGTCAATTCATGAAGAATTTATTCCAACACAATATTCTAAAACAAGATAATAATCCTCTCTTCCCAATAAATTATAATAGTCTTTTTAAGTCAGATTTTTCTTTCTCTGAACAATATTAAAAGTAATGAAAGCAATGACATGACAATATCTACCACAAAGTATTAAACGTTCCCAGAATTCAAGACAAAAAGTTCTCCAGTACATACTAAATTGGCATATTAAGAGTAATATTTTATTTCTTTGAAAATCTACAGCATCCAGGAGCTCCACAGCATAATTAATTTGGAAAAATTTTGAAATTTTGAAAAATGCCAAAACACATGCTATATATGTGTATGTCACCACACAGCTATTTTAGTAGCAATATTTTGCACTCTGTTCTAATCCTTAGAATTTCTAGTCCTTTGGACAAAAATTTTTGAATATTTATTCTTTTAAACATAACAAAAATTATCCACATCCTTATATTTCAGAACTATTTCTTTTTATGGTTTCTGATGACATGACCTCAGTGGAACACCTTGAAAATACACAATAGTCTTTGTCAACCCTTGTATGGTTTCCATTTTATTCTGTTTTTCATTTCTGTGATGAAAAATTGTTTGAGAATTTTTTTTTAAACTGTGTAACTGCACAAGGAGAATTGTGAAAAGCAATTGCTACACAAGTGCAATTTTGATTTTCAGTGAAATGAACTGAATTTGAAGAATTATATCAATTTGTTTAAAACAAGAATTAAATAAAAGCCATACATTGTGTTCCTAGTATTAGCACCTATTATCTGTCACATACGTCTGGTAATGTAGCTGTATTTCTCAGCTGAATATGTGTTGTAATCACATCATTTGTCAGTACATATTTTCTCTTGTACTTATCTGAAACAATGACGTTGATAGATGTTGGGATTCTGTGATTTTGTTTAGTGAATCATTGAATTTCTTATGTCTAGGGTGGTGCCTCTTTGTACTTCAAATGATTTGGAGAAAAGTGTAATAACTTTTGTGGATCTCAGTGCCCAGTTGCTGGTGGTTTGTAGGACCCCAAACCCAGCTTTCAGCAAAAGGGCAACAAGGGCTGACAAAAACCTTGTGATCTGAAGGAGCTGGACCCTTCTCACAAGACCTGGTAAAGTTCTACCTTATGGATTAAGCCTGGCTCCAGCAGAAATCAGAAAGGATTCTTGAGATGATTGTATCAGACCATGTCTAAACCCCTGTAATCCCTCTATCCCTCATGTGATCCTACTAGGAGAAAAATTAGCTATTCGGAAACTGCAGTAAAAACTTATGCAACTCCCCAATTAACATAGGTTGTCCCCTTCATTAACATGTCCAGCCCCAGATGCCTTTAGATTGTGTTCTCGTGTTCAATAAAGTATTCCAGTTTCCCCAGACTGGGATCGTGTCTAGCTTTTATTTTTCAGACTGCCACTGTGGTTAATCTCACAACTCTGAGTTCCTTTTCCTGAGAATCTAATTTCCATGTGATCAGTTAGTTTTGTAAATTTATTTTCAAAAAAGTGAAAGATAGAGAGCATTTAACTGAACTGTGGAAACTGTAGATAGACTTCAAGTTAGAAATGTTGGGGGTTAGAAACAGACTTCTCTGGTCCTCTCGTGCGCTTATTTTTTACCTTCTCTCTTTTCCATGCAGGATCTGAATAGACCTTGTTTCCTTTTAATAAATATATTATTCTCTGGACTCAGTATTTCCATATGACAGAAAAAATAATTAAAAACCTCCAAAAAACAAGAAACTAACACCAAACCACAAAAACAAAACAAAAAAACCCCCACACCAAAACCCTCACAAAAATCCAAACAGACAAACACAATCAAACAAATAAACAAACAAGAATCACAGCAAACTCTAAGATTTTACCATAACAATTAGTTTTAAGGTTCTTAGATTCATCTATCTGTAATTGAAGGCCTATTACTTTTAACCTGCTGATATGCAACAATTACATGTGCAGACAGTGAGGACACAAATAAGGTCAAACCAGTAGAGAATTCTCATAACTTTCAGCCACGAGTGAATGTGCTAATGTGAAAAGTTTGTATTTGTCTACTAAATGCAAAGCTATTAATATAATGAGATGATTTATCAGAATTTTTAAGCTCAGTTTCTTGTTTCTCATTGAATGCTGCTAGCAATGAAGTATTGCAATGTTTCCATTTTATGGTATGTGTTTGGTTTTATCTTTTTTTGGTTTATCACTCAATTTAGTTCTGTTAATAAGATTTCCATTTTTATGTAGCTTCATTTTCTCAGCAAGACTTTCCTCATAGCTGCTCAAATGTCAGCTATTTTCCAGGTGACCCTTTTCTAAATAAAATAACATTTTGAAAATAGATGAATATTCATATGCTTTGTTTCTCTTGTGGTGTTTAAAGAAAGTTACAACTTTCCAAGAAACTGCAGTCTAATTATATATAAAAAGTCTCTTAAATAGTAGACTAAATTATGTAGTACATCAGAAGCAGAATTAAAAAAATGTTGTGATAGAATTTTATCATCAAGAATAGAACAAAAAAAAGAGAAGTTTTTAAAATATGTCACTTTTTACTTAACCAAACTCATAAAAAATTGCCCCACAACAAAGCCACAAAATATTTAACACAAATAATTATGCTATGGGAAAAATATGTTGAAAATTAATGACACACTATTTAGTTTGCACATATATACATAAAAAAATAACAGAAACAGCCAGAGGTACTCCCCTGTGTTTTGTTTTGGGTTTTTTTCCTCTCTAGTTATAATGTAGAAACGCAAACATTGTCTTTATTTTTTGTCAGTTTTGACCCTGTGTAGGACTTCATAACAGGAGCATACCATCAGGCTTCTGGCATATAAAAAAAAACAAAACCAAAACTGAAACCAAAGTTTGTTCTTTCACTCAAAATGACACATAAAACATTTTTCTTACTGTAAATAATGCAATTGAGACATTTAAGCTTTTAGATGTAGAACAAATAATAGAAAAAGTATCTTTTAAGAGGCAAAGGATGGCAAGCCCTACCAGGTTAAACAGAATTCAGAGAACAATGCAAAACTGAATATGAGGAGAAGATACCAAACAAGAACTACATGATATTTCTATGGAAAATAAACCAAGTAAACACTCTTAAACAGATGTGTCACTAATGAACAGCTTTAATATTGATTTACAAATCCAGGCAACACAAAGAATGATTGTAACAGAGATAACAGGATAATTTGTTTGTCATTTTATTAAATAGAAAGACAGGTGATATAGACTTGGTGGCAACAAAAAAGTAGAGATTCTTTTTAATCTTAGATTTTGATATGCATATTTTTGTACTAGAGTTTATTTTAAATCAATGAAAAAAATGAACTGCTAGTGATTTGGCTATGTTAAAGAAATAAAAGATTTTCTAAAGAAAGTAATGTACATTTCAAAATATTATACCCTCCTCAGTTTGATACTTATCTTACAAAATTTGAAAGAAAAGTACAAGCTCAGATTTTCAGACTGCACTTTAAAATAAAGTTATCAAGGCTGAAAAATAACTTAAGATCTCAAGACTCTTATATTTATACTGATTTATAAGTTGCAGCCATTTGTCAGCCAGGGACTGCTGTTCATGTATTTTACATTAGGGAGCTGTTAGACGCAGAATAGAACTAACATATAAGCAGGGTATTTAAACTTCAGTGCCCCTGTTCCCATCTGACTTTTGAAAGCACAGCCAAGAGGACTGTTACTTTTTCCTTGCTGTTTTCAGCTTCAGAGCTCATCTATCATGGCCTGGCTTCAGGAAAGATAGCAGTGTTCTTCTATAGCATTCCTTACAGTAGCAAATAGGATACTTCTCTTTGCATGTGAGAAACACTCAAACAACTGCAGAAGGCATTTCTAACTTGAAGAATGAAGGTATCTGTCTTCCTAGACATATGTTCTGGCAGTCACTATCCACCGCCCTCTACCAAACACAGAAATTTAACTCTGTTTTGAGAAGAGATTACAAGGACCACAAAGTTCTTAGCCACAAGTTTTTATGTTCAAATTGCCTTGAACAGGCTGAAGCTGCCTTGAATTCCTCTTAGTTCAAATGCTGGGTTTAATGTATTGGGTGGATAGGAAGTGATTTGTCAACGCCAAGAAATTTTCCCAGAAGCTATGGCTTTTATGACTGTTGTAAAAAAGGGCTATCCATTCCTCTCACCACTCTACTCTTTGTACTTGTTTCATTCTGAATTCATGTTTCTTGACCACAAAAATGTACAAAATTAGGAATGCTTTAGTCACAGCATAAAAGACATCAAGTAGAAATGATATGGAGCATTTCTAATTCATCTAGTAATTTCTTCTGAAATATATAAGAATGGAATATTTTGGTTTTGGAGGTAGGGATTTAGGTGTTTACAGTCATTCTCTTGTCTCTTCTGTTTGTCTTTACTTTGCTTGTTCTACACAGTAATGCTTCTGTCTTTCAGTGACATTCACCTGCACAGACTACTATTAAATTTAACCTCTCATTTGTGTTCTAAATAAATTAATTTAATCTGTATGATACTCTGATTCATACAGAGTCTGGTCTGGCTAAAATCTTAAGTCCTTAACACACTCTCCAGAAAAAGCCAAGTGATGAAAAACTTGTTGAGATTTTTGTTTCTTTCTCTTCAAAAGAAATGTGAAAAAGAAAATTACTTTTGCCTTTTTTTTTGTTATTTAAGAATTCTTTAAGAATACATTGTCATGATTTTGCACTTAATTTCCAGTCACGCTATTTTTACCCTTGTAGAAATTAGAAATTATTCTTTTTTTTTTCACTTCATCATGTAAGTAAGAACAAATAAGAAGAAAAAAAGAAAATTTTTGTAAAATAGTTTCATAATATGAAAGCCTACATTTGAGACAGAAATCAGCACAATTTTAAACCATATCCTTCTACAGGTAAATCTGGACCAAAACTATGTTAGCAAAACCACTTTTGCTGGCTCTTTGTAGGTCACAGAGTACTTTCAGATATTTCTGCAGCACTTCTATGCAGTGTACTGCTGACATGGCATCTAGTCAGTTGGCTGTTCCAGAAATATCAGCAGTTTCATTTTTCTATTTTACTGGAATAAATAAGATAATGTGTGGTGGTAGAAAATTGGAAGTTTGCATAATATTTTCTGTACTTCTAAATAATGAACATGTCAACTTGTCTCTACTTACATATCAACCATATTTTGGCCTTTGCAGTTTGTCAGAGTATAATTTTTTTGTCTGCTATTGTATTGAAATATACAGTACTCAGTAGCAACTTAGGCAAAAAAAGTATGTATGTAATAATTTGTTTAAAAATGTTTCAGAATGAGAATGGAGAGGAAAAAAAATCCTACCACCTATTTGATAAATACTATGGATATGTAGATTTCAAATTTCTCATTTAGCTTTAAAATTTCATTAGTTCATAATATTAATGACAATAACTTCTATATGATTCCATTTTTTTTTCTTTCTCTGGTGATCCTCAGTGTCCTGTTTTCTGAAATATTTTCACTGAAATTTTTAAAGAATAAATGACTTTTGGATAATCCACAATATGAAATATGAACACATTCTATAAAGAAAGGATCTGCATCAATTATAATAACCTAGATTTCTATAATTATCAGAACATTAAAAAGAAAAGGACTATTATATTTTATAATATTTAACTGTGGTTAAAATATTTTCCAAAGTATGTTTATCAATGGTAATTATCCATTCAATACTAAATTAATATCACCTTAAATTGTGGCATAATTATATATGTAGGAGCAAATTAATTTAATTCTTTGCATTGTACCAGTCTTTGATACATAATATGGAAAATCAAATATGTTTTAAATGTTCTTTCCAGTGAAAAGTAAGTCACTTCAAGAAAGAATAGAAAAGTGTAAAATACAGGGAAAGATAATAATAACAAATAATTTACACAAAATATTACACTATACTATTAATTTTTATATTGAATTTTTATTGCTAGATATGTGAGTTAGATACTACATGTGAGGAATGGAAATACTTTATTTTGCCAAAAGCAGAAAAGAAGGGGACCCAAATGCATCTGTTTTGCTTTTTCTCTGATAGGGCTCATTTACAAGCATTACTCTCTTGATGTGCCATCACTTCCAAACCAGTTATGTAACTCCACTCTCAAAAGTCAATGAAGCTCTAGAAATTAAAGACTCTTGTCAACACTACATTTTTACCACTGGTAAAAGTTTAAGTTGATTGTCTTTAAGTATCATGTCTACTAGAGTAATTCTGAGAGAGATTCTTCCCACTGTTTCAGTACTGATCATAGACTGTGGATAATATGAGTACTCTGACCATGGATTGTTCTGGTTTTTTTGGACAAATACTAGTGAGCAATCTTTCATGATGTAGTCTATATAGACAAGACAAATGTGGAAAAGAAAAAAAAGGCAAAGACAGATGAAATAATTTGACCCTTTTCTTAATAAGAGAACAGAAAATTTAGAAAAGCTAAGTTGTTACCAAAGATTTTTCATCATACTTGAGTTTCCAGTGGGTTATCACAGAGATGAGCACAATGTTTCACCAGTTCGGCTTTTTTAATCATCTACAAATAAACATGAAAAAAAATGAGGATGAAAAGAGAAAAATGAGGGAGACTAAATACTGTTGAAAGGGAATCAGACTGTAGGACAGCTTGATATTCTTACCTTATTCAAGCAAAATACATGTTAATGTAGTTATATATAAGCTGATACATCTACCTTTGAGGACACAAGCCATATTGACTTTGTGGAGCACAATGAGCAGTGCTACCAGTACAATGATGTAGTCAGAAAGGCTATTGCAATTTCTGTACATATGTAGAGACAGAGTGAGCAGGAAAGGGATGTCTCTGCTGTGTATGGCATTGGCAAGGGAACTGTCAGTCTTCTAAATACAGATAGCTACTGCTAAAATGGAAGCTGGACAACTGGAAGAGGTAAAAGGACAAAGTATAACATGCAGAGGGACAAAGTGTCTTATGCTTATAAACTTAATGCTTGCCATACCATTGCTAGATTTTCAGACAAGTTTACTCTGACTCTATATTGTGGTATTAGTTATCTTGTCATGTGGGAAGGCTGAAGCAGAAACACAACATACACTGAGTTTTAGAATTCTAATTTACTTAACCTAATTATGTTGTCATTCATAATGTTTTATGTATCACTTCTGTTTCTTCAGCAGACAAACGTGGTGAGGAGTGAATAAAAAGTAGGTTTTCTCCTCCGCTGGAGGGGAGGGGTACATGTTGGCATTTAAGTAATAACATCAATCACCTGAGGTCCTGAGCCAGGGTAGAATGAAATAGATCTGTCTGCTCTTTTGTTGCTGTTCCTGGACTTGTTGTGACTGTTTGTTATATCTTCTTGTTACTCAAACTGTTTTTACCATATAAGAAGCACACATCAGAAACAGAACATATCAGTTCATGCTTTTGACAGGCCTGAGCACATGTATAATGTATATGGTTTTTTGTGTGTGTGTTTCTTATGCTAGTGTTCAAAAATGGGTTCTATCCCACATTCTATGCCCCATTCCTCTTGTGAATGGTAAGTCACCTTTCTGTACTTATGCTTCCTGTTCCCTGTGATGTTTGGGATGTTGTGATTACTATGACATAAGAAGTCAGCAGATGCTAAAGGTGATGCTCATCTTGTTCTGACTTTATGAATGAGACTCAGTTCCTGATTTTGCAGGACACGGTAGATGTCAGTTGCCTAGATATAGGCATTTTTTGTAATTGAAGATAATCAAGAATATCTGATATATTCATATGCAATTGACAGACACTACACAGAAAATCATCAATCCTCCTCCAGTTTTATATAATTGATGAACTCATGCATGATGTATTATACACTTTAGCAGCATCTCAATTGGCACAAGACATTCTAGGAATCAAAGATAAGCAAAAATCAAGTAGAGCCACATGTACTTTCTATGTTCTATGTGAAAACAATATAAACTACAGATGTGAAATGCTTTTAAAACTTCCTTTCTCTCTCGAGTCTCAAAGTTGGTACTAAAGTAAGCATTTATTTGACAAGCTGAAATCAGCAGAAAAGCAGCGATTACAGATTCATACAGTTAAAGCGTCACATAAATCTAACGTGAAAGTGATGGGAATATGAAAAAGACGGTGCATGATTAATGTGTCTGCAGTTTGGATTTTTTTTTTTTTAGTGCAGAAAATGTATAGTTGGAGGAGACTGTCCCTGATTTTGTGTGCTAAACTGCCATGCACCATCCATAAAAAATGGTTTTACAGGTATGACCGATCATCATGGCATGGGTATCTTTTCCTGGTCTGTCCTAGTCTTCCTATATAACCTATCCAAATCACTTAAGCTGTTTAAATCCTAGTTCTCACAGTAAAATAGTGTTGCTAGCTAAGGATGCATGAAACTTTAAATAAAAATATTTGATCAGCTGGAAGTTAATACCCTGACTTCAAGTTTAGGGAATGGTAATTTTTATACAGCAGAAAATTAACCAGGTTCTTTGTCAAATTGTCATGTTATAAAAAAGAAAATTTAACTTGGTACACTGTTTTGTTTCAGTTAGAATGTTAAAAAAATATTTGATACAAAACAATGCCTTGGGGTGCCCATAGAACAAATGGGAATGCAAAACTCTACTCAAGAGGTGGATGTGGGAACATAGAAGTAGAGGACTCCTTTCAGCATTGAAACTGAAGATGATAACACATATTCTGACCTGTAGTTTAGAAGCAAATAATCAAAATTCACAAACTTCATCCAAAAAATTCTTGTAATTGGTGCAGAGAAGTAAGAACATGACCAAGTTAATAGGTAAATTATATTTACTTAAAATACTGAGAATATCAAAATGATAAGAATATTTATTAAAAAAAAATCCAATTTGTTTCCTGGCAATTGGAACTGAAAACAGTTTAAAAATGGGAAAAGCAAAACAGTAGATTATAAGCAATGGTAAGTTGCCTCTACAGCTGTTCCAGGATCTTAGTGGAATGATTGCTCAGCTTACAACTTAATATCTCCTTCCCATGAACTGTCTTGCCTAGAGGAAGTTATTGATACCACATGAATATTAAAGAAGGAAAGTCATTGCCCCTAAGTATTACAGGAATTATTTACTAGACCTCCATTGACCATAATAGAAGATGAAATGTCTAGTTACCAAGTAGATACATATGTTTAGATACTTAAATGTATTTGCAATTTGTAAGTGAAATGCATGAATCCAGGGGTTCATACCAATTGTGTAATCCTAACTCCTGTGCTAGTTAAAGTTTTTAGATGAATCTTACCTGGCATTCAGTTGCTGACTGAAATGGGAGCTGATCCTCTGTAGTTGTGGGTCCTGTGTTCTATCTTCTGGACTTATTTAGAGGTCTTAAACATCCTCAGCATCTTAAGTTGAACTAAACACCTATTGCTAAGCAACTAACGTGAATATTTGTGGTTGTTTGTGTTTGTTTTTGGTTTTGTTTTTTTAATACCAAAAGTTAGGTAGCATGGAAACTAATTTTTGTAATGAATATTCTGAAACAAAAGGAAGATGAGGAAACATAGATTTCAAACATTTAAAATTATATATTTTTATTATGCCTTGTAATGATACAACTGAGACCCTGAGACTAGCTCAGTTAGTTATAGCATGGTGCTAATAATGCCAAGGTTGTGGGTTTGATTCCCATATGGGCCGATCATTTAAGAGCTGGACTCAATGATCCTTGTAGGTCCCTTCCAGCTCAGAATATTCTCTGATAACCCTTCTATTGCAGTGCATTATTTTCTCTGGGGGGGAGGATGGGAGAAGAAAAAGAAAAAAAGGAAAAAAGGAAAAAGAAAAAGCAAAAGAAGGGAGCATTTGACTAGTTCTTGCTAATCAACTATTGAATTGGAATGAAAGGGTGAAAAACTCAAAACTCCAATAAGCACTACAGAAAATGCTTTATGGGTCTTAATGATTTTCAGCTTGAGTGGAAAGTATATTTCATTGTCAAACCTATATAACATTTTCATCCATCTGCCTGTCTGAAGTACTGCAAAGTAGCAATTGTTCCATGAACTTAGGAGTGATTTTCTCAATGTTTTTCTCCCCACTCTCTGAATTTTACGTACATGGAGGTAATGTGCTGGGGAAAATTTGAAACATTTTTGTAGCATACTTTGCCAAAAGAATAAATTAGTGTTTATATTGATTAGAAGTTCCCCAGCAAATGAAGCACAGATTTAAACTAATACCATAGTCTCTCAAACACATTTTTTCATAAAGTTTTTCTTTGATATCTATGATGTGAATATTTGCCACTGACTTTTATGTGTACTTATCAGTTATATGATGCGGGACACTAAGAAACTAGGAAAGAATACTGTGCTGGGATAGAGTTAATGTTCTTCATAGTAGCTTATATGCTGAGCAGCGCTCGAACGGAGTTGAGGTCTTTTCTGCTTCTTGCAATCACAACTCTCCTGTTGCAATGGTGAGAATGTTTGAGACAAAACACACATGCTTATGCCTGGTCCTCCACACTAGCATGCTTCTAACCACAAAGCACTGACTGATAAGCCCTTCTAAGTCTCTGCAGTCCTCCAGTTGCTGATTAGGCTTGTACAGCCAACAGCTGTCTTGAGTGACCATAGAGACTGCAGCCTAAGACCACAGGCAAGTGGAGGCAGCAGCAGCCTGGCAGAGTGGACTGCGCTTCCTGTGTGTCCTAAAGCTACTCTCTGTTTGTTTGGTTTTTTTTAACCTAATAACAAAATTTCCTTCTCTAATCAATGCTGTACATTTTTATTGTCAAACTTACCTTGTAGATTTCAGCAGGATAATACGGTTCTGATCATTATGATTATCTGAATTTAAAGTTTCCTGTACTTACATTATTAATTACATGTAAATGCCATTTAAAATGAAAAATTAAAGTACAGGAGAGAAGTGGGAACCCATCTGCCTCAATTATATTTACAATGATAATTATTCAGTGAACAGCTACACTTTATCCTGAAAGCTCTTCCACTTCTAACTTGTTGTTTGAAACTTTTCCTGACACCAGGCCTACATACATGCACAAATAAAAATACTGTCAAGGTGTATGGTTGATGTCATACTCTGAATCCTAACAGTAAAAGCAATTTGCGGGATTAAAAAAAATCAAAGCAAGAAAGAGAGGGACAGGGAAAGGGAAAACAAAAGGGAAAAGGAAAGGGAAAGGCAAAATGAAAAGGAAAGAGAAAGATCTCCCCAGTAGGCATCAGGGAATTGAAGTGGCAGGGGTCTCCCATAGGAGTGTAGTCCTCTGGAGGTCCTCTCTAGTGCAGCAGGTGGTTGCCTCACTATACTTTTCTGATAGTAGTTATTTTGTTTCTACAGGAACTTGCTCCAAGTCCCTGTTGGTTTTTCCTCGTTATTATGCTATTAGTGCTGACTGGAGAGTGCTTTGATCAGGTGCAGAAATTGCGCTTTGATTTGATGCCAAGTTCTGTGCATATATATGTTACTGATATGCTTACTACATATTTAGATGACAATTATCTACTTTGTCATACATCAAGTCTTGATTGTCCTCTAGTACAAGTTAAAATCTACAAAAAAAAGAGGGAGTATAAAAATAGGGCAGGAATAAGAATCGTTATCCCAGTGACAATCAATTCCCACAATAATAATAACACCACCTTTTTCAAGTACATAAAAATAACAGCAAAAAGAATAATTGCATGGCAGTAAAACAACAGAAAAAAAAGAAGAAATACTGATATAACAACTTAGTTGAAAGGTTATGCAGTTGCAAATGAAAGGGAGATTGCAGGGGTGAAAGTGAAGGCCTCCAAGTATCCAAGGGGAGCCCCTTAGTATTGCAAAAGTTGAAGTGTTTAAGGTGCACTGTAACACAGGAGATAGAAAGGAGAATATACTAATTACAAGATTAAATCCCTTCTTTCAATTGTAAGAATAAATCAGTGGAACTACAGGACATCCTGGCTAAATTTAGGAATCACTGAGGAAGTCACACTAATATAGATAATTTAATTCTCTGAATTTGTGAAGACAGAAATTATTTTTTTTTTGGTGGTGATTGAGAAAATACAGGAAGCAAAGAAGAAAAACTGATTCTGTCATTGAAAACATCTTCCCTGAACATCACTCGCAAACATGGGCTGAAAGCAGAGTTAGTATTGTCACCATTCTTGCTCCCAGGTCATTCTATGGCCTTGTTTCCATCTTTGCTTAGACAAAATATCCTTTGGGTGTAGTTTCTTACTGTGACTCGTGCTTTTCATTTAAATTACAATTCTGCAAGCACTACCATTTCAGACCAATTCAGAACTTAAGAGTTCATCAATTCAGGAGAGAGTAGGAAAGAAGATAAGACATTGAAGGGTGTAATATGTGGATGTTTTCTAGAAGAATATCAGCTCAGGGAACACGTACTTAAAGTTTTCCTTTAAATACTGGGTTTGGTTTTACTTGCCTAAACCTGTTACTGTTTTTAAGGATTTGTGAGAATAAAACCTCATTACAAGTTAGGTGGCTAGGAATAGAAGACTGTAAGATTGTGTAAGTCAGGAATGAAAAAAAAAGAAAAAATGGAGGAAAAAGGGAGAATACTCTAACCAATTTCAGACTGTGCAACAGAGGATGTTAATTTATGTTAGTTTTGGATGAGAAAAATGGGGATTTTTTGTTTATTTATTCAGTTGTTTTAATTTGTTTTGGAGGATGGGATTTCTCCTGAAGGAGGCAGCAAAGTTAGCTGCTGGATTTGTCACTTCATTAATTATTCTTTAACTTGTGGTAAAAAAATCCCAGGCAGAAGAGGACCTGGGAGTTTGGATTGACAGGAAGCTGAACATGAGCCACCAGTGTGCCCAGGTGGCCAAGAAGGCCAATGGTATCCTGGCCTGGATCAGGAACAGTGTGACCAGCAGGTCCAGGGAAGTGATTCTTCCCCTGTACTCAATGCTGGTGAGGCCACACTTCGAGTATTGTGTCCAGTTTTGGGCCCCTCAGTTCAGGAAGGATATTGAGGTGCTGGAGCGGGTCCAGAGAAAAGCAACAAGGCTGGTGAAGGGACTCAAGCACAAGTCCTATGAGGAGAGGCTGAGGGAGCTGGAGTTGTTTAGCCTGGAGAAGAGGAGGGTCAGGGGAGACCTCATCGCTCTCTACAACCACCTGAAAGGAGGTTGTAGCCAGGTGGGGCTTGGTCTCTTCTCCCAGGCAACTATCAGTAAGACAAGAGGTCATGGTCTTAAGCTCTGCCAGGGGAGGTTTAGGTTAGATATTAGGAAGAAATTCTTTACAGAAAGGGTAATCAGGCATTGGAATGGGCTGCCCAGGGAAGTGGTGGAATCTCCGTCCCCGGAAGTTTTTAAGATGAGACTGGATGTGACACTTAGTGCCATGGTCTAGCAACCATGGCGGTAGTGGATCAAGGGTTGGACTTGATGATCTTGGAAGTCCCTTCCAACCCTGCTGATTATATGATTCTATGGTTCTGTGAATACAGATGCCTCTTTCTGTGCAGTGGAAATTGAAGTAAATTAAATATTCTTTAGTATTAGGAGTTACTCTTGGTTTGTAACAACAAGATCTAGTTGCACAGCTGCAGTCTAACTATGGTAACAGACTGTATTAGAGTGTGTAATATATGCTTTGAATCTAATGTAAAAGCAGATGCTTTTAAGTGAAAAATAAAGATAAAACATGATAAAAAATGACAGCTAAACTACAAAAATATTAACTGCCTTACTTTTCCTAAGGAAACTTTAAATTTAATCCACATTCAGTTACTGATCTAAATCATCATGTTTTAAAAATACATTATGATGCAGTTGGTGGAAAACATTTCATATCAAAAGTTTAATACATCAAGCTGCAAGGCTGGTTTCAGATGAATTACTTCTGAAATATTTTAGTCAGCTGCTGGGATTTAAAAGCAGCATTTTAATATATTGACGTATTACCCACTCTAACCATTGCCTTCTATAGTGCTTTATAAAGCTGAATAAAAGCATTAAATAGTTTTTTCGTTATATTTTATTTTTTCCATTTTTTAAAGCATACTACATACTGCTTTTACTATTCTGTCTTTAAATTCACCAGCAAATGTATAAAGCATACTAAATTTGTCATTACCATAAAAGCTAATTTGGCAATAACTATTTTAGACCAAGTTTAAATTCTTTTTTCTTCAGCTAAGGAGTAAATACCCTCATTTGCCATTGACTGAGAATCTGCATGTCAACAGGATCAAGTTATGAAATCCCTTACAATTAGATGTTGTTAAATAGCAGACCAAATAAAATAATGCCTTGTGTTGCACCTTACAGTTTCTCAGAGCTGTTTGCAGGAAATTCTCAAAGGCTGCTTCAAAGGAACTGAGATATGAACAGAAGGCAAGTGGACAGAGGTAGAGAGAGAGGCAGAGGAGTTTTCACTCAGGTCAAGAGGGTAAGCATCCCTGAAAATGGAGGAGGTGCTGAAAGGACTGGAGAAACAGTGTCTAGGACTCTGCTTCCAATAAGGGGATTTGGTTGTTTGGACCCCCAACCAACTGGGTCGTGTGGGTTTATTTATTTATTATATTAATAAAGCCACAGGGTTTCTTCTCATCTGCAAACAACATATTTTATATACACTTTAAAACAACATGTGATTGTCTTAACCAATTACCATGGGATTCCCCTGTGCCCATGTATGCAAGAGTACAACCGGGACTTCATCTCCCAGAATGCTCCTTCCAGCATCCCTAAAACATGCCCCCTACAAAATGCATCATTTACACTGGAAGATTAGGAAGCATGGCAAAGTTTTGGAGGGTGACATGAAAAAAATAATAAATTTTAGAAAGGGCTCCCAGTAAAGTCACTTTATAATGAGCAGGAGTGAGGGCTTCCCAGTGTTGAAAGGGTAACTGCTGAACTCAAGGCTGAGATTAATAAAACTGAAGTAACGATCAGTTGAGAGGATGGAAAAATTTGAAGACCAAATTTGATGAGATGAGGAAGATGTAGAGTATGGGTTAGTCAGTAAAAGATCAGGAAGACATAAGAAGTTAGAGCATCCAGGAAGTTAAAAGAACAATGAAGTGGTAAAGAACAGAACTTTTTCTAATCAATACTAGTGATTCTAAATACACTATTTAGTTTAGGAAAGAAGATACTTGTAGATTGTAATTTATCTCTTTCTGATGTTGATTCAGTTGCCTGTACATAGCATATAGCACACAGACATCTACTGCTGTTTGAGACATTATGGATGATCTGAGACACCCTTTTCAGACCAGCAGTGGTGTCACAGAGGAACAGGAGCACACAAGCTTTTTTGAAGTGTCAACTACAGACCATGTGGAATGCTACTGGATACCTCACAAAACAGGAGATGGATATGCATGGATGGCTAAACCAGGTCCACATGCTTGCTTTTGGTAAGCATGATCACATGACACCAGGAGAAAAGGTCCACATGTTGCTAGATGCTTAGAAACCTCAATTAGGCTCTAGTAGCCTGTTCTGTCCAGAGTTAATAAAGGGTTTTTGGGATAATAGCTCAGAATTTTAGATTATAGGTATCTAAAGCCACATAACATAAAACCTATTCCTGTATCATTCTGCAATGAGACACCTTGCAACTATCCTTACTGCCTACAGACATTGAAGGCATTAAATTAACATATCGCTTTTCATCCTTGGTTGCAGGGATAGCTCTACACAACCAGGGAAGAATCCAGCTTATTAGACGAGTTAACACTATGCTTTGTCATTTATACTCTTTTTTTTTCTTTTAATATTAGGAGTGGGTTTTTTGACCATGAAAAATGTTTTATGTCCCATAATAAAAAGTCTGGCCCTCATACAAAACTTCCATTTGTTTCATCTAAACTCTAAAACACTTAGTTAGCTTTCAGTGTGTGTCTGAATCCTCTACTGCCAATAAAAGATATTTAGTGAGTAATTCACTAAAATTCCCATCCAAAGGGAAGTAAAATTCCCAATTTAATTTCCAATTAATTCCTCCTTAGTGAAATATTTGCATACTTTCAGGAACATAAGCATAAATGCACTTTAATATGATTAATTCTTCTTCATTTCCTTGGATGTTTTTCCTGAGAAAAATACCTGGCATATGATTCAAAGTGTAATTTTCTTCCCAACTCTTTAAAGATAACATTACTCATATTTATGTGCCCAAAGTCACATGGTTACACATACAGTCCTGGCATGTTTTCTTCATGTTTACTAATGCACAGATATATACTTGGGCTTTTTATGTTCAAGATGTTAACCCAGCAATCCCAAAGCATGTTGATACCTTAAGATCCTTTTAGATTTTTGATTTTGCTAATTTTTATAAGCTTTATATGTAATTATAGTAGAAGTAGATTTTAAAAGTAGTTGTATTATATTCCTCACCCCTTAGCACAAGTAGTTTACACATTCCTCAACCCCATTCTATGTACCCCATATCTATTCTACCCCTGAATTCCAGTAGAAAATCTTTAGTCTTTTGTCAAGGCAGGTCTCTTCTGTTCAAGGACATCTAACCCTGGCCCGAACCGCAAGAGTACAGCCAAGAACTGGGTGACCGTGCACCCTTCGTGCTCTGAAGATGATGAAAATGATGAAGAAGTGATCCCAAAAAGCCCCCAGACCCAATTCCCAGGGGGTGGGCCAGGGGCGGACCAGAGTACAGGCTACAGGGTGGAAACACTTGGGATTGGACAGATAGTATTATAAATTGTAACATCTCAGGCACGGCCTGCGTGTGTCCTGTAACATCTATGCCTAGGCACAAATTAAACCCTTTCCTTATCTCAGCCTCGATTAACTGTTCCGGAGTTTTTTTCCTTTAGCAACATTTTAGGCATCAATGTCAAAGAGGGCAATGGACCAAGTATCAGAATATCATCAAAACCAAGGTTCAGTGCCAAAACGCTTCCAGTGCTAAATGTAGCAATTTCAGGTAACGCTTCCTAACCCACAGACCAAATGCTAGTTCCTGCAAAGCAAAATGGGTATGTTCATTCTACATGGAACCTGACTTTAAACGTTGTCTAAATTTCATAGTGTACTCTAGAGGCCACAAAGTGTGCATCACATACATATTGCTGTATGGGTGAGTGAGCATAGGGAAAAATTTGAGGGTATGCAGCACACAAGCACAATGTAGAACATAGGAAAACACACCACAATAGTATTATTTTTCCCTCCCATAGGTAGTTGTCTCCAGAATGAGGTATGTTGAGCTCTACATATTTTTCTGAACCTTGAAACTACGTTTTGCTCTCTAGTGACTTACTCAGGGTCCTCCAAAAAAGAGTGGAAGAATAAACTAACAATTAAACTGCATGGATTATCATGGACCTACACTTATTATTTTAGCACCATTAATATATCTAAAGGAATCTGAGATGTTATGTCATCCATCTGCTTGGTTTTTATCTGATAAGGACGTGCCTAAGCTCCTAGCATATTAAACACTTAACTGAAAAAAGCCAATGAAAAAAGAGAGGCCTTATTTGTGAGTGAATAATCTCACCTCAAATGTAATTTATCTTCAGGACCAGCCTCTCCCACTCATCCATCTGTTAGAGAAGTACAGTCTTATAATTTAGAATCAGGTCCTCATTTTAAAACTTAGTTATGTGTCTTACTTTAACCTAAAAGACCATTTGTGTGTGTACAAATAGATACACACGTGTATGTGCATTATGTACACCGGTGAATATATACGTACACAAAAGGTCTTTGAGATATTTATATATATAAAGAGCCTTTTAGTCTAAATATATACGTCTGCATACATTTATATTTTTAGCACACACATATATTTATCTATATCTAATGTTTGTTTCTTCTGGGCATCTTTTTTATTCTTTTTGTTTTAATACACAAGCTTCCAGACTTAAATAACTGTTCTATATTTTCTTTCTTTGAAATACAATGTATCAGTCACATTGTAAAATATACTGAACATTAAATCTCTAGGGTTTTTTATGGGCTAATATGGTTTTATCAACAAAACCTCTTCAAGTAGAAATATTTGGTTCAGATCATGTTTACAAGTAATTATTAATGTTTTAAGCTTGCTTGTGAATACTTCAACCAAACTTGTTTCCTCCTTTAAAGATGTGGAAAATTGCAGGTTTTAGGCTTTAATGGGAGAGGGAAGGGCAAGCAGAAGTCAGACATGTGCCTCAATGCTGATATTCCCATATGCTCCAGAAAGCAAAACATATTCTAGGACAACATAGCAATGCAGAAAACAGGATGTGTCGGAGTGTCTCAAAAATTATTTCATGTTAAACAGACCTTAGAAGTCTAAGTGTTGGAAGAACTGAATAAATAAATAATAAATATAACAAGGGATATAAATATTGGATGGATACTGAAAAAAAATAATTTATTCTTTGGAAAGTAAGTTCTTAATGAAAATTAAAGGACTGTAAGGACATAGTACACCTAATTTCACTTTTAAAACTCTGCAACTGTTTTTACCTTTTTATTATTCTAGTCAGAAAATTAAGAGAATGTTCTTCTACCAAAACTTATATTTTAAGAAGTTAGTTATTCATAGCAGAACTAGCTACTTCAGGCTATATTTACAGTCAAACAGAAATTAAGATTCTAAAATAAACCATTAAGATTGACTGCAATATTTTTGCAGGTGCATACTTCTCTTCATTGACTATAAAGAAAGCTTAAAATAGCTACTTCTAATTTAAATATCTAGCTTTTCTTTATTTTTAGTTCGATCTTCTGATCAGCCATTTGTGATTGCAAATACTAGGAAATTTAGAAAGAAAAAAGACTGGAATTAGACAAAGATAGCGGAAAGGGAAAAGCTTTGTGGAGACAAACACAGCAGAGAAATAGAAAGACCTGACATACAGGCAAAAGAGGTTGCTATAAGGACTTGACAAAAGAAATGCTAGTTTTGTATTTTCCTTGCCTTCTTTTTGTATTTTATTCCCTGTCATCTCTCTCATACTGACATTTTTTACTGGTGTTTATATGGAAAGGTGACAATAAGGTGAAATGTTTCATATTGTTCAAAACTCAAAATATGTGTCAGAAAGTGCTAAACTCATCAAGTTCACCATTTGGGGAAAAAGTGTCAAACTATGATACACTACTGCTTGGCAGTGTAGGAAAAGTGACCGTATTTCACACTGAAAACTTTTAAGTTAAGGAACTAAAAAAAAAAAATAAAAAATTTACATTTTATATCAGGTAAATATAGAAAAGTTAATTTTGAAAAATCTACAGCTTCCACCTGTAAAGACTCTTTGATATTACACCTCTTTTTATTATTTCACATAACTTATAGAAACATCTCCTATAATGAGACACCAATTAAACTAATTTTGTGGAATCACAATGAGGTTTTCTAGCCCAAAATAACTAAAATTCTGCTTTAGACAAGATGAATGAAGTATGTATACCAGTGACTCAAAAGGAGAAAATGAAAGGAAAAAATTATATCCTCGATCTGTCTTTCAGTAGAAAGTGACTTAATTCTAAGCAAACAAAAAAAGAGACTCAAAAGAACTGTTTCAAGCTTTTCTCTCTTTTTTCCTCCACTGGACACTGATTTAGCCCTGGTGAAAGTATCATTGAAATAATGAGTGAAATTATCACTCCCTGAAATTATCTTTCTAAAAAATGTTATTATCATATTTTATCAAAATCACAGAATCATTATCCAGCCCTCATTATTCTTTTCCAGTCACCACTTTCACCTGTGCTAGTTCAGCTCTTCTTTTGTCAGGACTAGAGTCAGGCTGTCTCCTGTCTAAGAGTTTATCTCTGTGTGCTCAGTGTCAGCACCTTCGCATACCAAAGGTACCTAATCTTAGTTTAGACTGCTTTGAAGAAAAGGTCAGAAAAAGCTTCACACCCCCCTACTTCCCCAGTTCCTTTCTCTTGCACGTACATTTAAACTCAGGCCCTCACTCTTTGTTTGTGTGTATTACTCAGTTTAGAAGGGTTCTCTATAAATCCTCCCCATCATATATATCTATATATCTATTTTTATATCTATATAGAGATGATAGAAAGTAGGCATGATTCCAGAATGCATGCTTTATATATTTTTTAAAAATATGTATTTTTCTGATTTCTAGAAAACTCATCAAAATTTAGACCACTTGTATGCTAAGCTGTTTACTTAATAACCTAAATTATATTATGAGTTGTTCCTGAAGTTCCTTTGTCTGTCATCATCTTTAAACATGAAGAAAATAATTTTAAACAGTATGTCCTGTTTGCTGATAAAATGCTGAGTATGCTACCATCTGCAAACCATACAAAACCAAAGAAATTTGCAGCTGTAGCAAAGATAGATTCACTTTAGAAGCATATGGGTATATGCAGTTGCATCCTGTGTTAGTCCCTGAAGCCTCGGGGAAGGAAGTAGACACTGATTGAACACTGATTGAAGTGATTCACCTGACTTATTTTACGTATCTACTTTAGGGTGAGAAGCATATCCAAAATACAGGTGTTTTTTCCTGCTTATAAAAGGAACCCAGAGGAAAGTTTAAAAATAGACATCAAAACTCAATTCTATAGTCTAGCAAGGCACTAGTCTGAGATGTTCTGTGGTAATCTGACTTATTTTTTAGCTACAATTCCAGAAAGAACTGTCTCTCTTGTGCCCTGTGTAATGTCTGCCATTCTCATGTGCATGCCGAGATTATTGACGACAACTCAAAGGACAAAAGTCTGCCATTGATGACATTGCGTTTGCCACCATCACATCTGCCTTTCACTAAGGCATCTCAAATGGTTGAAAGTGCTTCTGTTTAGGCAGTTCCCTAGCCATATCTACTGGAAGGTTCAATTCTAAATTAAGATGCACACTATTACATTCAGATACCTAAATTAAAGTGTGTACAACCTGGATATGAACACTACTCCTAATGTAAGACAGAACTGATCTTACCTTCATGCCTGGCTAGTAGTTTAGGTGTGGGATTTATTGTGTAAGCCTTTCCTAATCTTTCTTTCACTCATCTTCCCTTTTTTCCAAATCTTGTGATACTAGTGGGAACAGAAAATTTGCTCAGTTAAAAAAAAGACTTTTGCCCTCTAAAACCTATATTTCTTTCTATGTTACTAGAAGAACATGTTTACTTTATAAAGCTCCTTGATCAAGTCAGAGAAGAACTTTAGGCTTCACTGAATCTGAATAATTCTTCAGAGCCAAATTATCATATATAAACTAGAAGTGTTCATTATTTCTGGCAAAGGAAGATAGTAAGGGTTTTATAACAAGAAAACTACAACAGTAATTGGGAAGAAAGAACTAAGAGTTTATGCTAAAATATGGAATAATTCTGTTATGCAAACAGGAATAGAATGCCATTATAACAGAATGGCCAAACACTCAACTCTGGGCTTTTCTTGAAAAGTTAATATACAGAAAAAAAGGGAGAAGCTATTACCTGGTGATGGACAGAAATAGACAAGCAGCTTCAGAAGTTGGATAAGCTTCAAAATGATAGTTCAAAATGGCAAGATGTCCTTCTAACGAATTAAGCTGACATAATCTGCCCAAAAAGATGTATAGCAGAAATGAAAGGCCTTGCCAGAAAACACAAAATTTTGCAATGACTTTGCAATGCTCCTCTCATGAAAAAGACTATAATACATGAGATATTTATACACTGTCATCTGCTACTAGATGTCTGAGATTTCCATGTCAAAAGATATGAGATTTTACTATAATATGAACTTTAATCCTGAGAATGTAATTTCAAAATATTGGTAGTAGGAAAGCATTATTTCAATATCTGCTGAAGGGAGGGTTATAGCACACCTGCACTTTATAGACTTCAAGTAAACAGGAAAATGGTGAAAATGAGATTCCAAGACATCATAGATATTTCAACCTGTTAAACACTTTCATGAGGTACAATGCTCATATATATTTTTCTTGAAAATAAGATTGTAAATTGACAAGAAAAAACATAAACAAAACAAACCATCATAGCATTGCACTTATTGGTGATATGATTCAGGAAGAACTGTAAAAAAAAGTAATTGATTTCAAGCTTTACAAACAGTAATAACTTAGATTTCCCAATTAACCTGGAAGAAAAAGAAAAATATAAATGTTTGGAAGAATTGTAACCCAAAGAAACAACAGCTGTTGTAAAAGCAAAGACTTTTCGTTCAGAGTATAAAATAAAAAGTATTTAAAGTATGATTTATTTGCTGGTTTATTTCATTGTTGTGCTTTGTGGTTTTGATCTGGTTACAAAATTCACAGTGTACCTTATCTACATGCAAAATTAGTGTCTGTGAACATAAGACATTTAACAATTATTTTGTGAATCTGTCTATAAATATACTTCATATTTTTCCTCATTTACCAAAAATTTTACATTTATTTTAAAATTTGCATATTTAGTGTAACTATTAGGTTTATTTTGGAAAAAAAAAAATTGAACTGCCCTCCAATACCTCAGGTTTCCTTATATTTGACAGTGTCTTCTCATAAGTTCTTTTCTAAATTCTTTGAGAGGTCAATTTCTGTAATGAGTTCTCTCTTGCATGATAAATAAATAAGTAAATAAGTACAGCAAGCTTTCCACATGATAAGAATGTACCTAATACTTGCCAACCAAAAATCAGTTGACTAGTTCAAACTGGTAATCTTAGTTCATTCTCTATAAAATGTAGAGAGAAAGTGGCATATACAGAGTGTGGTTCATTTAATCCTAGAATTGATTTCTACTACCCAAATCGTGTTGCCTTTTAAAGAGGTCACCACTGATCAAAATCTTATTTCCACAATTAGTTTAGATTAGACATCTACTTTCAGATGGTTGAATCAAGACTAGAGCAACCTCCCACTGCACTAAAGTGGTCTGAATTAATCTTTGCGAACTAGGATACCATAATAGGCAGGAAAAGGTTGAATTATTTTGTCTAAAACCGATCAATTTGCACTTAAATTTTAATGCATGAATCTCTTTAAAGGAAGTGACAAAGTTATTAATATGTACAATGTACATATTAATACAGGTACCTTTGAAGTGGCACAATTTTACAATTTAAGATCTAGTTTTCACATTAAATCTTCAAAAGCATCTACCTTACTGCACTGGGGACTTGATCCAGCTGACAACATGCCAAAGATTTTGCATGGCACTCTGACCTCAGCCTATGATATTGATGTTTCTTACAAGTCCTGGATATCTCATAGGTCCACCAAGATGAGTTAAATTTGTTTATGATGGGTCCTGGATGTCTAAGAGTTAAGCAAAAATTAGATACCTGAATAAGTTGCACTGGAATTCTTTCTGCATTATCACACCCCCTCTCTCTAGTATATGAATGTATGTTTTCCTGCCACTGAATAAAATGATCCTAAAACTAAGGGCAACCAAAATTCTTGGACGATAGTATTGTTTTCTCACTAGTTTTCTGACGTCATACCTCTATTTACTTCCTTTCCTTCCCCAATGGTGCTTAAGGGTTAATGTACATATATTGAGATAGATTTATAGGTTTTAAATACAAAACAGACTAGTAGGAGTGACATTTGGTTTTATAAGGCTAGTACAAACTGTGGAATTACACTAGTTTATTTCCTGTATGAAATTTCTCTCTCGAATTGACAGAAGTCGCCATTTAGGGTCTAGGTTTATGAATGTGTAATGGAAGTTGCTTCGTGTATCTACAGCTGTAAAAAATGTACACTTCATATCTAGTTTGGATGTATCTACTTTCACATTTTAAGACTAAGACACTACTTTTTTTTTTTTAGAGCCAATTATTTGACAGGGCAGACAACCTAGTGTCAAGCAGTAAGGAAAAGACTGATTTTTTGCTTCAGTTTTCATTGATTGAGCTTTCCCTTTTGCTTTCTGGTTCCCTGTGCTTTTAAGCAGAGTCTGTGGGAGTAAAGTAGTATCTGCAGTGCAGGAAGAGAGAGGTAGGGTTCACTTAACTTGCCTGAACATGCATAAGTACATAGATTCAGATGGCCATGCACCCAAGGGTGTTAAAAGAGCTGATTGATGTCATTGTAAGGTTGCTGTCCATGAGTTTTGGCAGATCATGGCAATTAGAGGTTTCAGTTGATTCAAAAATAGTAGATGTCATGCTCATCTTCAAGAAAGAGGTTCCTACAGAGAAATACAGACTTGCAAATTCACAGAGATTTATGGACAATATCTTTTCAGAAGTAATTTCTAGATACATGAAGGACAAGAGAATGATTTGGACCTGACAACTTGGGTTTACTAAGGGTAAATTCTTGATTAAACTCATTATTTTCTATGGTGAAGTGACTGATGCTGTGGATCAGTACAGGACACTGCATTTTATACACTTTGACTTTATCAAGGCCTTTGGCACAGCCTCCCATAATTTTATGAGCAAATTGGTGGAAGATAAGTGGATAAAAAAGTGCTCAAAGACTTGTGATCAGTCCAGCTTTATGCTAGTAACTAATGACATCAGTGACTAGTAAGACTAGTAACTAGTGGAGTTCCTCAGGGAACTAGTTACTAGTGTAACTAGTACTGCCTGATGTCTTCACTAACAAACTGGATAATGGGACAGAGTAGACTCTTAACAAGTTTGCATACGTCAAGTTGGCAGTGGGAGAGCTCGGTATTGTAGAAGGTAGGGCTGTTATTCAGCTGAATATTATTATAGGCTGAAGAAAAGGACAAACATAAAACTCATGAAGTTCAACTCACTCAATGTAAAGTTCTGCTTCTGGTTAGAAATAACCTCATGGGCTAATATAGGCTGGCAGCTGCTCAGCTGGAAAGAAGCATTGCAGAGACGGACATAGGGATCCTGGTGGACAACAAGTTGAAGATGAATCAGTAACATTCCCTTATAGCAAGTAAGGTCAACAGTTTTCTTGGTAGCATTAGGAAGAGCCTTGCCAACTGATCAAGGGAAGTGATATTTCTACTGCTGAGACCATGCCTGGAGTGCTGTATCCAGTTCTGGGCTTCCTAGTACAAGATTGACAAGATAGTCAGAAGCTGGAGAACAAGACATATGAGAAAAGGCCTTACAGAGCTGAGTTAATTCATTCAAGTGGAAGCTTACGGGACACCTTAGTGCTGTTTGCACCTACCTCATTGGAATATACAGAGAAGATGGAAATAGACTCTTCTTGGAAGATCATAGTCATAAGATGAGAAGCAATAGACACAAATTAGAATATGGGAAATTCAAATTAGTTATTAAGAAACTATTTTTTACCATGAGGTGGCCAAAGAGTAGAAGACGTTGCTCAGAGAGACTGCAAAATCTCCATTCTTGGAAGTTTTCAAGACTCATCTGGACACAATCATGGGCAGCCTGACCTGATTACATCTGTTTTGGGCATGTGTTGAACTAGATGGCCTGTGTGGGGTTTCTTTCTTTTTGAATTGTGGTGCTGCAGTTCCATGACTGTTGTGCTGAAGAGTTGTCAGCAACCATTCTCTTTCATTATTTATAAACTTATGGTTTGGTGTCTACTTGTTTTCTCGATCTTAATCTTACAATTATATTAAATGGTCCTGCAGCGTTAGCATTTAGCAAGGACAGAGTAGAAATCCTTTAACTATTTTTATCCCTTTCTAATTTTTTCTTATCCTTCTGAAGAGTGGATAAGCTATTGCCATTACTTATAAAATTAATGAGATTGTCATCTTCTGTCTAGTAACTTCACAATAAATAATCACTAATGTGATTAAATATAGAAATTTTGCTTTTACTAGAGACAACATTGTTCTTGAAGGAGGTTTTTAACCTAAATACTACTTGGAAAAAAATCAATCTTTAATGCACTCTTGGCTATCCTTTTTAGTTATTTCCTCAAGTTTCGGAAGAAAATATTCTGATATGTAATAGATTCTGGCAGCATAGGCTTTAAGAAAAATCTTAATTAACATGCTTATCATAAGCATATTAATTAATTTCATGGAAGATAGAACTAATCAATACAGTGATGACAGCACCCCAGAGATATATAGAACTGTTGGCTCTATAAATAAAGAGATGGGCATGGATTCCAAACCATCTAGAATGATGACCTTATTTAATACAGAAAATAACTTTAATCAGGAGATGGGAAGGTTTGCTTTTATTAATTACTTGTGGTTTCCTTAACTAATTTTATATATGTGAACAAAGCTTTGAGTGCTAATGATGTGTTCTGCTGGTATAGTAAAAGCAAAACAATACCTGTACTTCATACTTTCATGCTCAGCCACTTTCCACTTCCTGACCTTGACTTGGCGTCCTGTAACACACTCCTGCTACACTCCTGCCCTCCTCTCTGATCCTGATATTCCAGCTATCAGCTAGCCTGTTGTCCCATCCCATATGGGAACTTCCTTCAGACAAGCTGCTCCTTCAGACTGAAGACAAAACCCTCTTCACCACCTTCCCTGCCTGTCATTCCCAAAAACCTTTATTTGCCCAATGCACCATTCCAGTTCCACCAAGCCTTAGTTCTTCTACCACATTATAATTGTGCAACAACATGGTATTCTGGTTCCTCCCACTTGTTTCCCAGGCTGTGCACATTTTCATATGCATCCTTTAGGAAGGCATTGTTCCACTCTGTTTCTGAGGTCTCTTTTTTTTCTGTTCCCATGGATCTTTGGTTTTCCATGTGTATCCACTATTTCCACACTTGACTGTGGCCTGTAATCTCTATCCGCTTTTCTTCCTAGTTTAGGAATCTGTCCACCAAAGGGCAAGTTTGCTGGGTCTTATCTTTGGCCATTTTCATCCTTCTTCAAGCTGTAGGATGTTTTCTTTATTTTCACCACTCATGTTCGTGAACTAGTAAGACTGTTTGAAGAAAATAAATGGCTTATCTTTTTCCATTTTGCAGCTCTCCAGTGCTTTTGTCATTTCATTCTTGAAACACTCCCTTCAGAGAACTGCTAACACTTCTTAAATAACTTAATTGTTAAGGCGTGCCTCCAGTGCAGAAATTAGTTATTCTCAGTAGGGACTTGCTTATTTTTCTGTGGATTTGCATTTGAATAGAGGCAGCATTCATTTAACAACCACTTACTGTAAGGTCTGTGTTACCTTTTTTAGGATTTCAACTAAATATTGACATAGAAAGGCAAATGAAATGAGAGATTCTCAAATGCTGCAGACAGCACAGCATGTCAGTTAGAAAATGGAAATGGCAACTTGATTGAGGAACACACAATCTGTACCCTCAGCCATGAATAATAAATCATGTAGACAGATTCCTTAACTTGTCCTGGAATTTTTCACTTTTTTGTCATCAATCCATTTAAGTAGTAAGAACAAGATGTTCTGCTCCTTTCTATTATGCAAGAGAAAAGTAATTAGAAGATGATTTAGCTGGATCATCAGATGATATATAAGCAACCCACATATCGATAGGACAATGGTGATCATTACTCTCTGTTGCACCTTCTGAACCATCTACTAGATTATACAGAGAAGAATAAAACAAGATCAATAATATCTTTCATCATATTTCCCTTTCATAATATCTCCACTTTTCAAAGAAAGCCATTTTTACTCTGAACATTAAGCATACGTATAAGTCAGTTGATATAGGTTTTAATCAATAGAGGATTAGGGAAATTAGGGAAATTACTTAAAGGTAAGCCACGATAAACACTTATTTCATCCCCATTTAATTTCAGACTTGATATGGTAGAGCCAGTGGCAGATATAACTGTGACAGAAAATCATACATGAGCATTACACTGAGCAGGACTGAATGTTGACAACAAAACAGATTTAATTTCAGATCTCTTTGATGTTTACATTGCTGATGTACAAACAGATTCTTACACTCCTCTTCAAAGACTGTAAAGTAACTCCATTGAAGTAAAGATAACAAAACAAACCAAACAAAATAGAAAAAAAAAAAAGAAATTTGAATTTTGGTGATTTCCAAGGGGTCTACATAGAAGTATGACAATTCATTGAGAGTATTCTATTAAAATAAGGTATTCCATTAATTATAATTTAAAAGGAGATAAATAATGATATCTTACACAGTTTCTCTATTTTCCAGTTGGATAATTCTAACAGTTTGGACATTAAAATGTTCAAGGTTAAAGTTTCTTAGAGGAGAGATGGGACAAATAGGAGAGAGAAAGAGCAGAAGGAAGAAGGCTGAAAGGAAGGACAAACAGACTGCACAGAAATCATAAAAAAAACCAGATGCCTTTTTCCATGTAGAAATCAGACAAGGAGAGTGGCATCATAATCCACCACAACAAAGCAAGCCTGAGATACAACTCAACCAAGGACTCAGAGAAACATCTGGCAGCAACCATGAATGTAATAAGGACACCAGAGTCATACAGGAAAAGTTCTAGGACCATGTCCTCGTCCTTGGAACAAAATCAGCACTCTGATAAGGGCCATGGACAACATGGACCCATCCTTTTGAAAAGCATAAGCCAACATAAGTACCCTTGCCTTGACATCTGCCCATGAGGGAAGGTGTGTGGGAACGTGACTGCTCTGGCATAGCCAGATGTCACGATGTCACAACGAATGAGGCATTTGCTGTGTGGTGCAGGGGAAGGTGTTAAAACTGCTGGGAGCAATGAACTGTCTCTGGTACTTCAGTGCCACAGCTGCCCCTATGGCAACAGCAGACAGCCCTCGCACCACTGCTGCTAAAGGAACATTATTAAAAACCTCTCACTGCAACTCAAGTACTAATGTTCATGTCAAAGACTGTACTAAACTGTAACAAAGGCAATTCCAAAAGTGAAGCTTCTCGAATTGCTGAAATGTGAAATATAAATAATTAAATGCATCAGTTATCAGAACTCCAAAGCTTCACAGAAAATGAGATTGAAAATTTTGTTCTTCATGAGAAAATAAAGCAGACTGTATTAGAATATAAGAAAGAGCTTTACTGGCTTTAACCAGATGGTTTCAAATAAATGTTGGGAATAAATAGTTGCTTACAGGCAGCATTCTATTGCCTTACTTAAATAATTTATGGATATATACCTTCTGATCCAGCGCAGAATGCCAAACAGACCATCGGCTTGTGCACTGTAAACAACTTAACTCTCAAATTCAAACCCAAAATGGGCAGTATCCCAAGGAGAAGACTCCAAGTTAACGACCTCCAATCAGCCACAGTAAGAGAAAGATTCCAAGCAAACCTTCAAACTAGGCTCGAAAATCTTTCCACAGATTCCTCTCCTGAAACGATTTGGCATCGTATTAAAAGCAGCATCCTGCAATCCTCTGAAGAATCCTTAGGGTTCTCCCTCAAGAAGAACAAGGACTGGTTTGATGAAAACAATCAAGAAATCCAGGAATTGTTGAGGAAGAAGAGAACTGCCCACCAAACACACCTTGCACTGCCATCCTGTCACGCAAGAAAAATAACCTTTCGTCTTGCATGCAGCAAGCTCCAACAGAAACTCCGTGACATCCAGAACAAGTGGTGGATCGATCTAGCTGCAAAAACTCAACTATGTGCAGATACGGGAGATCACAAAGGATTCTATGAGGCCCTGAAAACAGCATACGGGCCTACATACCAAGTGCAAAGCCCATTTCTCAGTGCAGATGGTCAAACGCTTCTGACAGATAAAATCTCCATTCTGAATCGATGGTCTGAACACTTTCAGACTCTTTTCAGTACCAACCGTGTAGTCCAAGACTCAGCTATTCAGTCCATCACACAACAACCGGTGAAATTCGAATTGGATACTGCCCCCACTTTAGAAGAAACCCTCAAGGCCATACAGCAGGTGAAAATCGGCAAGGCAGCTGGGGTTGATGCAATTCCACCCGAAGTCTGGAAACATGGGGGCCTTGCACTCCATGCTAAATTTCATGAGCTTGTGGTGCGCTGTTGGGAACTAGGCGAACTACCTTCAGACCTTCGTGATGCAGTCATCATCACCTTGTATGAGAAGAAAGGTACTAAATCAGACTGCTCAAATTACCGTGGTATTACTCTGCTCTCCATTGCTGGCAAAATCCTGGCAAGAATACTCCTGAACAGACTAATACCCGCTATAGCAGAAGAAATTCTACCTGAAAGTCAGTGTGGCTTCAGAGCCAACAGGAGCACCACAGACATGATATTTGTTCTCAGACAACTGCAAGAGAAGTGTAGGGAACAAAACAGAGGTCTCTATGTAACCTTTGTCGACCTCACCAAGGCTTTCGATACTGTGAGCAGAAAAGGTCTTTGGCAGATTTTGGAACATTTAGGTTGTCCCCCCAAGTTCCTTAAAATGATCGTCTCACTTCATGAGGATCAGCACGGCCAAGTCAGATATGGCAACACACTTTCTGAGCCCTTTCTAATAAAGAATGGCATGAAACAAGGCTGCGTTCTCGCTCCTACCCTATTCACAGTCTTTTTCAGCATGATGCTCCAAAGGGCCACAGCAGACCTTGATGATCAGGACGGTATCTACATTCGATATTGTACTGGTGGAAGCCTATTCAACCTAAGGCATCTGAAGGCCCACACCAAGACCTTAAACCATCTTGTCCGGGAGCTACTTTACGCTGATGACGCCGCCCTCGTTGCCCACACAGAAGCAGCCCTGCAGCGTTTAACATCCTGCTTTGCAGATGCTGCTGAGCTCTTTGGGCTGGAAGTCAGCTTAAAGAAGACTGAAGTTCTCCATCAACCTGCACCTCAGGAAGTCCCCCACCATTCCCACATCACCATCGGCCAATCAGAGCTCAAATCAGTCCAACAGTTTAATTACCTAGGCAGCCTCATCTCCTCTGATGGTAAGATTGACGGGGAGATAGACAACAGGTTAGCAAAGGCATATAGTGCTTTTGGAAAACTCCGTAAAAGAGTATGGCATAATAAACACTTGAAGAAAAGTACCAAGATCAGTGTTTACAGAGCCATAGTGCTGTCTACTCTTTTATATGGTTCCGAATCATGGGTCATCTACTGCCACCACCTGTGTCTCCTAGAACGCTTCCACCAATGCTGCCTCCGTACAATCCTAAACATCCACTGGTCAGATTATGTGACCAACACATCTGTTCTTGAACAGGCAGCAATCACAAGTATTGAGGCCATGCTACTGAGAACGCAGCTGCGATGGGCAGGGCACGTCTCCAGGATAAAGGACCACTGCCTCCCTAAGATCCTGCTTTATGGTGAACTTGCCACTGGCTGTCGCAAGAGAGGAGCTCCGAAGAAAAGATACAAGGACTCCCTGAAGCAACAACTCAGCCTCGGGCATATTGATCACCATAACGGTCTACTCTGGCCTCCAATCGGGAGGCCTGGAGACAGACCATCTATAACGCTGCTGATATTTTTGAGAAAGCATGCAGGATCACCCTTGAGGAGAAAAGACAACGCAGAAAGAATCGTGCCTTGCAGAATATACCATCTAAAGAGTCTTTCTGCTGTGTCTTTTGCAACCGGACTTGCCTTTCTCGTATTGGCCTTTTTAGCCACCAACGCGCTTGCAAGAAACGTGGGTAGAGCCCATCCCAGATCTTCGTTCGCGAAGCCTAGCCATGATATGCCTTCTGATTAACAAATATATAATATAAAACAAATTCTGAAATTTTAACCATTAAATAGGTACAAAATTAACCTTCAAAGCTATTGATACTGTAATAAAAGTGGTTATGGGAGAATTATTTCCAAGGAACAGAACATTACACAAATTAATCCAACTGAAAGACATATATACAAGTATATATTATCAAAAGATCGCATATAGTTTAAAAATCTATATTTAAGATATAAATATATATTTAATAATATTATATTAAAAGAAACAAAATTATAACTTGAGTTTCAAAACAGAACAAACTGGAAAAAGTGTTTTTATTGATCTCTTCACTGCAGAGAAAGTTTGGAATATCCCAACAAATATCTCCCGAGGGCTCAGAAAGTTAAAGGTCAACTCTTCTCCTACAAAAAAAAAAAACAAACAAACAAAAAACTCACAATAAAATCATTCAAGTCCTTATTTTTAATCCATTCTCTTGATTTTCAAAAGCATGAAGGCAACTAGGAAAATTATAACACTAAAAGTACTTGTTAGTGAGTCATGCTGAACACGTTTCAGGTAACATACAAAACTCCTATCTGTTGTTCTGAAAAGACATCAATATTTTATCATAGTTAACAAAGAAAAATATAGCAATTTATGTCAGTATAATGATTTGAATATAGTTGGATCTAATTATTACTGACTTAGCTTGAACTCCTCCTATTTCTGCAGCTGTCACAAACTGAGGGTGAATGTGAAAAATGGATATAAGTTTTAACCATTAAGATGAACAATGTTAGATGTACAAAGAACTTTTCATATAGCAGAAGTAATGGGAAAGTCCAATGACAAAAGGAGTAAAAACCTTGGGTTTTAAACTGGTAAAGTTATCTTGAAGTGTTAGAAATAAAAATAAAAAGCTGTTTAAATTGCTTTAATTATAGTCATTTTACTGCCTTTTTTTCCTCTCCTTTTTTATAGATTCAGGCTGACTTCTGTTTGCTTGCTTAGGAAGGTTGAATATATGTGTATGTATGTGCATAGCATACCTCTAGGCCTCCTGTGTTAATCCTAAAAGCATTAATTATATGAAATTCTTATCTGACTAACACACACTGAGAACATTTGTCTTTTGGATTAGCAGTGGTTTAATACTGATAAACAGAAACTCTTCCAAGAGTCATTGACTTCCATATTTTAATTACATTTCACTGTACTGTTTGCCAGTTATGCTAGAAAGATCCTTTCTGAGGTAGGAAAACAGTTTAGGAAACAGACTTTTACTGATAGAGTTTTAAGGATGTGCAGAAGAAGATGATCTGAAAGTTGTTTTGTGGGCTTTTTTAAATATAACAACATGTAATTATCAATGATTAGGGGAGAGAAAGTTGTTTAGACCTAAATTTACTGACTAAAGATTTTTTAATGACTTTGTGAATTTTCATGGCTACACACATTGTTGCTGTCTTATCATATTTCTCAGTACAGGGAGAAATTACAGGGGTGACAAAGAAAAAAATCTCTCAGTTTCACCAAAATTATTCATTTATTTCCACCTTTTTCTTATTTACAAGTTTATTCTGTATGTGACATTAGGCTTACAATCTATTTCTGACATTGAAAGTGTTCATATACTAACAAACCTTTATAAATACTATATTTAAAGTTCTGATTTTGCAGCATAAACAATGGCTAGGAAGAAGGGTTATGATAGCTATGAGAGTATTTTTCATTAAATATGAGGGACGAGGAACAGGAAAAAGACTAACATATACTAACTGTATTTCAAATACATATTTAACATTGTCTAATCTGAAAAGGTGTTCAAGACAGGAGTTTGCTGTTCTGACTTTAATTACTGGCAGTTCAAAAGTCTTTGTTGAAATGGCAATTACAGAAGGTTAAGCTCTTAAAAAAAAATTAGAAAAGGAAATGGATGTTGGTAAGTGTTGTATAGAGAAGTAGATTGGGAAGAATGTATTATGATATAAAAAAATCAATGAAAAGAAAACCTGAAACATGGAGGTTAGTGTTGGTAAATACACCTTCATTTAGTTTTCTCTCAAAATAAGATAGGGTAAAAAAAACCCACCACATCTACAATTTGTTTAAGTAATATTTTCCATGCACTTAGTTTCCACACATTTTGAGAAAGTTTTTTTTTTTATTTACTGTAAATGTGTGTAGATTGAACCAAAGTGGTCTGTACTCTTAATAACCTCATCACTACATGCTTTCTACACTTCAAGGAGAAAACACTACTTTGTTTTGGTGATTTTTGTTTTGGTTTGGTTTTTTCCTGTTTTTACTCAAATTTATTATACTTGAGTCCATGTAATCTCAGTTTTTGCATCTGGCTCAGCATAAGAATTCAAGTGGAACATGGTAATTCTCTCTCAGTGTGGGAAAGTTTAATTAAAGCTAATTGAATCCATTTATATCAGGACCTGGTTCAAAGTCTTTACAATGTATTTTATATTATTTTCATTCATTTAGAAGCACAAATTACTTAATTACTGCAGCTGCACAATTGTACATTAGAGATACATGATGATTTTGAGAAATTCGTACTTCAAAAGATACTACAAATTCAGAGGCCATCTCCAGTTCTATAAAATATTCACACATGCTTTTAATACCTTAAAAACACATACCATTTTCCTCTTTGGACTTACTAGTATTTGGTTTTCTTTTTTCTCAATAAAAAATCTCCAAATATTGTATCGGGATCTATGGATCACAGATTATCATAATTCATAAAACTCTGGTTTCAGTAAGTAGGATAAATCTCAATATATAATAAAAAATTTCAAGTTATTCTATATTAGTGATTTTGCGTTTTTATCCAAGTATGTCTCTGTGGAGAAGGTTATTATTATTATTTTAATTAATTTTATTTTATAATATTATGATCCTAGTAAAGCCTAAGACCATGTGTTGCAAGTGAACAGAATATTTTGGTTTTATATATAAAACAACTAATGATTAGTTAAATTATAATCAATACAACACTAAAGTCTTCATTATTCTCTGATGGAACTAAAATTGGTCTCAATCTGAAATTGTGAGGATCCTGGTTCAAATTTCCTGTTAACAAAATACACAGGAATGCTTAAGAATAACTAGCGCTACCACCAGGAAACCTAATCTTAACACTTTTCTACTTTTCTAATTCAGTTATTACAATCATATCAGTGATGGAGTTGTTATTAATTTTTATTTCTACATTTGGAGTTGGAAGTAGTTTTCTTCAATGAGAATTTTCCCTGAGTACAGTCTAACGTACTCTTTAAAGTATTGTACTGAGATATATGAGGCTAAAACATCTCATATAAAAGGAGTATTCATATAAAAGGACTACTGCTGTGGCTGTAGGTGTAGAAAGTTAGAAGGTCATTGTCAAGGCAAGACATAGTTTAAAGGTACAGGTAATATTCTGTATTAAGCTGGAAATGAGACCAGGAAAAATTCAACACATTTTTTGGTCATAGAAAACTTTCTTCGAAGGTGGAAAGGAGACAATTTAAGGAAGATTTCATGTTTTACTGTTTACTATATAATACAGTAAGTTTATCTATGAACTTTCAACACTTCATGAAGAGTACATCTGAGAGGTAAAAATTAGGATAGTTTGCTAACATTGAGCAGCAATGTTATCAACACTGCAGCAGTGCAAGGTTCAGTACATCTCTGAATGCATTCCTGGCTGGAAGAATATGAGAAGTGTTTTCCTCAGGTTGCTGATATTGCTTTTGTCACTACACCCCTTCTGCTATCCTGAGTAAGCTTGCATTAGAAGGTCAACACATGCCATCTTCTTACTTTCATTTTATTATGGATCAATAAAAACCAAGACTACTCGCCAGGTAGCCACAAGAAGTAGCTATTTCTCTTTCTAGCTTTCAGATCTGCATTTAAGTGTGAAAACTCAGACTGACCTTAGCTTAGCATAGTGGCATTTAGGACCCTGGCACCTGACAACACATTCCAGATGCTTCAAAGACTACCTCTGTACTAGCAACAATAAGCGGAGCTCAGGTTGCAATAAATAGACATAAACTGGGCAACAGTGTTTCAGTGCCTGAATTACCCAGGGAGTGGGGTTCAGGTCCGTGTTCAAATAGTTAAATTTAAGTGTATATAGCACATACATAATAAATACACAATATAACATTATATATATATATATAACATTATATATATATAACAATATACTAAAGAACCAGGCATCTAGAGGGTTGGAACTTATACGTATGAGCTCGACTGTGTAATTCTCTGGACCTTCTTGACTATGTTAGTGAAGTTTCCATAAGGCGGCTTGTAGGGCTTAGATGCATTGATGTTTTCCTAGGACAGTGAGCTGGAAAGCATCTTCCTCTGTGTTTCTGTGGTTTGCTTGACCAGTAAAATTTTCATCATAGTGACTTCTATGGAGCTGTGTTTTGGATTTGCCAAAAACAGTGTTGATAACACAGGGATGTTTTCACTGTTGCTGAGCAATGTTCACACAGAGTCAAGGAATTTTCTGCTTCTCACCCCACTGTACCAAAGAGGCTGAGGCAGGACAAGAAGTTGGGAGAAGACACAGCTAGGACAGTTGACCTCAAATGACCAAAGAGATATCCCAGATCATATGGCATCATGGTCAGCAATGACTCCTGCAAAGCTGGGGGAAGAAGGAGGAAGGGAGGGGATAGTATTTGTCTTCCCAAATAACTGTTATGCGTGATGGAGCCCTGCTTTCCTAGGGTTGGCTGAACACCTGCCTGTGTGGTGTTAAAGGGGAAGAGGAGAATACATTCGTTGTTTGCCTTTCTTGTGTACGCAATTTTTGCTTTTGCTATTAGAGTTGTTTGTCTCAACCCATGAGTTTTCTCACTTCTCCTTCCAGTTCTCTTCTCCATCCCACCAGGGGGGTGAGCCAGAGGTTGCGGTGGGACTTAGTTACCGGTGGCATTAAAGCACGACAGCTTCTGAGTAAATAGGACTAGGCAAGAGATAGATTATAATTTAGCACTGCACACTGATTTATAAATAAAACAGAGAATGGATTTTGATGAACAATTATTCTCTGGGGAAAGAAAAAAGAACAGGAAACTAGCCTTCTGGTTTATCTAAAGGTCCTTCCAGTTGTGTATCTTTCTCTGACAGAAGCCAAAAGCAAGATGAGTATATATGATGTCTTGGAATATGTTCCCAGTTCCCAGCATTCTTTACTTTATTTCACACAGAATTTTTCTGAGACAGAATTGGTTTCTAGATATTACAGCCAGGGTTCATTTTTTGCCTATTAAATTATATGATCAGTTGCAAAACTCAGCAGAAAATTTCAGCAGACACAGCATTTTGTAGCAGACTTCCAGAGCTTTCTATAATTTTACTAGTTCTTTTGGTGATTAATTGTACACTCGAATCTTCATAAAGATTGGGAACTGGAAACAATAAAAGAAAAAAATGTAAAAAAAAAAATCAGGAAAAGTTATCTTTCCCTTCTCCTATTTCCATATTAAAACCCCATAAGAGAAATTATCAGATCTTCACTTAACTTTTCATCAAAATATTTTCCAATTTAGGACATATTTTCAAAAATGTTAATATAATTTTTGGCAGATGTGTGAAGGGGCCCAAATCCAGGTGTCAGCAGAAAGGAGCTTAATCGGCTTGAGACATAAATCTTGGAAAACAGGGGCTGACAAGAATCCCGTGATCTGAAGGATTGGACCCTCCTCACAAGACCTGTTAAAGTTCAAACTTATGGATTAGCCTGACTCCTGCAGAAAAACAAGAAAGGACCTTGAGATGATTGTATCAGACCATATCTAAACACTTTAATCCCTTTCCCCCCATGTAATACTGGTTGAGGAAAATATTAACCTATTGGGTAACTGTAGTAAAAACTTGTGTAATTCCCTAATTAACATAGCTCATCCTCCTCATTAACATGTCCAACCTCCAAGGCCCTTAAATTGTGTTCGCGTGTTCAATAAGTATTCCTGTTTTCTACTCCATATCTGAGATTGCTTAGTTTTTGACTCTCCACTGATGTGCCTACAGTATTCATGCTTTTTCTTGGTATTTCCACATATGGTATTGTTTCGTCCCTTCACAGTATATATTTGATAGGTAACATATAATGTGGCTTTTACTTAGTTTTATTACTGATCTTTTTTTGTGTGTCATTCATTCTACCCAGGATATTTCTGAGAAGACGTTAGGTGTGGAGTAAAGATTTGAATAATATTTTTATGTATGATGCATTTCTTAAATTGAATAGTATGAGGTAGACCTCAGCCTTCTTTCCCCTTCATCTTTTTCCATGTATACTGGAACGTGCTTCTGTATCTCCTTTTTATGTAAAGTGTATTATGATGTGTTTTGCATATATTTCATATATAATTTCATATATATATGTATATTACATGTATTTAATATATAATTTATATATAATTTCATATATAATTCATATACAATGCTGTATAATAAAACAAAACTTTGGAAAGGATTTAGGATATAGAAAAATATTAGTTTCTTTTGTCTCTAAAATTGATTAGTCATGTAAAGAATTGCTTTTGTCTTGTGAAATTCAAAGAATAACTTATGTCACTTCAGACTACTAAGGAATGATATTTATTTAACCAGAGAGGTAGGTAAAAGAGAAGTAAGAGATCCCTTTGCATCTATTAATGCCTTTGTTTATATAAGATGCTACAGCTGCATTCTTAGATACGTGAAATCACACATAGCCTGCATGGATGTCTGTGTTTCTGTCTTCTCAATAACCCTGTTTCTGGGATACACAGAACAATGCCTGGGTTGTTTTGCTGCAGTTCAGGAGACTCAGGTACTTCTGTCTGCATAAATGAAGGACCAGGGATAACAACTGATCTCTACGTTAATATACTGTCAGAGGTATTGCAATGAGAAAAGGCCTTGGGTTAAATTTTGATTCTAGGATCATTTCCACTGTGCATGGTTCCGGCAATGAAGCTTAATTCAGTTTCAAGGTCTATGTGTGCACCATGCTCCTAATAGACAATGTGAAGTAGATGTCTTTATAGCTATGACGGATTACCTCCATAATAGATGGAATCCATAATAAATGGAACGAAACTACTAGAGGACCTCCAAAAATGTGCTTTTCTCTAAAAGAAGGAGGAATTTTCAGTGGGGACAATCTTACACCATGCCCCAGAGTATTACTTCAGGTTGGTCCCACACTTTCAAGCATGTTCTAAATTCAGGTGTAGTGCATAATTCATAACAACAGGAATAGACAAAACACAAATTCAACTCTGCATAAAATCTCTACCAAGTACTAAGATGGATGTATCCCCCACATGAAGTGTGCTAATCCCTATAATTTAGACATAGCCTTTACCATACAATGAGCGTAGAAGGAAGGTAGAAAAACTGAATGATCCTCACAGATAAATACTTTTTAATAATTAAGAGGAAAATCTTGTGATGTAAATTATGTAACATAATTTTTGTACAAATAAACACTTTTAAGTTTTTTGTCCACAATTTCCTTCAGTCATTTGGACATTTAATTAATTTTCTTTAGGATATATTTTGACTTTCTTCAAATTTCTAAGAGTTTAAAAATGAGATATACAGATTACACTTCCCTGGAAGTGTTCAAGGCCAGGTTGGATGGGGCCCTGAGCAACTTGATCTAGTGGGTGGCATCCCTGCCTATGGCAGGGGGTTTATAATAGAAGATCTTCAAAGTCCTTTGCAACTCAAACCATTCTATGATACCATGAAGAGGAGTCATCAGTAATATTATAATAAAATTATTACATTCTGTTTCCTCTATCTTCTAAAATATGAAAAAAATCATTTTTAATAAAGTACAAGTTACTTGTTTCCTTATTCATCCTGCCTTTCATCACTCATCAAGAAGACAATATAGGAAAATCTGTTGAGGATTAGATAAATGTGGACTGAGGTGTCCACACCTCCTATATTCAATATCCTTGCCTGGAACACTTCCTTGGAAAATAGATATCGAGGTCCTCCTCAGCTTGAAGACATATGAAGCTGTATTTCAAATATTAACTTGTAAGGGAAATCTGGGAAATATTTTGTTTGTTTTGAAAACAATTGCTTAAAAAACCAGAACAGATATTTATTTTCACGATCGTCACCATCATTAGTGGTGGTAGTAGTAGTAGTCTTCATCCTTTTACACATCTTGATTCAGATTACATTCAAATTGTGCTGTTAGGCAACTTCAAACGGAGAAAATTCCCTTGGGATTTGCTGTAAGAGTAAGGTTATTCTTAATAAAGAATTTCAGTACTCTCTTTTCCACTGACATTTCTAATTTAACTCAACTAGTTTTCTTATGCACTATCAGCTCAGTATAGTAGGAGTGTGCCTATAACTTGGTCTTCAACATCTATTTCAATAAATGTATTCTGTTCTCACCAAAGCAGTGTTGAACACAAATTTAAGCAATGGTAAGCTCTGAGTTACAGCCACAAAGATGTTGGAAATACATTGGGGCAGACATATTCCAGCTATATTTAAATTGTGGTGCAAGTTGTCAGACTGGCCTTAGATTTCAGAAATTTTTCATGCAGTTTTACTTTCAATGTGTCTTACTATTATTTTCAACATTTCTAATAACTACTTTGAAGAAGATTCTTCAATTATCAATCAGGTGAGACAGATACTGATGATAATCTTTTTATTAAACTGAAAAGAGAAAAGAAAGGTGAGAATCTAGACAGACATTTCTGTAAACAGTCTGCAAAATTATTAATTTCTTTGATTTTTCCAAAGTGGTTATCTGTTACATTTCACTAGTTAAATTTCTCCTATTCAGAAATGGGTTTCTAAAGAAAATTGAGAAACTTACTTTTTTTTATAGGAGCCAATTACTAACAATGAGGACCCAGTTCGGCAACTTGATGGGTCCATTTATACAATTTTCTCATTCCTTGATTTGAAAGTACATTAGAAAGTAATGTAAGAGGAAAAAATAAAATGTCAGCTTCACTTTGATACTAGCCTTCATAACCATTTTTCATCTAAGGTACTATTTGAAATTCTACCTTACACAAAATTGACAATCTGTTATTACAGTCTTTCAAGGCACAAACTTTGTATAAATCATTTCAGTACTCTGACAGATAAGCTTGCATTCCTAATAAATCAGACTTACAGCAAGCTGTTTCAGAATAATGAAAACTGCACCCAACAAATTATTTTTATATTTCAATGTGCCTCAATTGTCATTTCCCCATCTGAATTCTTCACATCAGGAGCCTAGGTAGCACTGAAGAGGCTAAATTTGATGGGGAAGAAAATGTCAAGAAATTCAGAATACACTGTAACTGCAAAATTTTCACTGGAGTTTTGCTTCTTTCAACAAAAGAAAGAATGAGATACAGTAGTATTACAGAATGATTTGATAGTTGTCACAGAATCAGTGTTCTTTTATTAGGAACAGATTCAGACTAAAACAGAGCTCAGTGATGTTGGAAAAAGAAAAAAAATGGAAATCAATAGAACATCTTAAAAGATCAAACATTGCAGTTGTGTCAGCTTTTCACTTTTCCCTCTATTTCCACCACATGCTTCTAAAACAAATAGAATAATTCATTTAAATTAATTCTTTGCTGAAGTGGTATTCCAGGCAGTTATCTTTCTTAAGCTTGTTGTGGTACATTGATATACAATCACTCTAATCTTATCACATAATTTGTGATCAGTAATGTTGTTTGTTTTGTTGTTTGTTTTTTTTTCCTCCAGATATTTGTCATTTATTTTTCTTGCCTCAGAGGAAGTGTTCTGGTCAGTGTTCAGCTGCACAGGAAAATTTATAATAATAATGGCCAGTCTTCGCGAACAAAGATTTTGGGAAAGGTCTTTTACCTTTCCAGCCTGCGCAATGGATTTTTTAGGTGAGACACAGCATGCGCTGAACTGAGCCCACCCTTTAATCCTAAGGTTCATCTGCCGGGGCCAAGCAAGCTTGGACAATGGCAGTGAGGTCCTCAGGACGTAGGTTTGTTTAGAGTGACCTTCTCATAGATGGATGGCCTCACAGGGCTAACGAGCTCCATCTGCCCGGGGGACTGGGATTCGAACCTGGGTTGCAGCAGTGAGAGTCCTGCATGCTAACCACTAGGCCACCAGGGGTCCCACAGGAAAATTTACAGTATAATAAATTGCCTAATTAGAGTCAAGTACTAATCTATTCCACTGGTTTCATTTGGGCTATCCCTGGAGTAAGATGTGATCTTCACGTGAATTCTGAGATCAAAAGATGACATTCTGTTCTTGAAATAATAATATCTTAGAGTTGCTCTTACCTAAACAGCACACTTCCAAGCACTAGCAACTCCCTGACTAAAATGAATGCCATGAGTCTGTCCTTTTGTTTCCCATGGCAACTAGATTTTCTCAGAAATCTACTGGTGTTCTTATGAGACAAAAAATCCATATAAAAATAGTGTTGGTGCATTCTATATTAGAAGCATAGTTTTTCTTTTATCTTCAAAGTGCAAGGATAAATAAATTGACATCTTTAGTGGGAAAGATGGGGATGGATTTTCTCTTTACATCCTAAAGAATCAATAAGGTTGCAGGAGTTATCTTGTAGAATAATAACTCATAAAATATTTTAAAAGCAGAAAGCATTTTTATGTAGCTTGCTTTGAAAAGTACAGAATTAGGCTGTTCTATTTTTTTTGTTATTATTCTCAAAGAAGTCCTTTACAAAGAAATATAACATAAAATTAATTTTTTTAGTTTAACTGTAGACTTAATTCTCATTCATAAAGAAAAACAAGAAACAAGAAATTAGTGCCATGACAGATGGTTTCTTCGGTGCACAGCTTTTATACAACTATGCATCCTGAAGTCACACACATCTTCTGATAGATTCATACTTAGTCTTGCTCTCAAACTTACCTGTGTTGAAATTAATCAAAGGAAAATGTTATTCAAAAGGTAATTTAGCAAAGGAATTGATTGGGATGAAACTTCCATTTATCCTTTCACAGTGATGGCATGCACAAGAAAATAATCAGATTCTATGGAATCCTACAGTCTGTTTTCACAAATACATCAGAATTTTTTGTATAGGAGGGGAAAAAGAAAAGCAGCAAAAAACCAAACCAAATAACATGTTCTGATTAACAACAGACTCTCTTTCAAATATATGTGGTCCTGTTTGGAAGCATGCTATATACAGCTCCTCAAAACAATAAGTCTACTGTTATTACATCATCCTTTATTAGAAAATTGAGTTGTATTAGGGTTAGAGAGAAGAAAAGCCTTGTACTAATGTCTGGTAGAAGACATTTCAGATCATATGTACAAATTAAGAAAAAAAATTGAAGGAAGATATATGACAAATCTGAGTTAAAATAACACTGAAAATGAGGAGTTATTGGCAAATATACCACACATAAGTACTTAATCAGGGCAATACAAGACTAAGTTTTAAGCAGCAATTACAAGTATTTACTTTTCAAGAATGACATTCTCATGTACCAGAATATGCTGGAGAACTAACCAAGAAAGAATCTTTGCAGGAAATCACCTAGGAGTCCTGGTGGACACCAAGTTGAACATTAGGGTTGTGGGTTAGCACTAGTAGGCAGCTAAGCAAGACAAAACTCCTTGCTCACTCTTTCAGAGTGGAATGGGGGAAGAGACTCAAAAGTGTAAAAATGAGACAACTTGCGGATTGAGATAAAGACAGTTTAATAGGTAAAGCAAGAGCCATGCATTTAAGCAAAGCAAAACAATAGTGAATTCATTCACTACTTCCTGTCAGTAGGTAGGTGTTCATCCATTTCCAGAAATGCAGGGTTCCATCATACATAATGGTTCCTTGGGAAGAAAAACGCCAGGAACATCCCCTCCCTTGCTTCTTCCCCCAGCCTTTTATTGCTGAGCATGACGTTGTATGGTATAGAATATCCCTTTGATCAGTTTGGGTCACCTAGCCAAGCTGCATCCCCTCCCATCTTCCTGTGCACCCCCAGCCTCCTCATTAGAGGAGTGAGGTTGGAAGCAGAAAATTCCTTGACTCTGTGTAAGTACTGCTCAGCAATAAGTGTGTCAATAACATACCTGTGTTATCGGCACTGTTTTGGTGATAAACCTAAAGCATAACCCCATACAAGCTATGATGAAGAAAAATTACTCATCCTTGCCCAAGCTAGTACTATAAGCCAGCAATGTATCCTTGTGGCAGAGAGGGCTAAGAGTAAATCCTGTTAAAATTCTACTTCAATCCACACATAGGCTTAGAAACCCTTTAGGATTTCTCACATAAACTTTGTAATGACAGTTAATGATAAGATAGCACCTACTTTTTCTTCAAGGAGACAATAGCCAATTAATTAAATCACTTGGCCAAAGCAGAAAATGAGTAATCCCTTCCTCAGCCTGCAGAGGTTTGTACCCAAAAGACAGTATTAATTATTAGACCACTGGATATAATGTGGGAAATGAAAAGGAGGGACAGAGAAACCATTGTCTTCCTTTCCTGCTAAATCGGGACTTCCATGCAGCAAGATTTATGTTGGTTGAGGTAGAAGTTATTTATGCAAGTTGTATGCTCCCAGGAGAAGAATGGTAGGAAAATGGGACCTTGACAACAACACACTGATGAGGATGTTTTTTCTGTAGTCAGAATGATTATTTAATTCTAGTAATTCCTGCAGAAACTGCTCACTTGTTTTGCATTTGTGAATAAGAGGTCCCAGTAGAGCATTCTTAACTAACTAAGACATCTGCAGGAAGCCAGGAAAGCACTTAAAACAATTCAAGAGTAAGAATTTTGCATGAGCACAAAAGCAGAATCTGGAAAATATGCTACACTGTTGCTCTGGTATGCAGACAGCACAAAAATTAAGAAAATGCTGGTGATTAATCAGAACTAGGTAGAGGAATGAAGGCTAAAGTAGAACATTGTGCCTTAAAGTCCCTAAGGTAAAGAAAGTTCTGCAAGTATGAACTTGATAATTGCTGAGCAGCACTGGAGGCACCTAGACAGCAGTGTCAGTAATACCGCATAAATCTAAGTTTGTCTCAGCAACTACATTGGAAGCTCCAGATTTAGGTCCGTGTGTAGCAGACATTGAGATCAGTGAGGAAGAAATAATTAGAGGAAAAGAAGATAGATCCAAAATGATCAAAAAAACCCCCCAAAAAAACAAAAAGAAGAAGAAACAAGATGGCATAAAGTCAGGTAATGAAAAAAAGGGGCATGGTCTTGCAGTGGGAGCAGTGAGATTACCTATGGTCAGTAATAAAACTGACCTGCAGACCAAGCACAATGAGATGTTGGGAGACCTGCCTTCAATAGACTGTCCATCATATCTATACCTAAAAGACTAGGTCTGAGAGGGTATAGTAAAGAGGAATCTGCTTTCACCCTGGTACTTCACCCTGGTTTCCTGGGGGAAGGCTTATAAAAGTGCAATTTTATAGTAGTTTCTACACCATTTAATCCATCAGCTTCTTATTTATTTTTGTGTTTTGAGCTTGTAAATATTTTGAGTGTGGCATGCCAAGTTCTATAGGAAATAAATTTATTCTTTCAATAAGTGATAGAACACTGATGGTTAGTGTGTTGTCTTAGAATGTGCAGGAAAACAGTTTAAATATCTTCATGTTGGAGAGGCCCCTAACAAGATGAAATCTAACAAGATAATTGACCTCTTAAGGAAAATTTCCTTTAGAAAAAAAGAAGAATTTTTGTCTTTCCTTTATCATTTCAGAAACTCCAATAGCAGAATTCTGACTAGATTATCTCCAAAGTGCATTGAGTATTCCCCCACTGATACAAAATTCTTATTTGTCCACAGAGTGCACTTTGCACCAAAGCTGTCTATATCATATCCAACAGCTCTGTGATAACCAAGGTTGGAGTCACTTTTTACTCAGCAGTATCTATCACATTCTGTTTGACTTTAAAGCTTTTTAGATGTCTTGGTTTCTATGGTGAATCTGAGCACGAAAGCACAGATATTGTGTATTAGAAAGCCAAAATCAGATTATGATACATAAATCTTTATTTCTCTGTTCTAACTTCATTTCTAGGCTGCAGAGTACTGGGAAAATTTGGGTGACTCATTCCATTTAAACAGCAATGTTAAGCAGGCAGGAAGCCAAGTTGAATCCTATAACGCTTTAGACAAACTCAAGACTTGACAAATGAGAAGCCTGCTCTTGCAGTTTTTATTCAAGCGGGGTCAGAAATAATGTTTTCTAGAAAAAATAGCTATGATTTATGAAATAAATATCTTAACTTCAATTCAGTTATTCAGGTTCAGGGATATCTTTGCCATAGAGGTATCCCTTAGGGGTGAAATCTTGATCCATCTGTATAGAAGAGCAAAAAGCCTTTCATAGATACCTCCCCAGATAAGATGCAAGCAAGTGCAGCTGTTTCCCTGCCATCAGATAAGAGAGGACTGCATAGTGTCGTCTATGTCGCACATCGTGTGATACTGAGTGTACATTACATGAGGTGAAACATTAGCTTTAGCACCAATAAGCTGCCTCGGCCCTATTTTCCAATTGTGCAAAAAGCTTCCAGGTTCCTTTTTCTGTAAAATAATTTGTCCTTTATGGGTTTGATTAATTTCTTCTTTCACACAATTCTATCACGATCTCTGTAAGTTAAAGTACACTTCTCCAAGTGCTACAGGAATAATTTTTCTCTAAGGATGTTAGGATGTCATTCTTCAGTATTTTACCTCAAGCAGCTAGAACTTCATCCCACTCCATTCATTTTGCCTCATGCAATTTACTGTAGGTGGGCTGAATATGTGTGTGCCTGTGTTGTTTAGACAATTAACAAATCAGGCTGGTTTCAAAACTTAAAACAAAACTTTGCTACATTAACATTAATTAACAACATGGTTTGTGTTAATCAGTTCTTACAGATGATGATTCGTTATTGTTATATGAACAGTCCTTAGCAATTACAAGCTACGTTAGCATACCAAAGTAGTCATTGTGCAATTAGCACAATGACTCTGGTCTATGGTAGTCTTTGCTGCTGAGGTTAAAGTGATCAGACCTGGGCACTCTTCAGCAAGGAGAGCTCAGACAAAACTGAGTTTGTCCTCTTTTTCCCTCCTTATTTTTGGGATTTTGGGACCTTATTTTTTTAGAAGACAATTCCCAGCCCTTAGCCTTTGTCAGAAACAACAAAGAGGGAAGAAAGAGCATGGTGTGACTCTTGGGGTTAGTCCTGTGCAGGGCCAGGAGTTGGACTCGATCCTTGTGGGTTCCTTCCAACTCAGGATATTCTGTGATTCTTTGATTTATAGCTTATTAGTGTTCTTATATTTTGGTTTATAACAACCAAATGCTGAAATCTGCTTGGTAGGCAGGTCTCTGCTTCAGACATATATGATGGAGACAATATTTCCCTTGTTGAAATAGTTCAAAAGTATTCAGTTTTACTCCAAAGTGGATTTTAAATTTAGTGATTTTGCAGAAGTTTTAAAATCAGAATCCAGTAAAGAATACTTTGTGAGCTATAGTATGTATAAACTATGTGTCCAATAAATATACTTGAGAGAAATGTTCCATTACACTAGTAGTACTCCTGTGAGCAGTTTTAAAGTAACTGATCCGTAAAGCTGAGGCACATTAAAATATCACAAAACACAGCTCTTCCACATTTTACTTCTATTCTTGATACTAAGCCTTTTTTACTTTATAACATGCATCTGATTTAAAAATTTTAATAATTTTGGGGTTTTTTCATCCCTGTGTTTACTGGAATTCATACATAAAATATATCCCATCAATGATGGTAACAGAATTTCTTTTACAATACATTTACTTAGGAAAATATGGAGAAGTTTATAGCAATATATTAATAAATAGTGGAAACTCTGACTTCTGACTTCTCATGGCTAAAATAACCTTACTGTCAATAGAATTACACTGCTAACATCAGCTAAAATACCATCCCCAAAAGTATACCTTTAGTTTTGCCTTCTTTCTGTGTGTTTTCACATGGAGCCTAATTCTGAGACCATTGAATTAAACAATATTTTCGCCCTTGACTTCAAGAGTGTAACAGCAAAAGACAAAGTGTAACTTAAAATGGAAATTTGATTAAATCTCATTTTTGTTTTCTGAGTTTGAGTTTATTGATTGTCTCTGAAAGATTGCAATGTTTTCTAGTAATCAGGTGTAAACATTAAACATTGAAAGTTATGGGTATATACAAACTGAGGTTCATAATTAAAAAAGTAGAACTAAAACATGGTCATTTGTAAAGACAAGGCCAGAATTATGAAATAATTAAAGATTTCTCTCATCATTAAAGACAAGTTCAACAGATATATGTTATGAGATTGCAATGGAAATTGGAAATTGAAAAATAGTGTAGATCAAAATTAAAGAATAATCTGAGAAGGTAACTAAAAATCTCCTGACAATCTTATGAATTAATTATAACTACTAAGAATAATGGGTGGGTTTTCTCTGTATTAATAGATATCACAACTTTCCTTCTTCTGCAGGTAAAATCTGTAATCTCTGTGAGAGCTACATTTGAATGTGGTTGTGATTTCAATGGATGGCAACAGAGGAATTTCATTAACATGCAAAATTTATCACCATGGTGATATGAACAGTCATGAAGGTGACCTGGTTAGAAAGGGAAAGTGACTGAATGGCAGAAAATATCTGCCAGCCTGGGAAGTGAGTCTGGGAATCAGAAGCATCCTTGAAAAGTGTATCTGGCCTCTCTGAAGTACAGATGAGTATCTGGAAACCAGAGCTATCCTGAGATACCACAAATAAGTGCTAAAACAAAGAACTGAAATGACAACCTATCATCTGAAAAGGTGAAAAATAGTCTGGAAAAAGAAAACAGTCTGGGAAAACAAAATTTTGTCCGAACAAAGATTAAACTTCATTATCTCTTGGCTGTTATAGATGAAAAATACAAATTAACAGCATCTTTTGGCTGATCTAAGTGGTGATGTCCTAAGTCCACCTATGTTTCCATGATATAAAGAGGACTTAATTTTTGTCCAAAATGTAGCCTCTATCTCTGAGAATTTCCCATGTTGCACATACTTTTCCTTTCCTTCTGTCTATATATAATTCACCTCTATTACCCCAAGGTGAGTTCTGCCATATGAGGTTTTGTACACAGGTTGCATGGCAAAGTTTGGTAACAGGGAGGACTACAAGGCTGGCATCTGTGAGAAGTTGCTAGAAGCTTTCCCTTTGTCTGGTAGAGCCAATGCCATGAGGTTCCAAGACAGAACTACCACTGATCAAGGCCAAGCCCATCAGTGGTGATGGTAGTGTCTGTGTGATAACATACTTAAGAATGGGAAAAAAAACCCAAACCATGCAATTGCAACCAAAATAGGGGATGGGCCCATCAGGTCTGCTCTGCAACTCATCTCCACTCTGGCTCCAGCCACTCCTGACTAGAGCCTCTGGCCAAGCTCCAGCCTCAGCCTGAAACTCACAAAATTGTTGAGGAAAGTTGGTGGGCCCTGTTACTGGTCACCAGTTCTGTCTGCTGTACTGTGAGTGCTCAGCTGACTTTGGTGTCCCTGAGTGCCACTACCCCAAGGATGCTGCTGGCCCCTTCTGTGCACTGACAACCTAATGAAAATATTACTCGCTAGAAGGGTATCCCCAGCCCAAAAAGAACACTGTTGGCCATTTCAGAAGACATACCTAAAGAAACACCAAGTTATCTGAGAAAAAAAAGAACAGTAATTTCCTTCAAACAGGAAAGAATTCAGCCCTATACTTGCAGATGCCTAAATTTGTTGAAAATATGTATCTGTACATGAACTGCATGTTCAAGCTCTATTTCTGGGTAATGAAATTGTGCAACTCTATATAGTTACCTCAATATAGGCATCTATTAATACATGTGATGGCTGGATGTAATCTGATTGCTTCCTAGATCCCATCCAAAAACCTTAGCCTCTTCTCCCAGGCAACTAGCAACAAGACAAGAGGAAATTGCCTCAAGCTGCACCAGGAGAAGTTCAGACTGGATATCAGGAAAAACAAATTAGAGGGCTGGGCAATCATCAATTATATGAAGTTGAACAAGGCAAAGTGATGGATTCTGCGCCTGGGATGGGGCAATCGCAGATGTTTGTACAGACTGGGGAATGAGATGATGGAAAGCGGTGCCACGGAAAGGGACCTGGGGGTCCTGGTCAAGGGTAAGTTGAATCTGAGTCAGCAGTGCCCTGGCAGCCAGGAGGGCCAACCATGTCCTGGGGGGCATCAGGCAAAGCATCACCAGCCAGTTGAAGGAGGGGACTGTACCACTCTGCTCCGCACTGGTGCGGCCTCATCTTGAATATTGTGTGGAGTTTTGGGCACCGCAGTATAACAAAAATATTAAGCTGTTAGAGAGTGTCCAAGGGAGGGCAACAAAGATGGTTAAGGGTCTTGAAGGAAAGCTGTATGAGGAGTGGCTGAGGTCACTTGATGTGTTCAGCCTGGAGAAGAGGAGACTGAGGGGACATCTCATCCCAGTCTAGAACTTCTCATAAGGGGAAGAGGAGGGGCAGACACTGATCTCTTCTCTCTAGTGACCAGTGACAGTACCCAAAGGAATGTCCTGAAGTCGTGTCAAGCAAGGTTTATGTTGGATATTAGAAGAAGGTTCTTCAGCCAGAGGGTGATCAGGCACTGGAACAGGCTCCCCTGGGAAGTGGTCACAGCACCAAACCTGACAGAGTTCAGGAAGCACTTCCAGAGTTCAGGAAGATACTCTCAGGCACATGGTGGGACTCTTGGGGATGGTCCTGTGCAGGGATAGAGGTTGGGGGTTGGACTTGATGATCCTTTTGAGTCCCTTCCAACTCAGCATATTCTACAATTCTGTGTGAATTTCTCACAGAAAGAGTGGTTAATGGTCTGCCTAGGTAGGTTGTGTACTCACCATCCCTGGAAGTGTTCAAGGAAAAACTGGATATGGCACTTAGTTCTGCAGTTTAGTTGAAAGAGGGTGTTCAGTCAAAGGTTGGGCTCGATGATCTTGGAGGTCTTTTCCAACCTTAATGAGTCTATGATTCTATATGGATTTCCTTAGCCTAGTGAAGCTGCTTTGATTAATCTGTATATCTCACTTAGGACCATACTCTAGCATTTCTTTTGAGTGAACTTCCAAATCAATATGAAGGGCTACAAAATGCAATCTGAGATCGCACATATATCATCTACTGAACAGCCTCCCAAACAACACTAATTGATTTTTCTAGAAGCTTTGTAAGTTGCCATAGGTCCCTACTAGTCTTGTAGATGTCCTAGAGCATCTGAGACGTCAACATGGCAATATCTGTAGAGGCATGTGCTTTTCTGGAACAGACTATGAGCATAATAACCTAGGACTTTTTCGATATTATAAGACCCTGATAAGCATGTAAGCAATCAAATCAAGTCCCCTTTAACTGAAATAGAAACTCAGACATGATGTTCCCATGTAAACTCTGACATATAGTCATTTGGATCACACGTAGTTGTCTCACATGAAATATACTCTTCAGGTTAACAGTACATAAGGAAGTCACTGTCTAAAAAAATCAAGATTCTAAAGGGATCCAAGCAGCTTTTATAATTTTCAGTGAGTATGAGAACATCTGTGTTTATATCATGTAAGCTTTAGTCACTACACGCTCCATCATTTACTTCATAAACCTTCATTTAACTGAGGGGATTTACTTGAAACCTTTTCAAGGCACAAAGGAATTGTCAGAAGATCTCTCAGGAGATCTCATAATTTTTCTTATATCCTTACAAGTATCTGCAGTTGTTTATTTGGAGAGTCAGAATATTGAATTATTTGAAACACTAGTATAATTCAGTAGAGCAGTTGCTATGTTACAGTTATCATTTGGTGTTCCTTGTTATGTTACCATAACCACTTGTACACATGATATATTCATTATCACACTGTAAGTGATGGAATCTGACTGGACTTTGTGTCACGCAGATGAATGAAATTAAAATAGAAAAAAAAATATATATACAGCCATCATTTACTGCGCTCATCCTGGTACACTCCAGTAAGAAAGCATTTATGAAGATTTTTTTTGGTTATGATTTCTGTTGTTTCACTCAGCTGCCTTTAAAAAGAAAGGCAATTAATATAATTATATTGCGCATTAAGAAGTCCTTACTGAGAATACATGTGAGAAAAAATTCACCCTGCCATTACTCCCTGCACTGTTTTGTCATGAATACTGTACAGTTAAATACAGATTGGTAGCTAAAATACTCTACAAACCTAAAAATTTAAATTATCACACGAATTTTTCCTTACTTCCCTCGTATTATCTCCTTTCCCCTCCTTTCCCATCCTTTCCCCTTTCCTCCCTCTCCTCAAACTATGACACCTTCGCTGCCAAGAGCCAGGGGAAATAAAAATACAATAATGTATGATAGCATCTACCAGCTCTGATAACAGACAACTAAACTAATGGGTGACAATGAAACATTTGAAGATATTAAAATTAATAGATTTCCAAATGTTTGTTTGATAACTAAACTTCCTTGAGTTTAATACATTATTCAGTAACAGACTCTATTTTAATAATAAAAGTACCAAACAAAGTCTATGGACACAATGATATAAAGGTAATGTTTCACAGAGGTCTCTTTAGATGTATACAGCAAAAACAAACAAACAAACAAACAAACCCACGTGGTCTCTTCATAATGGATCTACAAAGTCTGGAATGGTAAATCCCATCCTCTGGGTATTTTCTATAGTATGACCCAGCAGACAGATTAGAAACTCAAGTACACTGTTGCTCCAAATATAGACTTCCAAAAATTTCACTGATTTCTCATTGCAATCAAAAAATAATATGAGCAATAAAATAAGGAAAGTATAGTGTGACACAAGGTGAATGTCAAATGAAAAGAATGATTAGACCTATGGTGAGCTTAACCTCAATCTTTACCTTTTTTGATCTGATGTTATTCTTCCTCATAATTCTACTTTCTTTTGCAGTCTTATTAAGCTAGAAACTATTAGTAACAGTATCACTGAACAGTAAATTATTGTCAGTACTGGTATTTAATAATAAAATATCACCAGTAGCAATAAACCATAATAGTAATATCGTCATATCAATGGTGTTTATAGAATCAGAATCACAGAGGCTGGAAGAAACCTCTAGAGGTCATGTCATCCACCTTGTTGCTAAAAACAGGTCAAAACTAGATTAGGTCTGACCTTGTCCAACTGAGCTCTGAACATGTCCAAGAACAGAAATAAAACAGTCTCTCTTGTCAACTCATTCCAGTGTTTCACTCTACTGTTTTCAGGAAGAATCACAAGAAAGAATAACTATATATATATATGTATACGCTAAAATTATATTGGATAGTTCCAACAGCATTCTTTCATGAAAAGCAAGAGATGCAGAGAGAGTTATAATTTCACTGGGATAAATGAAAGGTATTTATCAATTATTTTTTGTCATTACAAACTGAAGAATTCAAGTAACTATTTCAATCAGAAGTTATATTACAAAATTAAAGGCTTAATAGTAATTATGCTATAAATACTGCAATATCAAAATATCATTCTATTAGATGAAAAATTACACCAGAATACTTGATTTTTTTCCTTAATATTAATTTGAACTATTCATTTGAAAATAATAATTAATGATTGTTAGTTAGATATTTTGTTGCACTGTGAAATATAACCATTTCTTTCTGTGAAAAAGATCCCAAGCAAATGTGCAAAATCGGGCATTTTACAGTCAGGAACAAGAAGTAAACAAATTCAACAAGTCAGAGTTACAAACTTAAAAGAATACTTAATGTACTATTTTGCAGTTACACTTACTGCATTTCATCAATTTTTATAATGTATTTGATTAATACATTACTTGAACTATCTTTGCAATCATCTCCACTGAGGCACGAAGTAAAAGAAGGTAAAAATAATGATAGTGTCTCTCAGTGATTTGAAGCAGGATATTACTCTTTAATCTCAGTTCCTTAATTGTGCTGATAGTGATGTGCAAAATACAGAATTATCTGTCATTTTCTTATGCCTATCACTTTTCTATTCTATAAGGCCAAGTAAATAGCTATCGTGTCATTATTGTTCCAATTTAAGACAAGTAAAGACATAAAAACCTGCCCCAAAAGAGAACAAATTATGCTGGGACACAACAGCATGAAATACAATTCAGAAGTTTGCAAGACATCTTACCAAATGTCTACTCTTCTTTTTATCTCCCTCTAAATTTTTGCCTCTCTTGTCTGTTTAGACTGAAGAGATTACATAACCTACCTTTCACACGTGTCCAACAATTTATTATGCATCCTTCATAAATTATGTAGTATTTGAAACTTTTAAGAAGCACTATAGTACTTCAAGCAGAAGAAACCTGCAGTGATTTATCATAGACACAGCTTTATGGGGAAGCCCATCACAAAAAACAATACAGTGCCTCCAAGTTCCCAGTTGAAAAATCCTGTAACTCAGGTGTCCACAGAGTAAACGACAGAATAACCTGGAAAATACATTCGGTTGAGGTTGTTAAAAAATGAAGCAATATGAAAAAAATATTCCTCACAAGCTTTCTGAGGCTGGTAAATTTCATTACTTGTATGCATATAAACACACAATCACTGAAAGTTTTGTGATTGTTGTAGTGGGTTTGTGTAGTTAAATAACACCCTTTTTTTCCAGGAGGAACAGGATATTCTGTACCATATTACGTCAATCCGGTTACAAGAGGGAAGGTAGAATTAGCTCAGCCCTTCTTCTTTCTTCCAGGATGGCCTGTAGGCAGCTACGTCTGTCCAAGATGCTGTTCCGTGGGGGAGGTACAATTTTTTACTGTTAGTTTCCTTTGCTTGTGTGTTTGTATCATTATTAGACTCTTCTTTTTTTCCTCTGTGTAAATATAAACTTTTTTCCTTGGTAAGCCCAGGTCTTCCATGTTTTTTTCTTTCGTCTCCCCTTTTTTGGGGAGGGGGGTGGAATCTGCGCAGCCTCGGTGGACACCTGGCATTCAGCCAAAGTAAACAGCCACAATTCTTTTGTTGATTTGCCTGACTTTTCTGTAGAACAAATTGATTACCAGGTAGTACAGCAGGTAATATACCAGGCAGTATAAAGAATAGTTAGGTACAGATGGTTAACACTTGGTAAGACATTTCTGCACACTATAATGTGACTTTATTGTATCAGAGTCACATTCAGCATGATGGTCAGTCATCTGATACTTTACCAAGAATCCTTGAATGAAATCCTGACATCTTTGAACACCTGGTCAAGGTTTCTGCTACCTGCATGCCAATTTAAAAAATATTTGAGGGTCAAGTAATATTCTTACAATAGGATCATATGCTTCAATTCCTTAAGAATAGGATTTAAGAGCATTGTGTTTTGGTATTTCAGAGTACTTCTTTTGTCATTCATCTCACAGATGATCACAGACGTTTAAATAACATTGAAAACTCGAAAATTAGCACACGGTTCCTCTGACCCTTACAGTCTTGATTTCTTCCTGCGGTAGGGATTTCATATTCTTTTCCTTCTTGAATTCAGATATTTTCTGTGTAGGAGAGCACTAATTTGTTTTACCCCAGACTTCCTGGGAGAGAGTGTTCCACCAAATTTTTCAGGAAAAACAAAATCTTCAATTGAGATTTTTTTTCAGAAATTTACTATAGGAACTTTTGAGTTTGATTTTATTCTCTTCCAAGAGAAGGAAGTTGCTATGCATAATATAGGTAAATGAATTTGAAAATGTTTCCTTCAGAGAGTTAAACCAAAACCTACCACAAATCTGCTTTCAGCTGTGTAACTTTTGGGATTTAAAGTCCTTCAGGTGTGAATCCTTTTTGTTTTCCTTTTTTTTCCCTTTTTCTTCTTCTAATATCCATTTTTTCAGTGTGGGACATTAAAAAATGGTATATTATCTATTTATTCTTCCAGTCTTTTACAGACATGGATTATAAATCTGAGTGATGCATGCAAAGTAATATATTCAGTGTACCTGTCAAATAATGTGTACCTCAAGCTATGGCAGAGTTCTTGAAAAACTGACTGCTGTTTCATCGAGATTCTTTCAGGTATGAGAGACAGCTACACAGGCTGTCACCAGACATGAAGACACATACAGAGACTTGTGTTCCTCTAGAAGAGAAAAACTTGTCTGCACAATTTAGGACATATTAAAGCACACTAGAAGCTTATTGTTAGGCAGCTGAGTTCCACCCTTAGTTTGGAGGAGACTGAATTTCCTTAAGCAATAAAACTCATTTGTATTTTATTCAGTCTTCAAACTGCTGACGCAATCTCTTCGAAGACTCCAACAAAGAAAAATGTAAAGCAATAGTTGCAATATGATGAAACAGGATACAGCACTGAGGATGAATAGCTTACATTTTGCAATTAAAGTACTACTCATAAGGCTAAAAATATAATGGCCAAATATTGTAATCATTCCACACAGAGATATAATCTTGCAACACTACAGGATTGATAGAAGTTTCGTGGAGGTGAGAGTCTAATGTATATAAATAAATCTGATATGAAAAACGTGACAGATTATGATTTTTTTCTTTTAAATGTCTAACAGAAGAGTAAGCTGGAAAGAAATCTGCCTCCCAGTCCTTGCCAAAAAATTACCAAAAGTAAATAAAGTTTATTATATCTAGCAGGTGCCTGCCACCCATTTCCTATCTCAAACTCAAGCCTATGAAAACACGAGACAGTTTCAAATTTTAAGGTGGACATTAGACTGACAATTTTGGTACAGATTTGCAAAAGGCATTCCTGTCCACAGCTTTTAGTAATAAGAATATTTTTGTTTGACATACTTTTGCTACTTTAGTAATCACAGTGCTTCTGGGTACATGGTGTTAAATGTTAATTATTATGGCAAGCTTTTTTTCTGAAAGCTAGTTTTTGAGACTTAGTTTGTAAAAGTGAGAATATGGTAATTCAGAAAGGGAGTTAAATACTTTGTTAAAAACTCAGTATTGACTATACAATGCCTATAGAGATTTACATGTGAGGAGAAGGGGTGTTATTGGATTGGCAGTAAAACAAAGTTAAAAGAATAATTTAGATAAGATGTAAATGGTACATCGAAAATGACCAATAAAATAAAAGAATATTTCAATATCAATACAAGTATTCAGAAATTAACGTAAGTTTTGCAGGAAGGTAAAATCACCTTGTTTTATTACTAGGAATTTACCAGAACTATTCCTACAGTTAACAGCACATAATATGTATACAGAAACTCAGTGAAGCCTGGTTTCCTATAGCTGTGTTTCTGAATAACTGGGACCTGAAGGTGATGGTGAGAGTTTGCAGGCTCTTGTTGACGAATTTTATACAACCGAGATAATTTTTGTTCTTAAGGAAACTAGTTTGCACTCACATTATGTTCAGAAACTTAATAATTAAGTATATGACACCTTAACCAAACTCTCAGTAGACTCCACATAATTGGAGAGCACAGGGATATATACGCACATATAATTCCTGACTTCTCATAAACGCTAAAGTTAAGAAAAAAAAAAAGAGTGAATTTGTATCCCTATATTCTATTTTAGCCATAAATTTTAGAATGCAAACACTTGAGAAAGTTCTTTGACAAAAATATGTGACTGATACAATTGAGTATTTGCTTCTAACTGGAAAATTAACACTTATTCTCTAATTAAGCTATGATAACTCAAAGTGCACTTTAGCATAATTACAAGATGAAATGAAATGTGTCATAGGACAGAACGTTAATAGATGAAGTTTCTCCTTGATATTGATGGAGGTTTTATTTGTGGGGTTTTTTTATATATTCAAACTTTGGGTCTCCATTTATGTTTATCATAGAAAAAAAAGGCTTAGCCAGAAATTGGCAATCCAAGAAAACAAAAGAAATTCAACCTCTCCTGTCCACCAGCTTTTCCAGCATCTGTGGGAGGCAAATTACTGATTACCAAGAAAGTTTCCCTGTTGCCATCTTGCAGTTCAAAACTAGGTTACCCAAGCTATATCAAGTCTGTGGACACAAACTTACTTGTTATGGATGCTAACCATTTCTAATACAGAATATGGAAAAAACTCCAGATCAAGTATAAGGTCTTTCAGTCAGAACTAAGTGTCAGAAAAAAACCAGAAAAAGTGCTGATGTTTAGCTTTAGTGTTATACCCAAATTACTGCACAGATTAAGCGAGATGTGATTGATTTAGGGATGTAACAACCCAGTAAAATATTGACAAAACAGCAAGTGGTTAAGAACATTGTAGAAATCCAGATCCAAACACATGACTTGCTATACAACAAAATAGTCTATTTAGTGAGAATTGACCATGCTTAATTTTCTAGCTTGTAGGATTTATAATCTTGATAACTTTCAACAGAAGAATAAAATAAATTGAAAAATATTAAAAAAGGGTCTAATCTGAGGCATAATCTGAGCGGGAAAAGAATGGGAACATAGAATAAAAATGCATAATGGCTAAGGGTTACAAGGACCTCTGGATATTATCCAATCCAATCCCCCTCTTCAGAGTGGGGCCAGCTAGAATACGTTGCTGAGAATCAGCAGCAGTTAGTACAAGCAGTTCAGAGAGGCATCCAGTCACGCTGTTTTCACAGAATAAATGGGATAGCTTGACCTATAATGCTTCCATCTCAGCTCTTCTTTCTTTCTGTGCACATCCTTGAAGAGAGGAACTTTCAGCCCTGTTCTGTTGACTAAAAGGTCTCCTGCTCCATCCTGCACTCTTTGTCTTCCCAAGTGTTCCACCACTTTCTCACATGCTAGTAGGTCCTCATGTCCCACTCCCATCACTCTTACTTTAAAGCTGTTCTGAAGTTTAATGCTGTTCTGAACAGTATAGCCAGCCCATTGGCAAAAGTGAGGACTTTTTTCCTACTTGGTCAGTTTAATCCTAACTCTTCTTAACTGTCCTTTCTTGATCATCAAGACGGGTGCCTTCATCATAAAAAGACAAATCTTTGTTATCACCACAAACTGTGCAGCTAGCTGGTTGATGACCTGCAGAAACTCCCCACTTATTGCTCCTCTTCCTTCCCCCTCACCTGCAGGACTGAGATAAAAACCACCTGGGTCCCCATGCCCTTGATTCTTAATCCCAGTGCCTCATGATCACACTTGTTATTCACACTTGGCTCCTCTGGCAGTAAAGTTGATGCTTATGTGGAAAAGCATCAAGGACAGGGGCTTTAGCAGTCTGTTCACAGCATCCCAGATCTGAGCAGTAAATCTTACAAAAATAAGTTGGGTCAGCAGATGGCAGCCTCCATTCACTGCGGTAGGGAGTCTTCCAGTGCTGTCACACATCAATTCCACTTCCTCTTGATGCTGCTGCATAGTTCAGATCCAGCCTACTTGAGTGCATCCTTGAACTCAGCTTCCAGCCCTCATCTGCTACTAGGACACTAAACCTCTTCAGTAGTTTCAGTTATACAGTTGAATAGATTCTCCTACAAGAATTACTTTAGGTAGAGCTGGAACCTTTTTCCTTGTGCTGGAAGTTACAAGCTTCCAGCCTTTTCCAATATGGCAGTCTTTATTTCCCAACTCAAAGAACTCAGAGTCTATCTGTGCCTTCTTCAGTACAGCTGAGCCTTCAGGCTTTTGCAGCTGCAGTATAATAAAGAAGATCCAGACAACCTCCACAATATCTCTGATGTTTTGCAGTCCACTGAGGTCCTCCAGCAGCTACTTGGCAACATAAATTCTCCCCCAGCACACACCTGGAGGCAAGGACACCACTTCTCCTCCAACCTCAGCAAAGAGACCTCAGGCACTTCTGTGAAAATTACTGCTTCTGTTGACTACACTATTTTAACAGTGGTGTAGACTGGCAGGCACATAGGCTTCTCTGTAGCACCTGTTGAAAGGATGTTTCCCTCCTTTTGTTTGTGGAACAAAAGCTGAAAGAAGTGTTTGATCAGGAATAAGTGACAGAGCTTCTGTAGTTTGCTGGAAGCCTCCTGTAGCTATCCTCACCTAGTTGCAGCACTGGGCACAGTGATATTCCTTGACAGTACCAGATGAAGTTCCCAGAATAACGAGATGCCTAAGCAGTGCCTGTAAACTGTTATGCATATTTCTGCATCTGTTGCTTCCCTGTCAGTTGATGTTTTTAAAACTCCAGAACTGTGTGATTCTCAATTATGTGAACATAGTGATCTTGTTATCACAGAACTTAAAAAATGTTAAACCAACAGCCTAAATATAATATCTCTAGTCTGTAAAGATTTTGCAAATGGTATTAATCTCACCTAATGTGTATGTAAAAGCACATTCAAACCAAATTTGCTAAATTCTTTTCATAAGCAGTGCTGGGAAAGAAACCATGTATTTTTTACACATTCACTTGGGACCACGCACTATTTTTCTAAAGACACTTGTTATTCTACATTGTGTATTAAGGGACTTCAAACAACTAGTCTCAAAGATAGATGTCTGTATTTAAGATATCTAGAGCCCAGTGAAATTCATCTCAATATTAATACCAGTAATTCTTTGAATTTAGCCCTCTAGTTCAAATGTTTTTAATGAACTGGAATGATGACTGTATGGAGACTGAATTTAGCTGTACATGCAGCTGACTCTGTACAGTCTTGATACTTTTGATTTGGGTTCACTTTGATGATTTAGGGTTAAGTGGAGACTAAAGGCTCAGTATAAGAATCTGGTATTTTCTGATATATCTAAGACATGCATATGAGTCTAACAGGTAAGATCTCTGATCCAACGCAGAACTTACATCTTACTGGAATGGCAGCTAAGGGCCAGAAGGAGTATTAACTGAATCACATCCAGAATATGAAGAACTGCCCATCTTTTCAGATATTAAATAACCAACTAAAAACTTTCCTTTTGTCATCTGAAGAGCCCACTAAACTCCAATGTATTGACTACACTGTAACCAATAACTTGATTGTAATGTGAGTCTAACTAATTTAAAACCTAATTTTTATTTGGAATCTATCCTACGGAGAACTTGGTTTGAGTGTCTGAATTTGAGTCTGATTCCAGCTCTTGATTATCTAAGAATTCAAGGGATTAAAACTGTGACTTATTTGCGTCAAGGAAAAAAATCTGTATTATGATTATAAGTAAGTGTCTTATAGAAATGAACAAAGAATTTATAATACTAAAGTCTTAATTGCCACATCACATAGAACTCATTAATGATAAGAATGCTGGATTTCCAAGCATATACTTTTTGAGAAAATCTGATTATTTTTCTTAAATGATCTTACTCTGTATTGACAAACAAATGGAAAGGCAGGCCACCATTCAGTGGTTGCCTAAAACAGGTGAGAAGTACAATTATTTGGCAGCTGTTATCTTTTACTGATGTACTGCCTTCTCCCTACTTTTCCCAATAAAACTCTTTCACTACACATATGCTATTAGAAAAAGTCTCTGCTAGATTTTAAAAGACTCTGTAAAGTTTACTGTCAGTGGAAATGTCAGGGAAAATTGTCTGGTTTGTTTTATAGTGTGTTGTTGAAAAATATTCTTGGAGAAGGAAAAACTGTCTGCTGTATACTTTGGGCTTGCCTTCAGCAATCAGACATTTTAAACCATCTTAAAAGAATATGCCTGAGAAGCATTTAAGTTCTGAAAACAGCAAAGTTTAAAAATATGAAATTTGGCACATTTGTCATGAGTATTCAGCAGAATTAGTATGGTTTCTGGTAGACAGTATGCTGTGAATATGGCTATTTCCCTCAAATAAACTCTGGACAAAGAAAAATCAGAACATTAGAAAAGTCTTTTAAAGTTTCTTATTTCATCCAGTAAAGTTTGAATCAAGAATGGTATTGTAAAGCAAACTGAAACTTTTATGTCATAGGTGTAAGATCATGCAAGTACAACTAATACAGTTTGAAAAGAGTAAAATAACAAGGACTGGAAAGATGGAATGAGCATTAAGTACTTATTTCTTTTCATTAATTAACCTGTATTTTTCTTTTCCAGAACTAAATAACTCCTTTGTTCTGCCAGTAGGGAGTCTGCAAATTATTTTGGAATTAAAAAAGTTGTTGCTGAGTCTCAAAAAAAAAAAAAAAGGTTGGTTGGTTGGTTTGGAGTTTTTTTACTGTGTTTTTTTGTTTGATTGGTTTGGTTTGTTGTGGGTTTTTTACTGTTAATAAGGCTATAATTAATGTCCCAAGACAAAGAAAAATCTGATTTTTCACTGGCAGAAGTATAACTTGCTACTTCAGGTATATGGAGAACCTATTTCTGTTCCTAGAGCTAATGGGATAGCTTCCAAAATCCTTTTCTGACAAATAATATTCTCTTCTTTGCTGATATTATTGTTGAACAAAATTATCCTTCGGGATGAAATTTGTCACCTTTGTTAAAAAAATTAGCAGTCCTCTAACATATGGCTGTAGCAAAATGAGGTTGAAATATCATATCAGGTTTACAGGAAAAAAAGAAATCTAAAAAATGAATGGGTCAGAATAGGACAACTTTTGCAGAAAAATGTAAAAAGTAATTTTGACACAACATCATTTTTTTTTCCAAAAAGAAACCAACAAAAAACCAAAACCCAAAACAAACAAACAAAAAAAAAAACCAACCTGGGAAAAAGTACTTTAAAATTAAAACTAGGTTATTTTTCAATTTAAAAAATATATAAAATAAGCTATTTTAAATTACAGAAGGAAGGATCCTCATCTAATACACGTAATCTGAAGTAGCATAACATTGATTGTCTCAGGTTGTGAGACCCTAATACTAAAAATATAGAAAGACTGAAATTTTTTATCTTCAATGTATATTGTTGAAGTCAAATATACCTAGAAGCTTAAGGTTTGATTCTTTTTTCCTGGGGAAAAAAAGAAGCTGAAGAGATGAACTCATGAAAGATAAAAAGAGCTAGTACAGTATATTCACATAATTTAATTCTTTTAAAAAGGAAAGCTGCTGTATGTTTTATCAACAGGGGTCTCTGAGAAACCTTGGTCATTCTGTCCAGGAAATTACGTTGTTGGTACAACCAATTGACTACAGACAGTGGAGACACTGACTTTTGTACACAATGGGACATTGATATTTGACATATTACACAACAAATGACAAAAAATGACAAGTATAACCAACAATTTTCAAGTTATTGCAAATAACATCTGCTTAATATCAAAGTTGGGATATAATTTGTGTGTGTATAAAAGTAGAGTTTATTAAATCCTGAAGAAAGGTGGAAATGGTTACATGCAGATGTTCTTCATTACTGTACAAACCAGTATAATTGCTACTTTCATCCTGGTAAAGCTCCTCATTTGCTACTAAACTTTACTAAGTTCATTTAATAGTACTAATGGGTAAAATTCCACTTCAAATCTTTGACACAAAGTATATTAAACTCCCTTCTAAAACTGGATTTTTAAGAATCTGAAAGTGATAATAATAGTAAACCAATAAATATTATATTTCCTTTTAACACTACAAAACATTAGTCAGAAAAAGAAAAATTTATAAAACACAAATGAAAAATAAGTAGTTCTCTGGAAGAATTGAAACCTAAGGAAGCTAGATTTAAAGTAATTTGTTTCTGTTGATTGATTTCAGAGTATTAGTTGAAATTCTTCCCAGGTTTTAGGAGTTAGCATATGTGAGAGAAACAACTCAGCATACAACGAGGTCAGAGAAGAAGGATGGGGAGGAGGTACTCCATGTAGCCCGTGGTGCAGGCTGTGATGAAGCAGGCTGCCCCCCTGTAGTCCATGGAGGTCCACTCTGGAGCAGAGATCCACCTGCAGCCCATGGAGGACCCTACACCAGAGCAAGTGGATCTCAAAAGGAGGCTGTGATCCTGTGGGGATCCAACACTGGAGCAGTCCTTACAGGACCTGTGAACCCATGGAGAGAGGAGTCCAAGCTGCAGCAGGTTTGTTGGCAGGATTTGTGACCCCACAGGGGACCCAAACTGGATCAATCTGTTCCTGCAGGCCATGGAAGGGACCCATGCTGGAGCAGTTCATGAAGAACTGCAGCCCATTGGAAGGACTTATATTGGAGAAGTTCATGGAGGACTGTCTCCTGCAGGATGGACCCTATGCTGGAGCAGAGGAAGAGTGTGAGGAATCCTCCCTGTGAGGTGGAAGGAACAGCAGAGACAACATGTGATGAACTTTTCACCACTCCCCTGAGCTTCTGGAGTAGGAGGTAGAGAACGCAAGAGTAAAGATATACCCAGGAAGAATGGAGGGCTGAGGGGAAGATGTCTTAGGACTTAATTTTTATTTCTCATTATCCTACTCTAATTTGATTGTTAATTAAACCAATTAACCTAATAAACTCCCCAATGGAGTCTGTTTTGCCCATGGTGGTAAATAGTGAGTGATCTCTCCCCATCCTTATTTTGACCCATGAGCCTTTTGTTATATTTTTTCTCCCCTGTCCAGCTGAGGATGATAGCTGGTTTATCCAGGGTCAACCCACCACAGGCTTGTAGCATATTCAAGACGTACAAAGGGCTGGCAGAGAGGATACATACATTTTAGGAGTAATGGCTGAGGATGGATATAAAATGGCTCTAAACTCCCGTGTTTGAAAAACTTAATCCTGCTCTATGTGATAGCTTTCTGCATTGCCTGGATTGTATAAATGATTTACATTAGACATTTCTTTTTGTTGCCAAAAATGGTTGGACTTATTCTGTGCCCAAGGCTATATGCTACATATGAACATAGTATGGAATCGGGGAAATTGTTGCCCTTTCAGGAACTCTATAATTAATGGTTCTAAGAAGTAAATGCAGTCCAACATCTAATCTGATATTGAAGAAAATCACATATGCAAACTGACTGCTTCTAACACTTCATATACAGTGAAGTCCAGCATCATTATATAATGAAGGAATAATTTAGGTTGAAAAGGTCCTTTGAAGGTCACCTGGTCAAGATTTTTCTGAACGGTAGTCCTGTCCTCCAGGGAATCATTAATTCCCTGATTTGATGTAAATGAGTCTATTCCCTCCCATCTATCCAAGTTTCTAATGAAGAGATGAAGTATGTATGACTTCAGTATCAATTCCGTAGGAAAGTCAGAAATAGCCAGCTACCAGTGGAACTACAAACAGTTAATCAGTAGATGTTCAACCAGATGGTCCAGTCTGATAAAAAAGTCAGCTCATGTCTATTACACTCATGAAAGTATTGTAATTAACTGCGTGCAAGCTGCATCCTAAATATGAATTCTGTAAAAGATTTTAAAGACCCTTTATTTTACTAGTACGCTTCTACAGATATTCCAGGTAACTTCCTGTAAAGACAGGCCTCAGCACAAGTAACTGTTGCTTGGAAAGGCAAATGTCAAAACCACAAACGTCCACGTTTTTCTCCTTGTTTCCTTAAGCTTTTAGACCTAACGCGTGATGTCAGATGGTATGGAATATCCCTTTGGTCAGCTAGGGTCACTTGTCCCAGCTATGTCCTCCAACCTTTTCCACACCACCAGCCTAATTCTCTAGGAAGTGTTGTAGAGAAAGTCGTGACACTGGGCAAACACTGTCCAGCAATAGCTGGTATGTTATCATTGTTGTCTTAACCAGAAACATAAAACACACCACCATATGGGTTGTTATGAAGGAAATTAACTTCGTCCCAGACCAATCCAGTATGATTCCATTATCCTTTGCTCCTTGTTTCATCTAATCAATTAATTAAAATAGGTGTCAATAAGTAAGCCAAAAGTCAGTCTCTTCTTTCTGAAAATGATCACAGCAGATACTAATAGAATGTTATGAAATTATACCTAAGACAATAATGCAATCATTGTCTCACCCAGGACAACAGCAAATGGTAAATTAGATAGTTCTGGTTCAGTGTCTGTAAAACTAGGTTTAACTGATCAAGTTCTTCTATCAGGTCCTTTATAGAAATAAGATTTATCCAAAAATAAATAAGATTTATTAACATTTAAAAAGAAGTCAAATCTACAGTTTACACACATTGTGAAGAATGAACTAATTTCTCTTTAAAAAATATTCTGAGAGAAAGAAATGTATAAATAAGATCAGAAAAATGTGCTTGTGGCTACCTTATAGAAATAACTCAATATACTAGGAAACTGAAAATGAGGGATGGGTGGGTCTCAGAGTTGGCTGAAGGGGATTTGTGCAAAATGGCCAAATATCACAGACAGTTGAACGGAAGGTCTGATGATTTTTGAAAGGCCTCTGGTGCCTCAGTAACAACATGAATGATATCATGTAAGGAACATATATTATCTAGGTAAAGGTCTTGACTACACCAATTCTGGGTATATTTACTCTGTGGAGACAAGGGCAAAGAAAAGGAAGAATCAAGGTTAAAGTAGGGAGAACCAACATGGTGTGAAGGGGAATAAAAGGGATTGGCTTTGTATAAGCAAGGGACCGGTTTGTCTGGACTTGAGCCCTGTACCTGATCACCACTCCCTGTCCTGTCTTATGTGTGGGTATACACTGATCTACAAGAAACAGGAGCAGACAGGCATACAGACAGACATAAATCCTACCAGATTCAGCTCTCCCCAGTTGTGTGAGCAGCTATAACAGTGGCCTGGTTTGAAGAGGAAAATTACTGAAGAGAAAAAAATGTCTGCTGAATATACAGACAGAGAAATTGCCTACCAGCCAAGGAGCTGTGAGCTTGGGAACAGAAACTGGGAAACAGAAATATCCTTGAAAAGTGCAACTGTCATCTTTGAAGTACTGTTGGGTACCTAGAAACCACAGACATCCTAAGATACTATTACACATAAACCCAAGAATGTAATGGCAACTTATCTTCTGAAAAAGTGGAAACAGTTTGGGAAAACAAAATTGGTCTAAGAGAACGGAAAGCTACATCATCCCTTGATTTTTGTGGGTGAAAAATAGACATGAACAGCATCTATTGGCTTTTCAAAGTGCTGATGCCTTAAGCCCTCATATCTCTGTGATATAAAAAGGACTTTGCTTTTATGGAAAATGTAGCCTGTCTCTGAGAACTTCACATGCTGCACATACTTTTTCTTTCCTAGATAGAATGAATTCTCCACACAAGATTTCTGCAAGGTCTTGGACTCTCACTGGGCACAACTGGCTGACTCCAGATCCTGTGATGCAGGTCATCTTTGAAGGGAGACTCTGCTATTTTACTGTTTCCCTCTCTGGGCCCACTTATGTGGTTGATACAGTTTGTTGTCCCACATCTGCAATGGTCAAGCCCCCTTCTGGGATGGTTTGTTTTCAACTTCGGGATAGTTTGGTCCCTTCTGAAATCTGTGTAATTCACTACTGGTATTATAAATATATCAATACAAGTAATCTATTATAAGAATATCTGCTGTTATATTGTTGATAACTTGCTTCATGAATGGTGGGTTTATAGTAACCTATAATCTTTTATACCTACTTGGTTGTCACTGTTATCAGTTGTTGCTATATTATTGATTTCTGCTATTAGTGACTGCTGCCATACTATTGAGTGATACTACATTACCAATTGCTGGTATTTTTAATATCCTGATATATATAAATGTGTATATATATATTTAGGCAAAAAAAATCTTTCTTGAACTCCTTGCCCACATTTTTTATAATATCATAACCAGCCTGAGCAAGCATGTTATCAGAAATGGTATTATTAATTCTTCATTTTAATTACATAAGTCTGATGATGTAGTGGGGTTTTTCCGTAGTAATGGCTCTGTCATAACTAAGATCAGTTGGCAGGTAAGCAGCAAAATCTCAGCATGGACCTATAGTAGGATGCATTGTACCAGCTGCATGATGCCTACATTCTGTGTGCTGGACTCCTTGTGCTTGTGCAAGAGAGACAATCTGTATATCTTAGAAAATGATACATCTACTGTGCAAGATTAACTGAGTACTGCCTCTATACAATCCAGGTCCAGGAATTAGCGTGTGGCTGGGAGAGGAGGTAAAGACATAGCAGCACAGATGTATCACTGCTAAAACTGCAGTGTTTCAATATCAGTGGACATCTATTTTTAGTCCATTGCACTACGCGCAGAGTATCAAGAGGGACAAACAATTTGTCTCATATGTAGAACAGTAATTTAGTATAAATAAGTAATCATGTCTTTACAGAAAAAATACTTGCAGAAAATAATTCACATTATAAAGTTATGAATTTTCAGTCTTTGTTCACTGAACCATCTCACTTCATAACCTCATCCCTTATTATAAGATAAACATATGTGTTCACTATTAGGGTACTATGTTTCACAGAAAACATGAAAATGGTGCACTTCAAAAATTCTTTACTTCCTCACAAAAACTATGCAAAGTCAAACTTCAGCTAATAAGTTTTCTTCACTGAACACCAGTTGCTACTTTTCTCCTTTTTGCTCCTCAATTTCTAATACTCAACTTACTAAATACAGCAAATATCAGCATAAGTGGATTTGTAAGGGTTTTTTTTTAACCACAGGCTATTTTTCTGAATTCATGCTTCAGAACAGTTTGAAATTACTACTTCAGCATTATTATTTGTTTGGAGCAACAACCATCCAATGTTATGGCCTCCTAGAATAAGGACATTTCCAGTTAAAAGAAACATTACTTAAGTCTGCCCTATGAAAGACACAGATTTAAGGCAACTTGGCAAAAGGATCAAAGTTACAAGATCTAATTTATTAAAGGGAAAATCTTAATAATTCCAAGAACAAGATTAGAGGAAAAAGGCCAAATTAAAAAAATAAAATAAAACAAAACAAAAACTGAGAAAACCAAAACAACCAACCAAACAACAAAAACCTTAACCTAAACCAAAAAAAGCCCCCCCACACAACCCCTTTCCCCCCACACCTGCAACTTTCATCAAAGGCAAGAGAAAGGAATAAATTATTTAGAAATTTTTTTAACTATTTTCATATTCTTATTATATCCCTTTACTTGCCAAGTCAGTTCAAAAACAGTGTTGACAGCAAGAGAAACCCCAAAGAATAACATGTTATGGAGACATCACATAAATGAAGCATTTTCTTTTTCATAGATATAGTGCTCTGAAATATATTGGGGGGCTCTATATGGAATTAATTTTTTTTTCATTTTAATTAATAACAGTCCAATAATAAAAATTATCTAAGTAATATAAAGGACTTGGTTAATAATACCCGTAAAATTTCTATCCTTCTATCTTTCTCTTTGGTGTTATATTTAGCTTCCTGAGTGAGAAGATTTGACCTTTTTATCAAACAAAGAAAGGGTTACACTGAGCATTCAGTGCCTGCTGATCCTGGTACCAGTGATGTGCCCATGATAGGTGTTCTCCCCCTTGGCACAAGGGCAGCTGTTTCACTGCAGAATGCTTCTGTTTGACTTTAGGAGGACCTGACCCTTCTACTCCAGTATAGCACAAAATTCTCCACTGCTTTAAAAAAAAACAAAACTCTATAGACTCTTCAGATCTTCAGACCAGATTTGCGCTCAGCAAAAGGAGTCACTAAAGTAGAGAAATGTGTGTGTAAAGAGGATTTAAGATGAAGGACTCTGATAGGTAAGTACTGGAAGTAATGTGATAAACTTCTGTTCAATAGTATCTAAAAAAACATCTAAATGACCCTGGACCATTTTTTTGATTGCATTCTGAGAACATTTGTACAAAGAGAGCTTTATTCTTACAATAAAAACATACTCTTGTTCAAATCCTGTAGCTGCGTGAATTGTAAATATGTAATGAAGTTATATTATTATTGTTGTCATGACAACCTATTCTTGCACAGACTAGACAATCATTTTACTCTTATATGTTTTCAGTGTGACTTTTTGAAATACATAGTTATAAAATAGTCATTAGGTTTTCCAAGAAGAATAATAGTTATTTTTTTCCTGAATACACATTTAATATTTTTGATGTCTTTATACTATGGAGGAAAACAAGCAAATAGATTTTTTATTTTCTCTTTTGCACATATTACACATTTCAGTGCAGTGAAAAGGAAGAATAGCAGAATACAGGAGGATAAAACCAGTACCTGGCAAATATTTGCTTTCCAATATGATAAGGGCCATTGAATTATTAAACTACTTTTTCTCACTTTAAGAAACAACAACAAGACCTGAATAAGCTAAGCTATGTCAATATATCAGATTGCTTGCACTGCACCTTGAGTTGCATAAAACCCTATATATAAAATTCTGAAACCAAATCCCAAGACTTGAACTCTGGCACAGTTTAAATGCTAGGACAGTACTGGAACCAAAAATTTCATTAGGTCTGCATTAAATAGTTCGGATTTATAAAACAGTCAGATTCAGTCCCTAAGCTGGACAAGTTTGATTTATTTGTATTTGATTAAACAATAACTCCTGAAGCAGAGGAGCATGACACTATTAGAATGTATGTCCATTTTCGGAAGGCTGTGAGTAGCAATGCATTTAAACCTAAATAAAAGGGAAATTACTTTAATTTCCCATTAATTAAGCTTTAATGTAGAAAAAATTATAATATAGAGACAACCTTTTATATTATTAGAATATTCTCACTGAAAAGAAATAGCAAAACAGGATTATCAGACATATACCAAAGTACTCACACTAATTGTTACAGTCTGGCTCTTCATTTCATAGGTACTTAATAAAACAAGTAGTGTTAATACTGTTAGAATCAAAATATATAAATGTAGAAAGTTCTGATTAAAAGGAAAAAAATTTGTGATGACAAAAAATATCAGAAATACCACACAAATGTCTTAGCTATCTATCTAGTTGTCTTTTTAATTTTTTTTTCCTTCAAAGTCTCTCACAATGTTTAAAATACATTAAAGACAAAGAATTTTAATTTTCCCATGAGACATTTTCACCAAATTTTTCATAGACTCTCTTCTGGAACTGTCAAGTGTCTTTCACAGTTAAGTTTCTTATAGGACACTGTAGCACATTGCATTTTTGTGGTTCTGACATGATGTGCCTGCTTTTGGTTCAGCCTTGCCCACCACTTCTGTATATGATAACCAAAGTAGTGATAACTATAATGAAGACAATGTGTTACCCTACAGTGTATCTGACATTAGAAACATTTTACTTGTACTTTGCTTTTCCTTTTACTTGTTCATGTATTTTAAGCAGCTTTTTTCCAGAACTTTTTGTAACAAAAAACACAGGAGAAGAGGAAAAGGAAAAAAGGAAAAGGAAAAAGAAAAATGAAAATTGTGAAGAAAGAAAAAATATAAAGTAAAAGAAACCTTGTTGATGAGTATGTAAATATATAATAATTGCAACAAAATTGCAATTCAGTTTTAATATCATGAAGTTCTCTGACTCTATGAACAATTCTCTCTTGAGAAAGCAGAACATACAGTGAAAAAAGCAAGTAGAAGAGGTAACTGTTCATTTCATTCTAGTAGTATGGAATACCTGTTATATGTAATCATGTGGAAAATGTAATCTTGGAAGAGATATTAACCTCTTCCTACTAGAACTTCTAGAAACACATATCATAAATCAACAACAGTATGATTTCTTGTTACAGTCTTGACATTTCAAGAGGATGAAAGGAAATCCTAGGCTTGGAAACCCAAAAGGATGGATGGAAAGCAGCATACTATAGTTGAAATGACTGAAACTGATCATCCCAGTCAAAAATATGAGTTAAAAAAAAAGTCTGTGTTTGTAAAAAACAAATGCTATACTACAAGCAATTCTTATATGAAATAATGTATTTTAAATCACTTGAACTTAGGGACTTTTTAAAATTTTAACACTAGTTAAAAGTGATGTTATTTTCAATCAGCACTTTGTGGTTTATGAGCCAGGTGTTAGCAATTAGTCACTCATCAAAACTGCAATAGAAAAAAATTAAAGAAAATTAACACCAGTGATTGAAACAAAGGCAAATCATTATATTGATGGTGCTTAGATAACATATTTCTACAGTTCGCATAATCAAAAGCAGATGCATAATTCATTTAGGCCATTGAAACACATTTTAAATGTTTTAAAAGCTTCCAGTTATGTCAGAGGTGCAGATAATATTCATAATATGTGAATAAGTAGAGAAAGAGATATAGACTACTTGTCACTGAAAGAATGGTAGCAGATGAAGGACAAACAGATGAGCACTAATAAACATAAAATCATAGAATCATTTAAGTTGGAAAATACTTTTAAGATCATCAAGAACAACCCTTAATGCAGCCCTGCCACGTCCACCATTAAACCAAGTTCCTAATCACCATATCTAGACACCTTTTAAATATCTCCAGTGATGGTGTAAAGGTCAAATTAATGAGAGATGCCTCTGCCCGATTTAAGGTGCAAACAAGACAGTATGCTGAAATAAATACTACAGATTTTGTTTAACAATCAATGTGACATAGAGAGATAAAAAAAAAATAAAAAGAGAGGAGAGGGAGAAAGAGAGAGAGATGACAGATCCAGTGCACCCTGTTGGTCCTTCTTCTCCCTGGGTTTCTCGGTGGTGGGGGTCCCAAGTCAAAACATTTTATTATTTATTACTTATACATCTTAGCAAACAAAGGAATTAAGGCTTATTGGCTACACAGTTCTCTTATTCTATTAGTTACATGATTCCCTGTCTCTAATGCTAATTAGTCCACATGCTCTGTCTTTCTCTTTTTTTGAGTTGGTGAATTTCTTGGGTCAATGGGCTGTATCTGCGGTCACAATCTCCCCCTGCAGGAATCACTTTTTCCTCAGTTGGAGCTGATTTCAATATATTTGCTGAACTGGCTTTCCTTGTGGCCCATAAATTCTGCATTCTTTGTGTGACACATTCTTCTCCTCCAGCTTTGTCAACCTCCCCCTAGGTCTGAGACAACACCCAGACAATAGTGCCATCTTTATTTTATCTGAAGTTCCTGCCCATAATTTATTTAAATGGTGAATTACATTTCATTTTTTAATTATAAAATAGTAGATTACTGTTTATTTTTATTTCTTGTAATTTCCAGTGTATGATCCCTTCCGATTTTACCCATTTTGAATCCTGTGTCTTGGAAATTTATCTGTATTTTCTCCTGAGGTTGCATGCATTTTAAATGTTTAAGCATATTTCCTCATACTTTTTTCAGTGTTATTAACATAATATTTCTTTATCCAATTAGAAGAGAAATTCATTTAGGTTTTAAGAACTCATGCAGTTTATTCATATCATCATCATCATCATGGCTAGGCTTTGCGAACAAAGATTTGGGAAGGGCTCTACCCACGTTTGTTGCAAGCGCGTTGGTGGCTAAAAAGGCCAATACGAGATAGGCATGTCCGGTTGCAAAAGGCACAGCAGAAAGACTCCTTAGATGGTATATTCTGCAAGGCATGATTCTTTCTGTGTTGTCTTTTCTCCTCAAGGGTGATCCTGCGTGGTTTCTCAAAAGCATCAGCAGCGTTATAGATGGTGTGTCTCCAGGCTTCCTGATTGGAGGCCAGAGTAGACCAGTTATGTTGGTCAATATGGCCAAGGCTGAGATGTTGTTTCAGGGAGTCCTTGTATCTTTTCTTTGGGGCTCCTCTCTTGCGGCAGCCAGTGGCAAGGTCACCATAGAGCAGGATCTTAGGGAGGTGGTGGTCCTTCATCCTGGAGACGTGCCCTGCCCAACGCAGCTGTGTTCTCAGCAACATGGCCTCAATACTTGTGACCGCTGCTTGTTCAAGAACAGATGTGTTGGTCACATAATCTGACCAGTGGATGTTTAGGATTGTACAGAAGCAGCGTTGATGGAAGCATTTTAAGAGACACAGGTGGTGGCGGTTGATGACCCATGATTCAGATCCGTATAAGAGAGTAGACAGCACTATGGCTTTGTAAACACTGATCTTTGTACTTTTCTTCAGGTGTTTATTTTGCCAAACTCTTTTATGAAGCTTTCCGAAAGCACTATATGCCTTTGCTAACCTGTTGTCTATCTCCCTGTCAATCTTACCATCTGAGGAGATGAGGTTGCCTAGGTAATTAAACTTCTGGACTGATTTGAGCTCTGATTGGCCGATGGTGATGTGGGGATGATGGGGGACTTCCTGAGGTGCAGGTTGATGGAGAACTTCAGTCTTCTTTAAACTGACTTCCAGCCCAAAGAGCTCAGCAGATTCTGCAAAGCAGGGTGTTAAGCTCTGCAGAGCTGCTTCTGTGTGGGCAACAAGGGCGGCGTCATCAGCATAAAGCAGCTCCCGGACAAGATGGTTTAAGGTCTTGGTGTGGGCCTTCAGTCACCTTAGATTGAATAGGCTTCCATCAGTACGATATCGAATGTAGATACCGTCCTGATCATCAAGGTCTGCCGTGGCCCTTTGGAGCATCATGCTGAAAAAGACTGTGAATAGGGTAGGAGCGAGAACGCAGCCTTGTTTCATGCCATTCTTTATTAGAAAGGGCTCAGAAAGTGTGTTGCCATATCTGACTTGGCCGTGCTGATCCTCGTGGAGTGAGATGATCATTTTAAGGAACTTGGGGGGACAACCTAAATGTTCCAAAATCTGCCAAAGACCTTTTCTGCTCACAGTATCAAAAGCCTTGGTGAAGTCGACAAAGGTTACATAGAGACCTTTGTTCTGTTCCCTACACTTCTCTTGCAGTTGTCTGAGAACAAATACCATGTCTGTGGTGCTCCTGTTGGCTCTGAAACCACACTGACTTTCAGGTAGAATTTCTTCTGCTATAGCAGGTATTAGTCTGTTCAGGAGTATTCTTACCAGGATTTTGCCAGCAATGGAGAGCAGAGTAATACCACGGTAAGTTTATTCATATATACAGCAGAAAAAGTAACAAATGCTCAATGGAATTATATTTTCAAAATAACTGTTTTGCTATGATGATAAATATAACATGCTAAATTTTTGGTGCGTGTTTTGGGGTTTTTAAGCAAATTATATGAAATGGAAAAACACTGTTAGTAAAACTTCCAAACATATAGTTCTTCCTTAAGTGGCATATTTATTTTTTAAAATGTATGATGAAATATGTTTTCTCCATTAAGCTATGCTAGAAGACAAATAAAAAATTTTCCTCCTGAAATACTGACTTTTAATCAAAGTACTACAAGATTTAGTTATAGTGTAATAATGGCCCCAACAGATAAAACTTAAGGCAAGGTTTGATTTCCATTTTCTTGGAATCAGTAGAACCCTATTCATGAAACTGTAATCACCATATGTGAAATGACCATAGTCATAATAAGATTAATGTCTATGAAATTTTATCTAATTGTGCTGGAAGAATAGATGCACAGATAGGCAAATAAGTATGAACATTTTTAAAAAGTGGTAAGTCTGAAAATTTTCAGAATTTCTAATCATTCTCTAAGTGATACCTTTGTTCTCTTCTTCCTTGGTTTGCTTTTGGTTTTGTCTTTACCTGCATCTACTCTGCTCCTAAGTAGTCCAAATTGCACTCAACACAGCTTAGTGCTTGTAATGAAACTTTTCCCAGGTAAAGACAGAGTTTGTGTACTGTATTTAGGGGTAATATAAGCAAGATCTCCAGGCTCTCTTTAAGGTCCAAGGCACTTCTAAGCATAATTCACATTATTTGACAGAAACACGTTAACAGAAATGTTTAAGAGAGACAGTTTGAATCTCCCTCTGGTGAGGTCTGTCTCTCTTCATTAATTACAACTCTGATTAGATATCGAATTAGTAAGGGCCAAAATTAGATGGAATTAATTTCATGCTGTTCACAACATGGTTTTATATACTGATCAATGAGAAAACTAATTAAAAAAAATTAGAAGGTATGGAGAGAAGTACTGACGATGCAGAAGAAGCGTGAAAGGGTAAACCAAATTTGGAATCTTGGGGAGTAAAATGAATAGAAGGAAATAGAATTCCTGTGTTCAACTAAGTATCTTGAAACACATTCACACCGAGACTCAAGGTTAATGAAAAAATTTGATCCTAATATCTAGTAATTTTTTATTTTTAAATGGGGGTTATAATGTTGTTCACAAAAGAGCTTTGAAAATAAATTGTGAAGCAAATGCATACTGTCACAGTTACACTACATGTACAAGCAGAAGAAACTTTCATTTCTGGAACAGAATGTGAATAACATGCAGTATATAAAGCATGGAGTCATGGATGCAACACGGGCAAAAAGCTTTAACGAGAGTTTATTTGATTGAGTAACAAATTCATCATGTTATTTGTGTCAAGAACACAGACATGAAATTTCCATAGAGCATCTGATTTCTGTCATTCTTATCTCATATACTTGTCCTTGCAACTTGAATGAAATTTTAAGAAATATACCCTGTGTGATTGTGAACAGTAGTTCACTCGTGGTTTTGTCTGTACTTTTTTTATTTCAATTTCATGACTGTCCTAGTTAGAGCACCTGGGACCAGTTCATCACTATGTGGGTGTACCCACCCTCTATGCCGTTTCCCAGGAACTGTTAACAATAGACCATTTGCAACAGCTGCCCAGAGCACACCTGACCCCTCAGGCTATAAGCTGGGTGTTAAGAAGCCTGTGAGGTAGGAAGATGTTTCTGTCCTCACACCAATGACTCGGGTGTGATAACTCCCCTCCGGGGAGTCATTAGCACCTTCACACCCAGCTTGAGGGGTCATGTCTCGTAACGGGCCATCAAGGATTCCAAAAATATCTCAGGACTCATAATCACCCATTGTGGAACTCCTTGCCCTGGGGGAGGTACTGAGCATTCCCCCTCGAACCTGAGTGTATCTATCTTAGGGTCTTGGGACTTTCAGACTCCACTCGTCGGATCCAGAGGAGGACCAGAACCCCAACTGGATTGTGACCAGCACTCTCACCAGCAGGTTTTCCTTTCCTTTTACTTTGGACTCAGGGGGACCACGTGGGGCTCAGTGCAGGGGCCAATGAACACCATTCTGTTCATGCCCCAGGTGCTGGGTTATACATCTCGGTTTTGTGGATTAAAATCAATTGTTTGTCCATATAATTGTATTTACTGTATTATTGTTATTAAATTGTAACTTTGATTTATAATCTCTTTTGAGTTGGGTTCATTTCTCCTGCCGGTTTACCTTTAAACCAGCACAATGACCCAATTTTGAATTAAATCCTTTTTTTTTTTCAAGTACCTATTTTTTTCCAGAACTTCTGGAATTTCCTGAAAATGTGATGAAGTTCTGTCAGGAAAAACAGTGTAAACTGCAATGGTCCCACATCCAAGAATAGATGGAGTAGCTGAGTTCTAAAAAGTAGATTCATCTATACAGTTAGTTATCTGCAAGAAGAGAGATATTTAATTTCTAGTACACTATGGGTATGATCAGTGATAAAATGGGAAAAATAATCCATTAAAACACATGAATTAGCAGTATATAATAATAAGAATACCCATAGTATAAAGTGGATTTGAATTATTTCATGAAAATGAAGACAGCTGTATTGCAAATGTCCTCTAAATATTAAACAAATCAATATTTTTTTAATATCATCCTATCAATAGCAACAAAGAAATTCCGAGTGTTCTGAGAGTCACAAGACAATCTCTTTACCCACCCTACATATGCTACATCAAATTTTCCAGATTCTGTCATGTAAAAAGTACTAAATGGTGAGCTGAAAAGTAAAGTTTGGGGATTTTTTCTGGTTGTTGTGGGAAGTGGTATTTAAGATAGTAGCATTAGGCTGAGAGCTTTGCCAGTCCATGAACCTTATGAAGAGAGAGTGATAATGAAATGCATGACTTGTGACAAATGACCTAAACCAAAGTTTTGAGAATGTGTTGTCATTTTAGACTGGAAAAGCAGCACTACAGAAGCCAGAGTTATGGGGGGTTTTTTGGTTTTGTTTTTTTTTTTTGCATTTGGGACTGTTCTTTTGACTGTCTAAATGGCCTGTGAACCATGTGGAATACTTTGAGATTGAAGCTGTTGGATATATGAATACAAAATAGTAACCTCCCTAGGCTGTATTCCTCAATATTTTGGGGGATAGAATTGCAAATTCTAATTATCTTATTTGCCTCACATTTTGTGGCACAACATTTTCTTTTTCCTTTTTACTATAAGTTGAAATAGGGCCACGCCATAACTTTAGTCTCATAGTGGAAAAACACATACAAAACCTCTCAGGAATTAAAATCCACTATTCTTTGGTCCATGCACAGTAATCTTTTGGCTAACTTTTGCACATACATACTTTTATCCATGTGTATATACAGGAAAGAATCATAGAATATTTCAAGTTGGAAGTGACCCATAAGGATCATTGAGTCCCACTCCATGCTCCTCTCAGGACTACCTAAACCTAAACCATATGATAAAGAGCGTTATTCAGGTACTTCTTGAACTCTGATAGAATTGATGTTGTGATCACTTCCCTGGGGAGCCTGTTTCAGTGACTGGTCACCCTGTCAGTAAAGAACCTTTTCCTAATGTCCAACATGAACTTTCCCTGACACAACTTCATTATATTTCCTTATGTCTTATTGCTAGTCACCAGAGAGAGGAGATCAGGACCTCTCCCTCCGCTGACTCCATTGAGAAAGCTGGTGGTGAGATCACCTCTCGGTCTTCTCTTCTTCAAGCTCAAAAAACCAAGTCACCTCAGGCACTCTGTTCCTTGCCCTTGAGGCCTTTCAACATCTTGATCACTCTCTTCTGTACACATTCTAGTAGTTTGATGTCCTGCTTGTACTGAGGCACCCAGAGTATTTGAGCTGAGGCTGTAGTGCAGTATAGAGCAGGACAATAACCCCCCTTGACCAACTAGCAACATTGTACTTGATGAACCCTAGGTTATGGTTGGTCCTTTTGGCTGCCAGGGCACATCTTGACTTATATACATCTTGCCATCAAGTCAGTTTCCCAGAACTCTTCTGCAGGGCTCTTTTCCAGCCTCTTATCCTCCAGTTTGCATGTATAATTAGGATTATCCCATCCCAGGTGGAGAATTCAGTGCTTGCTTTTGATAAATGTGGTTGGTGATTGTCCAGCTCTAGCCCATCTACCTCTCAGTAAGGCCTCTCTACTTCTGAGGGAGTCCACAGCTCCTGCTAGTTTAGGATCATTGGCAAACTTAGTTAAGGTACATTCAATTTCTGCATCCAGAGCATTTGTAAAAATATTAAAAACCACATATATGTATATACTTCTGTATATGTGCAAATGTGTATATGTGCATACACATTTTTTTTGTGTGTGTGTAGACATGCATAGCAGACAAATGTCTTGTGGGCATAAAATACTGTAATGAACTCAGGATTTAAGGTACTATTTTCCTTTGAAAAGGAGTGTTAAATATCATATTGATTACCTGGGCTCCAAAGGGGGTGCACTTCATATAAACGGGGCTGAACAACTAAAAGATATAAATGATTCTGAAGGAGAAAGAAACTGTGGGCATTAATCTCACTCAAGGGTAAGCATCTCTTCTAGATGGTCCAGTTTACCTTTTCAGTAAAAGGAGAGAAACTGACACAATTTGTCCTGATTCACAAGCCCTATTTTAAAAGCATACTTCTGAATGAGATGATTTACATGTACTCTTTACTGGTTATGAACAGCGTCTAGTGTGACAATTCCTGCATACAGACCTACATGATAAATGTCTGAAGTTAAGTGGTTTTGTGTTATGTAATGACAAGAGTGAAGCACCGTGCAGTCAATTTTGGATGCTCTTTTAGTGTATTAACTGAACAGGTTAAAGAAATTAACTGACAAGAACCTCATAAAGTTCAACAAAATGAAATGCAGAATACTTAAACACGAGAAAGAAGAAATCTGTGTTTCAACATTGGAAATTGCTTTTTCAATTAACTGGAAAGCAACTTTTTCAGGATGTGGAAGTCCCAGTGAACCAAAATTGTATCATAAGGCAGCAATGTGCTCTTGTGGCAAAGAACCTCAAGAGCCTCTGGGTTTCAGCACTCAGAAGAGCATCACCAGCAGGTTAAGAGAGGTGAATTTTACGCTTTTACTCAAGAATGGTAAGGTCACACCTGGACAACTGTGGTGGTGGTATAATGGAGCAAGTCCTGTGAAGGGCCAAAACCGTAACTTTGGGACTGGATTCTGATATACACTGGAACTGCAAAATAGGTATTGATACTTTAGATTCTCCCAAGGATGCTGAAACCACAGGCAAAACCAGAGCAGTTCATATTCTGAGTCTATATAATTCTTTATTCACATCTTTAAATCATACTTCTTGTATCTGAATAGCACACTGTAGTGTTATTCACTAATACAATATATAATTGAAATTAATAAAAGATTAACTGAGGTAACTGCTTCACTGAAATACATTTTTAAAGGCAATTATTGCAAAGAGTTTTTTATGAATTTAAAATGCTGATTTTCTGAAAACACATATCTCATTTATGTCTAAGCTTTTGAAAAAAAAATAAACACAAATTTATGCAGCTGAGAAAGGAAACAGATTTATTTAAGTTCTAGGACAAGTGACATCAGCAGGATTTTAGTTTTCTGAGATGTCAGAATCTTCGTCAATTAGCAGAACTCCTCAGATTTTTTTTTTTTTCTGCCCATGTGATTCTTCATTAACATATATGTAGATATTGAGCTGCCCAGGGTCCAAAACAAACAAAAAAAATATGGAAAGAAACCCTCAGACAGCTTTTTAACCTTCCGCACACATTAATTTAAAAGCCAATGAGTTAGTCTAAGGTATAACCATAAGTCAATGTGAAAGAAATCTTATAGTTGTGTAGATGATGGAACAAAACTGTAACGCATAGGTGACTTCACAAAAGCAATCAGCCCCTCAAGTAAAAAAACTGCACATGAAAAAAACTACACATTTTTAGACATATATTAATATGCTCAAGTTTTTCTATGTGCATTAAAAAGCGTGCAATGAATTAAAATGAGCCCAGTGAAATATGTGTCGCAATCATTAATACATACAGTCTTAGAGTCTAAAAAGCTGACTTTTCTTGAGAAGAACAGGCTAAAGCCCAAATATGACTAGAGCATATTTCTTGTACAAAGATAATAAAAATATAATACTTGAAAAACTGAACTGCTTTCATAACATCTAATAACTGGAAAGAAATATTAATATATACTATCATGTACATTATTAAGACAGTAATTGATGAGTCATATCCAATTTTTCATCCACCAGTATCCCCAAGCCTTCTATGCAGGACTGTACTCAATACCTTCATGCCCCAGCTTGTATTGATACCAGGAATTTCTCTGATCCAGGTGAATAACCTTTTACTTGACCTTGTTGAACTTTGTGAGGGTTTCAAGGGCTGACTCCTCAAGCCTGTCAAGCTCCGTTGGGATGCCATCCCTTCCCTCAAGCCAATCTACTGTACCACTCAGCTTGGTGTCATCCTCACACTTGTTGAGTGCACTCAATCCCACTCTTTGTGTCAGTGATGAAGATATTTAACAATACCTATCCCAGTGCAGACCCTACAGGAACACCACTCATTACTGGTTTCTACTTGGACATTGAGCCATTGCCTGTAACTTTTTAGAAATGGGCATTTAGGTAACTTTTTATGGATTTAATAGGCCACCCATCAAACATGTGTCTTTCCAATTTAAAGAGAAGAATGTTGGTAATACTTGTAGCCCAGAAAAGAATTCTAGATCTTGGAAACCCCATGATGAACCAAAGTTCTTACTGTGGATTAATTTACTTTGAAAGAGTTGAGCAAAATTCCAAGTCTTATACAGATTATGCTTTATTACCACAATCATATTTATTTGGGTCATGCCTTAAAGCATACTAACAATGCAAAATTTTTTCTGCTAAGTACTTTTCAAATAAAAATTAACTGAAAAACCTTTTCCTCAAATGCAGCATAAGCAGCCAATTTGTAAAGACAAAGACAGACAAGAGAACAATGCAGTAAGGTGCAATAGATGTGAAGAGAGGATATTGCAACAGGAGAAAATGAAGTACGCAGGATGTGAGAGGGATTCCATTCACAAAATATCAGTGGAAACTTGTTTTTTTTTTCCTACTGGCATATCATGAAAGAATCCATAAGCAAACTAATGCTTAGAAATAATCTATACATGTAAAACTATTTTGAAGTTTGTAACTGCTTGTCACTTCTGCAAATATTGGGAATTTATAATTTTTTATTTGTTCTGCTATGTTTCTTTTTAAAAAATTATGTTAAAAATCATGGTAGATAATAGATCTTTTACCCTTTCTCATTTTTAAATATTCCTAGCTAAAGCTCATTGGAACATCTGAATATATCCAATTATTTGTGTTTTAGTCAGATGCATGTAATACACAAAGGGATAGCCAGACTTCTACCTTTTAAAACCTAGAACTAAGACATTTATAGCTGTGACTAGTTTGACTTAGAAGGGTTTGCTAGCAAAAATATAATTTAGAACCCAAAGTTCTGGTAGTTTTAGAACCTTAAAATGCAAGGATATGTAACAGAAATCCCAGACCAGAGTCTTCTATAGAGAATTACATTACCCATTTTCTCAAACTGGTGATTCTGCCCAGTGGTACACATTATATCTGCTGATTAAGCTCTTAATTAACATTGGTAATACTAATTTTAAGTAAATAGATATGGTATCAGACTGTAAACAGTTTTTTACTAACTTTGTTAATATCTAATTTACTTACTCTAATTATCTTGCTAAACACTAATAAAATGCTTTATTACACTTTACATTGCAGTCTATTAATAGCAGTTCAATTACTTTTGTATTGCTTGTGTAATTTGGAAGAATTAAATAGCAACAACATTTACATTTGATCTTTTTACAACCTATTAATGTTCTTAAAATATTTAAATGCAAAAATACCAAGGAATTTTCTTATTTGTGGTGTGATCTGAAATACTCAGTAATATGAGCTAAGCATAAAAAGGAACAATCTTGTCAAAAAATAAACCAACAAAATATAACTAAAAAAGCCAATAAAAAGGATATCTCTGTGTTCAATTATATTCTACAAGTTATTTGAAAAGATGTTCTTCATCTCTGACTATCAAAATGTTGAATAAAAAAAAAGGAGTGGAATAAATAATATATATACAAGTAAAATAATGGCTTGCACCAGAAGTTTCTTGCATGTAATTCACCATAGAGTAAATCTCAAGCCAGAAACCTTACAGTGAAAAGTATTTTTTACTTTCTCTATTCACTAAGAGGGGAATGAACTGCAACAGAAATCCCTTTTGGCACAAGCACTCATAAATACAGCTTCTATACTGACTCAAAATTGAATGAGGTCCACCATAACCTGAGACCAATTACGGTCCAACCACTAAACCACTGTAAGCAATTCATGTGGGACAAACCAAGCAGCCTCTGTGGCATGCAGCACAAAATAAAGTGTGGATATTTGTTGCAGAGCCATTCAGAGACCTGAGCTTGTTCAAAGTGTGTATTCTCTCTGCACTTGCTTTTAGTAAAAGGTAAGGCACACTTTAATTTTGTGGATATCAGTCAGCAGCCTCAAGCTGATTTAGATAGAGAGATAAAACAATTTGACTGGCTTTTCTTTCCTTGCCATGAAACATTTCTCAACTGATCTGTGAATGGAAATTCCACTACTATTCAAGCAAAGTGTGCCTCATGCTTAGAAAAAAAAAATTCTATTCTTGTTTCTATTACACCATGTTTCAACACTTTAGGTGTCAATTGTCACAGACAGTACAGCTTGTAATAGTAAGGTGTTAATAGCTATAAGGCACTACTGAAACTGAAGTCACACTCAGGAAAGAACATTATACTCACCTCTAATCCCATGACAGCACAGTATTCGAAATAGTCCCAGCATTCACCCCCGTCACACAATTTCTATTTCTGTCATAGAACAGAGATATATTTCTAGCAGTGATTGCAAATCTGATTTTTTAAAAATAAATTATTATATTCTTAGTTTGTTTAAAAGAAAAAAGGGCATCTTACAAGAGAGGGGTTTTTTTCTATCACCTAACAATTATCAGAAGTATATTTGATCCAGACTTTTTTTCTCTTGTACATTTGGTTAGCTGCTTTAGATTTTTTCCATGTCTGAGAGAAAAAAATATCAAACATCTTAGGAGATGTCCTAAAATACTATCCCTTCATAAAGGCTAACCATTGGAATGGCTGTCAGCCCCTTAAAAAGGCATTGCAGTACTCATTCGTAATGTTTAATAGTATTGCTGAGAAAAGAGAGGATGGTAGAGTGACTAAAGATACTTCTAACATAGTACTCAAGTCTTACTGTAATGGATATAACAAAAATAAAGAGGAAATGTACACATAAGTGTTTTGGTTTGGTTTTTTATTTGTTTTGGGGGTTTTGTATTTTGTTTGTTTGTTTGTTTTTTTGGAGGGGGGTTGATTTGTTTTGTTTTTCCTGTATTAAACATTTATCTCAACAAAATCTTTACTAAGATTTAGTGCAGATTGCCTGAACATTGATGAAGTACCTTATTGTAAAGCAGCTTCACCAATCCTGTCTTAAAGGAACTTCAAAATGTAAGGGCAATTGTTAATGTAGTAAAAGAATGTATATTTTAATTTTAAAGTATTTTGACTGTACCATTCCCAAGATGAATTATTTTCTCTTATGTGTGTCCAGTGCAAGTCTGTTTATTCTCATGCTGAAGTTCTGTCACAGAGAAAACTGGTTTGTAAATATTCAGTAAGAACTGTATCAGCTGAGCTGGCAATAATCAGATTAGGAATGGAGAATTTCAGTTTATTACGCCTGAAAAAGTTATGTGCATGTATAAACATACACACACTTGCTGTGAATGTGTGCATTAATAAAACCATATACTTCCATATATCACACCCGAGACTCTATACTGCATGAAATTTTAGAGTGCTGTTTATTTCCTGCAATGGTCCCAAATAAATTGAACAAAAAAGGGAATACAAAATAATTTATTCTGCTAAAACATATAGCAACTATTTTTCAAACATAACTTTCATCCACCTAGTCAAGCATTGTGGAGCTTCTGTCAAGCATGAACCAGAAATTGATCTTTGTAGCTTGTGTGTATACTGGTTTATAGGGAAGGGGAGAATCAATGCTGCATATATGGAATAATAATGGCCAGTCTTCGTGAACGAAGATTTTGGGAAAGGTCTTTTACCTTTCAAGCCTGCGCAATGCATTTTTTTAGGTGAGACACAGCATGCGCTGAACTGAGCCCACCCTTTAATCCTAAGGTTCATCTGCCGGGGCCAAGCGAGCTTGGACAATGGCAGTGAGGTCCTCAGGACGTAGATTTGTTTAGAGTGACCTTCTCATAGATGGATGGCCTCACAGGGCTAACGAGCTCCATCTGCCCGGGGGACCAGGAATCGAACCTGGGTCGCAGCAGTGAGAGTGCCGCATCCTAACCACTAGGCCACCAGGGGTCCCCATATATATGGAATATTTCACCTGTTTTCAGGCAAACTGTTTGCGTGAAAAAATTAGAGATCTATTGTTTCTCCCTTGATCTACATGCCAAACAATGGAATGAGTGTAGTTTATAAAAAAATGACAGATATTAAAAAAGCAAAACTGTAGGGTGGCCAGCCAACAATATCACTGAAAGGAGGTGTTTGAGTGTCAGAGTCTGATACTCTTTGAGCAGGGTCTTTGACAAATGGCATATATGTAGGGTGTAATGTTTAATATCAAATTTACTTACTGGAACAGAGCTGATGTTACACAAGAATTCTGATTTAGCAGAGTAATACAAATTCTACAGAAAACATGAAACACATGTAGTAGCATGTAGGAAAATACAGCAATTGCAATACACTACCTGAAAGGGGTTTATAGTGAGGTGTGGGTTAGTTTGTTTTCTGAGGTAACAGTGATAGGACAAGAGGAAATGGCCACAAGTTTTAGGGTTTAGGTTTTAAGATTTAGAGTAGATATTAGGAAAAAATTATTCACTGAAAGCATTGTCTGAAAGAACTGAGAGACATGGTTTAGTGGTGGACTTTGCAGAACTGGGTTTACAATTGGTCTCGATGATCTTAAAGGTCTTTTCCAACCTAAATATTTCTATGATTCTATGACCCTGGGTGTCCCAAGTAACCAGAAACAAAGATGTGGGTTGAAGCCAACTCAAACCCACTGTTCTCTCTGAAATTATTTTTTTAATTGTGTAATTTTTGTATTATATGTTGGGTTGAGCCATGCATTCACGCCCCCCTGGGGTGTGTGCTGACTTAGGAAGACATAATTTCACCACCAGATGATCCATTCAGCTGCAATATAGTCCATTAATCCATTCAACCAACAAAAGTCTCTGAAGGCGTATTCCAAAATGAAAATAGCCAAATGCTTTTACACCATCCAATATAGATCTATTTGCACTTATTATTTAATTGGCTTAAATTTCTCATCCTCTAAGATCTTTTGAAATGGTTACAGTAAGTACAAAGTTAAATTTTAATATTTGTTTCCAAACCTAACTGCCATTTTATTTGTATAGAATACTTAAATTTTGATATATTTTATATTTAGCCTTTTCTCTTGAGAACAAATTTAAGATTAGGTGAATGATACATACTTTAAATATTTTGAGCAAGTTACAGTTTCTTATTACACTGATTTTTACCACTTAATTTAATAAACATCAGTATGCAGCAGCCTTTATTTTCTGAGGGGAAAAAAAGAGACATTAAGAAAAATGTTTTAGAACAATAGATTTTGTGTTAGTAGTTTGTAGGTATGTTAGAAACAAAATAATTGAAAATACAGATGTATATTTTTGAAGAACAAATAACTCAACCTAATAATTTACATAAAATTAATGAGGCATTATCATTTCTTCTCTACCATCTGTTATAATACCTAGTAAAAAGAATCTAAACTGTTATTGTTCCTTGGGAAATTACAGTCATTATCTGGGATTAAAAAAAATCTGATAATCGGGTAATTCATAGGTCTGAGATATCACTAGAATTAGACTCAGCATAGAAATTTGCATTATTATGAAGAAAAAAAGCAAGTAAATCCAACAAAAGGTAAAATACAACCTCTGACTTTAAGCTTTAAGTGTTAATATATTAAAAAACAAACAAAAGAAAACAGTTTCAGGGGGGAAAGACTATTCAGTAGGAACCACTGAGTACTGTTTTCTTTGTGTGATTTTTTTCTATGGGAAGTAATGTATTGTAAGTTGGATGCTTATTTTTGTGCATAATCTCTAATTGGAATTAAAAAATAAAATATGTACTCTACATCAATGAATTCTTTTACTTTTATTTTTCAAAATAATGTTTACATAGCTCAGTGTGTGGAGAAGGAAGCACATCTGAGCTGAATTTTAAAAAGTCAGATCTTTCAGTTTTAGAAGTCAGTTTTTTTTTTTTTGTGTAAGAAATAACATTTTTGTTATTGTACAATAGAAAAATAATGGTACATTTTTGTTACTGTACAGTAGAAAAATAATCCTGAAGATGTGATCAAGAAAGCAAATTAAAACATAAGAATCTGAAAATGAAAACTTTGGTCTGTCAATTCCTAAATACTTTAATGCTGTAGTTTCAGATACACCAATGTGATGTGCATCTTTTCCTCGACAACCTGGAAGACCTCTAAGTGGAAATCTCAAAAAGTAAAAACTTTGCCATTGTTACATTTCAATTCTAAAGAGAAAACTTTCATAACACATAGTCTAAAATCATGAAATACAATACCTTTTTTTCCTAAAATTTTCTATCAAAAAATTCTATTCTGGGGAAAGTGTAAGAGAAAAAATCAGAATTTGCTTTTCTTGGCTTTTTACAGAAGTAGGTTACTCATATGATATAAGTGCTAAAATAACACCACTACTCTGTGGGGTGATGGAAATAAATTATTTATAACTTGACTATTTGCCATGTGGGGTTAGATTTCATTTTAATAGGTGCATGATGAAAAAAGGTCTAATGACCATGATGATGAGGAAATTTGTTCTTTCAAATATTAATTTTTCAATTAATCAAAAAGAACAAGCTGAGAATAAGCTGACTCTGTAATAAAGAGTGTGTTGCATTTAACCCAGCTCAGTACTGATGTAAACTAGACAGAGGAAGTTTGAAGACCACTACAGGAAGAGAGGTGCAGTGAGGGTCAGCTGGCTGCAGCAGATGGGGTAAAGTTACTGACAGTATTGGAGGTACATGTCGAAGTTTTGAGAGGCAGGAGGATATGCTGCAGGGGTGATGACTGTGAGAAGAGGCCAGGAGTTTCCTAGAGCAGGACATAGTGCCAGTTTGGCAACAGAGCCACCACTGGACAAAGCCAACTCAATAAGCAAGCCTGGTGTGCCTCTGTGAAAAATAAAGTTAAGGGTAAAAATGCCGTGTGTGCTTGAAAGGAGTAGGTAAAAAAAAACGTGAGAAACAATCCCATAGACACCAGGGTCAGGGAAGAAGGAGTAGGAAGAGGAGGTGGTCCAGACACCTGAGCAGAGATTCCCTTGCAACCCATATAGTGACCATGGGGAAGCACATATTTCCATTGGCTTGCCCAACCGGTAAGTGGGACGCACTTAGTGTTCAGCAGACTATAAGGCAGCATTCATTTTTCTGTATTTAGGCATCATGTTCCCATTTAGGGCATCATATACCAAGAACACCTTCAACAAAAAGTTGAAGACAGTCTTTCCCAGCTTGTGTCATCCTGCTAGAAAGGGCGCATGATTCTTCACAGAAGTCATGCATGAAGCCATCCTTGGAAGAAGCTGACTATTGTTCTTCTGTGTTTCTGTTGCCATAGCAAAATTAGAACATACATGATACTTCCATTGAAAAATGTTGATTCATTCAACTTAAACCCTTTTGTGGAAAAGAGTATACTACGTTTTTGCTACTCAGAGATTTTGAAAACTTTAAAACTAAAGATATTTTGACATATGTAAAGAATAAAAGTATTTTTTTCTTTTTCTAGACCTAGTTACTTTCAACTGACCAATACTTAAGCACATGTTAGCTTTGCTTATTGTGGATTACGGTAATTATTAACAAGCGAAATATTGAAAATAGTGAAGGATAGAACAAATAAAAATAAACTTAGCACAGGACTTCTCTGTAGGAGAAAATGTGGAAAAATAAAGAAAAATTCAAAATTGGAAAAAATAACAGTGCAAAGAAAGAAATGTCTAATAGATGCATGTAGACAACAGGTGCAACACAGCCTACCTCAGAAGCAACAATACACATTTTTACAGACACACATAGACTACTAAATATGTCCCAGGAGGAGTGTATATATATATATATATGCACATATTTATATACTATATATATATACAAATCTATATATACTACATAAGAGTATAGATAGTATTTCAAGAACACATATGTAGTCATGTTTTTATTTTTTTTATTCTTTACATCTCTGTTATTTCAAATAAAATTGTACACATAAATACTTTTTCTCAGAGCCAGACTTCCTTTTTTTTTTTTTTTTGATTTTCAAGACTATTGTGACCCAGTTCTGTCGGAAATATAATTACATTCTAGCTACAGGAAGACCTATCTGCATGATAAGATGTAGACAGCTTTTTGTGTCCTCCACATTATTTGGAGGAAAGCCAATTCTGTTCTGGAAACTTCATCATTATAATAGCGAAGCTCGAGCCCAAACTATTAAATTTTACGAGGAGTCTGACAGCATAGACAAGCCTTGAATCTCTCTTGGCAACCACTTTTCTAGATATGTTCTGAAATATGGTAGATCTTGTGGTTCTCCAGAGTAAAGGTATTGATTTCAGATTCAAATAGTAGAATAAAAGGGTTTCTTGTAAATTATGTTTTGTTCCAAAGAGATTATATTTTATAATTGGAGTTGTCATGCTTCTTTTTTTTTCTTTTCACTATGAGAAGAAGAATAAGAAAGATGCATGGCTCTAAATGCCTTTTGCTTAACTACACTATTTGGGAGACAGACATGCCTTGTTCCAACATTCTTGGATCACAAAGAGGAAAGAAAATTTTAGTTTACTTCCTATCACATGGCCTAGAGACCCTAAGAGATGGACATCATCTGTTGAATATAAGCTTCACTCAAACTGACAGAGCCAAGTCAATTTTTCAAAGAAATCTATGGATGAGTTTATGATATGGCGTTACAGCCTGTAGCTGTTTGGGGAAGGATGTGGGAAGGGGAGAATATTTGCCCAAAAGAAACTGAAATATTACAAATAATCTAGACAGTGATGAAGGTATTTTCAAAAAAGCTATAATGATACATGAAAATTTTCTGGCAGACAAATACATTCAGGGGAACAGAGGTAGCAAAGTGATTTACATCTGAAGAATAGGAGATTATTATTGAAAAGGCAGGAGGATAAAGATAGAGGTCTCTGAGAAAAAGAGAAGAAAAGAAATAGACATATATACTGGAAACATAGCAATTAGTGACATCATAGTCTTAGTGATATACTATCTCACTATGTGCACAAGGATTGTAAAAGCTCCTAACTATAGATTCAGCTAGGAAAAGACTGAAGGAAATTTGAATTCAACATTAATGTGGCTTGGAGTTGCTTTGATATACCCAACTTTATGTCTAGAAATTAGATTCAGGTAAAGTTTGATGACACTGCACATTTTTCTGAGATTTCTAGACATATTGTAACTGGTCCTGATTTGTTCATTATACAAAACTGCTAGAATTTCTGACTACTTTTAAATCCCAGAAATTTCAATTGCTGATGTGGAGGTCATATGTCTAGGACAAGATAGCTCTACTGTAAAAGTTATGTACTGATGTGGTATGGGCAGTGCAGAACATTCATTTCAAATCTGTCCTTTTCAAGAGGTTAGCTGAACAGTGTGTATACAGTGATACACTGATAATGCTCTATGTATAACCTACAGACATATCTACTAGTATTTATGGATAACTAGGTAGATATAATATTTGAATAGGAGATTTTGGAAAAACACTAAAAACCACCTATTTCATCTTCTGTAATACTAAAGTGATGTTTTTTATGGGCATGAAGAAAAAATAAAGCTTGCATTGACTGTAATGGGACCATGTATATAATCAACTTGAACCTATAATTTAAATAGTTGTATCAAATTTTAAGTGATTAAAGGAATTATTGTATTTATAGGTGATATGGTTTGAAGCTGGCTCCCTGCCAAGTCTCCAAACCTTACCACCAGAAGTTCCCCCCCCCCCCCAACAATGAAAAAAAACCTCAGGGAGAAGAGGGAGAAAACAACTAAGAAAAACCCGAAAACGAGAGAGAGGACAACCAAACTGATATATATAAATATATTTACACTTATATACAATTTCACAAGGGAAAGGGAAAGGGGAAGGGGAAAAGGAACAAAACTAAAATAAAATATATATATATATATATATATCCCAATCAGTAGCCCGAGATCTAGTAACTAAAGAACAAAAGAGTTAGCAAAGAAGATATCTCACTACTCTCCTGGGACAACCGAGAGTCGCTCCGGAACGATTGCCGGCAACCTCTGTCTCCCAAGGTCGGCAAGGCCTAGCCAGGCCTCGCTCCCCAACATGGCAGACTCAACAGCAGGGAACCTGCACCTCCAAGCCGCTGGAAGGAAAAAGTGAAGGCCTCTCCTCCTCTCTTCTTATAGTCTGGCTTACGTAAAAATCGTAGGGAATACTGGGTAAATCTGGACCCTTCCTTGGTTACAAACTGGTCACCAAGGAAGGCCTAGCCCAAACCACCACAATAGGGCTGAAGAGAGAAGACAGAGACAACATTTAACTCGCTTTTAAAATAGTTACTCTCAGTTCTGCCTGGTTTTGTCCCATATTCTTGTCTTATAATCATACTGGTCTTGGTTCTGTTTCCTGACCCTAATCACATGATGTGATTTGATATTTCTTGAACTATTTTTCCTGCTTTCCAGTTATTTCTGTAGAAGGGTATAGGTTGCCACAGTACATTCATTGTATTCCCCATCTTGTTACTTAGGATCATCATTAAATATGTCAAGTGAAACCAAGGGACTATGTTTGAAGCAACCAAATCAAGCCCTATGTTTGCTTTACGGTGAGATGAACAGCCTAGACTCCACCAACCCTATTGACTTGGTACTTGATTTAGTCGCTTACACTTAGGCATCCATTACTGTTCATGATGCTCAAGGGAGTCCCTAATATCCTCTAGCTGAAGGTCCAAAAAGATGCCAGTGTTCTGTATGCCTTGTGTTATTTTGCTGAGCACACAAATATCTTTGATAATCCAAGATGATTTTGACTGAACATATATGTTTAGGTAACTCAATTTTGTCCTATGAGAAAAAGAGAGAGAGGAAGAAAGAGAGAAAGAGAGAGGGAGAGAATAGATTTGGATGAAAGCTGGGGAATCAGCAGGATGAAACCGCAAGAAATGGTAACAGAGTCAGAGGAGGCCAGCAGAGCAGGGACTCACCCATGGCCATAGTCCCATGGTACCTTACCTGGAGATCTGGTCTAGAATAGGCATGGGGAGCTGGAGGTTGGCTGGCAGCCAAGCCAAGAAGTAAAGTCACGGACAATAAGAATCACAGAATCATAGAATATGCAGAGTTGGAAGGGACCCATCAGGATCATTGAGTCCAACTCCTGGCCCTGTACAGGATACCCTAAGAATCACACCATGGGCCTGAAAGCACTGTCCAAACACTTCTTGAACTCTGTCAGGCTTGATCCTGTGACCACTTCCCTGAGGAGTCTGTTCCAGTGCCCAACCACCCCCTGGATGAAAAACTTTCCTCATATCTAACCTTAACCTCCCCTGATACAGCTTCATTCAGTTTCCTTGAGCCCTGTCACTGTTCCCAAGAGTGAAGAGATCTGCACCTGCCCCTCTGCTTCCCCTCATGAGGATGTTGAAGACTGCAATGAGGTCTCCCCTCAGTCTCCTCTTCTCCAGGTTGAACAAACCAAGTAAGGTAGAAGGCTGACCTGAGCTTGACAAAAATATAACTCAGCCCAGGACTCAGGACACAGACTGGAGGTGAAATGACATCAGCCAATGGGGTTGATGGCACATACTTGGAAGGCCTAGATGAAGCTCCTCACAGCTTTTTCTCACAACTTAGGTGTTTTCATTTAGGTATAACCCAAAGTTGCAGTTTTGTCTGTTTTGTACTCAAATGCCCTTTGCAGTTAAGTTTTCTGTTAGTGTCTAACTAAAGCTCTTTTTCTCCTTCTTATTTTTTTTCTTAAGTGTCTGTCAAAGAACTTGAATACCAAATTCATTAAATGTTTTGTGATTTGTGGGTTGTTATGTTGCATGAGGATGCATCTTCCCACATTGCTTTCTGAGGAAAAAGAAAAAGAAAAAGAAAAAGAAAAAGAAAAAGAAAAAGAAAA